>NC_133327.1:242603959-242930002 GCF_042186555.1 Aquarana catesbeiana
AAAATTGTTCCCCATGGCCATTCTTAATCCTTCTAGGATGAACTTTCTCTGTTTTAGTTGCAAATCTGATAGGTTTTTCATTCCCCATGCTACTGCTGCCAGGGCGTCTGTCTGCTTGATGTTGGTGTACAACGACTCCACATCTAGTGTTACCAGTAGTGTGGAGCTGTCTACATTTAAATTCTTTAGATTGTTGATAACATCTTTGCTGTCTTTAAGAAATGCCTTTCCCTCTCCTGCTATAGGTTGAAGGAACACATCTAGGTACTCCCCCAATCTAGAGTACACCGATTCAATGCCACTGATTATTGGCCTTCCTGGTGGCTTGGTTTTATTTTTGTGAATTTTTGGGACTTGGTATATTACTGGTATTCTTGGTGCCTCTGTCAGCAGATATTTCCCTTCCTTCTTATTTAGAATTTTGTCTGCTATGCCCTTATTCAGGTATTCTTTTAGTTTTTTCTTTAGCTCTCTATTGGGATTCTTTTTGAGGGGTTGGTATGTACTTAGATCATTAACCAGTCTCTCCAACTCCTTATAGTAGTCCTCTTTTGTTAGGATCACTATCCCTCCCCCCTTATCGGCTGGGCGTATCACTATGTTCTTCCTATTTTCCAGTTTTTTTATTCCCTGCCATATTCTATCTTTATTACGTTTTGATGGTTTGATATTTTTAATCTCTTTCTCAACTATCCTTTTAAACACTTCTATGTGTTGGTTAGTATTGGACCTGGGGTTGAACGTGGATCTGTTCCTCAAATTACTGTGCTTGTATCCTGTCTCCATTGGTTGGTGTTGGGGTTCTCCTTTTTCTAAAAAGTGTTTCTTTAAATTTAATTTTCTAATAAACTTTTGCAAGTCTATAAATGCTTCAAACTGGTTAAAATTTGCGCTAGGTGCATATTTAATTCCGCTATCTAATACTAATAATTCTTCCTGGGTGAAAGTTACATCAGTTAGGTTAAAAATACCCTCACCTAATTTTCTCTTTTCCTTTTTGCCTCCCCCTCTACAACCTTGTTTTCTCTTTGATTTGTATTTCCTCCAGATTCCTGGGGGTTCCTGTTCCAACCCCCCCTGCTGGTTTGAAACACTGGCATGGGTGGTTTGTAGGGTTCCCTCCAATCCCGCCATTCCCCCTGCCACATGGCTGGGCCATAGTGTGGATTGTAATTAGGGTTATAGTTGTAATATCCTCTACCTCTACCCCTATACCCTCCCCTCCAGGGTCTGGGATACTGTCCCATGGGGGGTGGGGGTGGGTGGGGGGTCCATTTAAAGTGTGATTTTCTTGTTCAAATTTTTTATTTACCTTTTTCTGGCTAATGCTTGGGGTATGTGCTGGCGCCCTAGCTTCCCTTCTTGGTAAGTTGGCGATCGGGGTACCTGGTGTGCCTTTGGTCCTATTTTCTACACCCATCTCTCCGACAATCACCTCCTCATTCAGGGATGTGTTTGCAGAATTGGTGGGTGTTTCCTCCTCCTGCCACCTGTACACTTTCCCTTCCAAATAGTCTTTTTTATCCCTTTGGTATTTTTTAACCTTTTTGTTTTTTACTTCATTGTCAAGTTTGGTCAAAAATTCTTGTAATTTGGCCGCTCTAGTTTTATACTCATTTGTTTCTACATGTGGTGTCATATTATCCTTAATGGTGCCAATGGTGGATTCTATCTTTTTTAGCTTGATTCTTCTTCTTTCAATTATAGTGTCCAACAGTTTGTTTTCACAGCTGTTGAAAAACTCAAACCAGGTTCTAGATAGATTTTCATCTATTAGTCCATCGTTAGGGCCTAGATCCCATCTCAGCCTTCTGGGGGTGATTTTGGCCTCTCTATATTGATCTAATGTGTGGATATCCCACCATATTCTGATTTGCTTATCCATAGCATTCTTTAAATGTTTGAAACTTTGCTCCAAATTAAGTGACGTGGTAGTGTCATAATTATGGAAAAGTTATGTAAATGTGAGTGCACAGTTTTTATTTGTTTTTTACAATAAACAGTTTAAACGGTATTGCGCGATGATCGTTTTATTCATGTTTTATGAGGAACACTAAGGTCCAATCATAACTGTTGAAGAAGTTCCCTTTGAGTGGAGTGGTTATCCCTATGAATGAACCAAAGGTGTAGTTTTAAAGAAACATCTGGTGAGTGGCCAATCTCACAGGTGGTGGTGGAGCACTAAGTCACTAGTACATTGAATTAGCACAAGAGCACGCCAATCACGGCAATTGATAGAAGATTTGAATACATCACTGGGAGACTTTGCTACACATGTGATACACATCATTGAATTATTGAATTTTTGGATTGCTTTGATATAATTTTTGATATAATTTATTTTTCTAATGTAATGATTCTATATGGATTCATGTTGTATATGGAATAAGTTTGCACTTTATGGATAGGATATAAGCGTATTTAGATGGGAGCAGCGCATTCACACACACAGCATCTGTAATCTATTTCTATGAGAAGTTTTTTGGATGCAGCAGCTAAGGCAATTACTATTAATGTAATTGGTAGATATTGGTTTTGCGCCGGTGACACACACATACTAGTTTATTTATATTTTATATATAATATTTTTTCACGGGCAGCATAACATGGAGGTTTTTTCATTTCTGGCCAATCGCAAGCTAGACTTGGACGAACTTTTCCATAATTATGACACTACCACGTCACTTAATTTGGAGCAAAGTTTCAAATATTTAAAGAATGCTATGGATAAGCAAATCAGAATATGGTGGGATATCCACACATTAGATCAATATAGAGAGGCCAAAATCACCCCCAGAAGGCTGAGATGGGATCTAGGCCCTAACGATGGACTAATAGATGAAAATCTATCTAGAACCTGGTTTGAGTTTTTCAACAGCTGTGAAAACAAACTGTTGGACACTATAATTGAAAGAAGAAGAATCAAGCTAAAAAAGATAGAATCCACCATTGGCACCATTAAGGATAATATGACACCACATGTAGAAACAAATGAGTATAAAACTAGAGCGGCCAAATTACAAGAATTTTTGACCAAACTTGACAATGAAGTAAAAAACAAAAAGGTTAAAAAATACCAAAGGGATAAAAAAGACTATTTGGAAGGGAAAGTGTACAGGTGGCAGGAGGAGGAAACACCCACCAATTCTGCAAACACATCCCTGAATGAGGAGGTGATTGTCGGAGAGATGGGTGTAGAAAATAGGACCAAAGGCACACCAGGTACCCCGATCGCCAACTTACCAAGAAGGGAAGCTAGGGCGCCAGCACATACCCCAAGCATTAGCCAGAAAAAGGTAAATAAAAAATTTGAACAAGAAAATCACACTTTAAATGGACCCCCCCACCCACCCCCACCCCCCATGGGACAGTATCCCAGACCCTGGAGGGGAGGGTATAGGGGTAGAGGTAGAGGATATTACAACTATAACCCTAATTACAATCCACACTATGGCCCAGCCATGTGGCAGGGGGAATGGCGGGATTGGAGGGAACCCTACAAACCACCCATGCCAGTGTTTCAAACCAGCAGGGGGGGTTGGAACAGGAACCCCCAGGAATCTGGAGGAAATACAAATCAAAGAGAAAACAAGGTTGCAGAGGGGGAGGCAAAAAGGAAAAGAGAAAATTAGGTGAGGGTATTTTTAACCTAACTGATGTAACTTTCACCCAGGAAGAATTATTAGTATTAGATAGCGGAATTAAATATGCACCTAGCGCAAATTTTAACCAGTTTGAAGCATTTATAGACTTGCAAAAGTTTATTAGAAAATTAAATTTAAAGAAACACTTTTTAGAAAAAGGAGAACCCCAACACCAACCAATGGAGACAGGATACAAGCACAGTAATTTGAGGAACAGATCCACGTTCAACCCCAGGTCCAATACTAACCAACACATAGAAGTGTTTAAAAGGATAGTTGAGAAAGAGATTAAAAATATCAAACCATCAAAACGTAATAAAGATAGAATATGGCAGGGAATAAAAAAACTGGAAAATAGGAAGAACATAGTGATACGCCCAGCCGATAAGGGGGGAGGGATAGTGATCCTAACAAAAGAGGACTACTATAAGGAGTTGGAGAGACTGGTTAATGATCTAAGTACATACCAACCCCTCAAAAAGAATCCCAATAGAGAGCTAAAGAAAAAACTAAAAGAATACCTGAATAAGGGAATAGCAGACAAAATTCTAAATAAGAAGGAAGGGAAATATCTGCTGACAGAGGCACCAAGAATACCAGTAATATACCAAGTCCCAAAAATTCACAAAAATAAAACCAAGCCACCAGGAAGGCCAATAATCAGTGGCATTGAATCGGTGTACTCTAGATTGGGGGAGTACCTAGATGTGTTCCTTCAACCTATAGCAGGAGAGGGAAAGGCATTTCTTAAAGACAGCAAAGATGTTATCAACAATCTAAAGAATTTAAATGTAGACAGCTCCACACTACTGGTAACACTAGATGTGGAGTCGTTGTACACCAACATCAAGCAGACAGACGCCCTGGCAGCAGTAGCATGGGGAATGAAAAACCTATCAGATTTGCAACTAAAACAGAGAAAGTTCATCCTAGAAGGATTAAGAATGGCCATGGGGAACAATTTTTTCTGGCACAACCATAAATACTATAGGCAAATTAAAGGAGTAGGAATGGGCAATAAGTATGCACCGAGTGTGGCCAACATCTTCCTAAGTAGATGGGAGGAGGAAGACATTTACGGAAGATGCTGGCCACATTTGCTGCTATACAAACGCTATATTGATGACATTTTGATAATATGGAAGGGAAGCCGAGAACAGCTGGAACAGTTTATCCAACTTATCAGCGGCAACCAGTATGGGATTAAATTCACTGCTACAGTACATCAATATAAAATCAATTTCTTAGATTTAGAAATATACAAAAATGAGAATAAGCTCGGAACCAGAACACATTTTAAAGAAACGGATCGGAATGGATATATACCGATGGGGAGTTGTCACCACCCCCAGTGGAAGGCAGCCATCCCGAAAAGCCAGTTCATCAGGATTAGGCGGAATTGTGATCGAATGGAGGACTATTTACAACAGACAGATATCCTGATAGATAGGTTTATAGACAAGGGTTATAAAAGAAATATACTGGAGAACACACGTTCAAAAGTGGCTAACATGGACAGGGAATTAATCCTGAGTAACAAAGTAAGAAAACATAATCAGGATAATAGCATACCGTTCATCACGGGATTCAACACACAATACAAAGAATTAGAGGATATCATAAAGAAAAATTGGTCGATTATTAGCAGTGACCCACAATTAAGTAAGGTACTACCCCGGAAACCAACATTCGTATACAGAAAAGCAAGAAGGATTAGAGACAAATTAGTAAAAAATGTGCCAGACCCCCCTAAAGATTTCTCAACACTTTTTAACCAGAGGGGTTTCTTTAGGTGTGGGAAATGTAAAGCTTGTAGATCCACTAACAAGAATGATAGGAAAATCACAAGCTTTATGTCAAACACCAAGGAGCAAGCATACAAAATAGATAAGTTGATAACATGCTGCAGTACTCATGTTACATACGTGCTGGAGTGCAGCTGTGGATTACAGTACGTGGGTAGAACAACTAGAGCCCTATCAGTAAGAATAGGTGAACATGTCAGAAACATCAAAAAAGGATTCAAACATCACAGCGTATCAAAACATTTCAGAGAGGTACATGATAGAAATCCCCAACATTTGAAATTTTATGGAATAGACAGAGTAGTACGTAATTGGAGAAACACCAATATGAAAAGGGAAGTTTCAAAGAATGAAACTCACTGGATATTTAGATTGGACACGATGAGGCCACAGGGGTTAAACGTGGAACTTGATGTAAATTGCTTTTTGGAAGATTATTAACATGTAATTGCTGTAATGTTGAGGGTTTAAGCATATATGTTATATACATATAAATTTTTTATTTTAATTTTTTTATTTTATTTTTATTTTTATTTTGATTTTGATTTTGATTTTTTATTTTTACTTTTATTTTTATTTTTATTTTAATTTTATTTTCATTCTTATTTTATTATTTTATTATTTTTTATATATATATTTTTTATATATATTCTTTTATTTTTTATTTTTTATTTTTTATTTTAATTTTATTTTTATTTTTATTTTTATTATTTTTCATTTTTATTTTTATTTTTATTTTTATTTTTTATTTTTATTTTTGTTTCATTTTTTATTATTTATTTTTTATTTTTTATTATATTTTTTTCGTTATATATATATTTTTTTCATTTTTTTCGTTTTTTTATTTTTCGTTTTTTTATTTTTTATTTTTATTTTTATTTTATTTTTAGTAGTTTAAAACATTTTTTCTTGGTAACAAGATGTTTTTAAGTACTGATCATAGGTTAGAGACTAATTTTAATAAAGGGTAGGGGTGCACAGGTATTCCGCTGAAATAAAGTAATGTGGAAGATTTTGCTGTTTCATATTGTAAATCGTGCAACAATTGATGCGTAATAATAACATGTACAAAGACGTTTTAAATGTCACATAACCCAAGGGTCAAGTATTTGATAGTATGTGAAAGCCTCTCCAACAGATACGGATGGGGTAGTTGTAAATATATCCATATATTTCTAGTATATTAGGGACTAGACCGGAACAATAACATACGGAGAGAGAGCAGGGGAAAGGGTATGCGCAATACACAACTATAGGAATGGGCTAATGCCCACAGATAAAATGGCGCCAAGTGGGAGGAAGTCCTACTAGAGAGCATAGTAAGGGAATACCCATAGTTAAGATGGCGGCATGGGTACTTCCGTCCATGTTTAATATAAATAGAATAGGAACCAATTAAATGGCAGCTTCCTGATGACGCAAATTGCGAAACGCGTAGAGGCTGCTGGGAGATATACACCCACGTGATCAAGTACGAACGTGGTTGGTGAGGACGCGAAAGGGTACGAGGGGAGGAACGGAGGTCGCACAGCACACAATAGGCGAACTAGACTGCTATACCTACCCGTCCCTAACTGTTGGAATAGCTTTGTGCCGGCTCGAGGGCACATATAAATGTGAGTGCACAGTTTTTATTTGTTTTTTACAATAAACAGTTTAAACGGTATTGCGCGATGATCGTTTTATTCATGTTTTATGAGGAACACTAAGGTCCAATCATAACTGTTGAAGAAGTTCCCTTTGAGTGGAGTGGTTATCCCTATGAATGAACCAAAGGTGTAGTTTTAAAGAAACATCTGGTGAGTGGCCAATCTCACAGGTGGTGGTGGAGCACTAAGTCACTAGTACATTGAATTAGCACAAGAGCACGCCAATCACGGCAATTGATAGAAGATTTGAATACATCACTGGGAGACTTTGCTACACATGTGATACACATCATTGAATTATTGAATTTTTGGATTGCTTTGATATAATTTTTGATATAATTTATTTTTCTAATGTAATGATTCTATATGGATTCATGTTGTATATGGAATAAGTTTGCACTTTATGGATAGGATATAAGCGTATTTAGATGGGAGCAGCGCATTCACACACACAACATGTTTTGAGTTACAGAGGAGGTCTAGGGCCAAATTTATTGCTCTCGCTCTACCGATCGCAGCGATACCTCACATGTGTGGTTTGAACACCGTTTTCATATGTGGGCGGGACTTACGTATGCGTTCGCTTCTGCATGCGAGCACACAGGGACAGGGGCGCTTTAAAAAAATTTTTTTTTTTTTTTATTGTTCATTTTACTTTATTTATTTTAGTTTGATGCTTTTTTCCAAAAAAAAATTTTTGACCACTTTTATTCCTATTACAAGGAATATAAACATCCTTGTAATAGGAATATGGCATGACAGGTCCTCTTTACAGTGAGATATGTGGTCAATAAGACCCCACATCTCACCTCTAGGCTGGGAAGCCTGAAATTAAAAAAAAAAAAAAAAAAGATCCTGGCTTCGATCGTAGCGGTGAGTCGGTAGAAGCACCGCAAGGCGGCGGGAAGGGGGGACGTCCCCTCTCACCTCCCGTAAGAACGATCAAGCAGTGGAACAGCTGCTATGATAGTTCTCATGATGTAGGGAATCGCCAGCTGAAAAAGCTGATATCTGAATGATGCCTGTAGCTGCAACCATCATTCAGATATCCCCGCACAAAGTCAATGACGTTGTATGACGGCCGGCGGGCGGGAAGTGGTTAAAACGCTTTTTTTTTTTTTAACACAAAGTTGTCCATTTATACAGTATTTCTACCACATAACATGTACATGCCAAAAATGACACCACAAAATAGATTCTCCTGCTCCTCCTGAGTACGGCGATACCCCATGTGTGAGACTTCCACAGCCTGGCCACATACAGAGGCCGAGTACAGCTGAGCATGGCTCAGCATGGCAGGGTATGGCGGGGTATTGTGGAGTATGGCGGGGTATTGCGGGGTATGGCGGGGTATGGCGGAGTATGGCGGGGTATGGCGGAGTATGGCAGGGTATGGCAGGGTATTGCGGAGCATGGCGGGGTATTGCGGGGTATGGCGGAGTATGGCGGAGTATGGCGGGGTATGGCAGGGTATTGCGGAGTATGGCGGGGTATGGCAGGGTATTGCGGAGTATGGCGGGGTATTGCGGGGTATGGCGGAGTATGGCAGGGTATGGCGGAGTATGGCGGGGTATGGCGGAGTATGGCGGGGTATTGCGGAGTATGGCGGGGGCATGGCAGAGTATGGCGGGGGGCATTGCAGAGTATGGCGGGGGCATTGCAGAGTATTGTGGGGGCATTGCAGAGTATTGCACAGCATTGCAGAGTATTGTGGGGGCATTGCAGAGTATTGCACAGCATTGCAGAGTATTGTGGGGGTATTGCAGAGTATTGCACAGCATTGCAGAGTATTGTGGGGGCATTGCAGAGTATTGCAGAGTATTGTGGGGGTATTGCAGAGTATTGCAGAGTATTGTGGGGGTATTGCAGAGTATTGTGGGGGCATTGCAGAGTATTGCAGACTATTGTGGGGGTATTGCAGAGTATTGTGGGGGTATTGCAGAGTATTGCACAGCATTGCAGAGTATTGTGGGGGTATTGCAGAGTATTGCACAGCATTGCAGAGTATTGTGGGGGTATTGCAGAGTATTGCACAGCATTGCAGAGTATTGTGCTGGTATTGCAGAGTATTGCACAGCATTAGTAGTGAGGGATGGCTGAGCATGGATGGATGGATGTCTCTGTGCAGCGCTGTGGGCACTACACATACAGCCCACAGCGCTGCAGACATCCATCCATCCCCCTCCCCGCTCACTGTGTACCGATCGGTACACAGGAGGGGAGGAGAGGAACCGGCGTCATCAGATGACGCCGGTCTGTTTACATGTGATCGTGCCGTCATTTGACGGCTCGATCACATGGTAAACGGCCGCGATCAGCGGCCATTTACCGGGATCCGTGATGCGCCGGGTCCCCTGGACTCGGCGGTCACGGATGTGTTCGGGTGCGCGCCCCAGGGGGCGCGCGAGAGGGGAATTCTGGGAGGACGTCATAGTACGTCCACCCAGAGTTATCCAACCGCCCTGCAGCCGTCATTCGGCTATGGGCCGGTTGGTAAGTGGTTAAAAAATGTACTTTTTTTTTTTTCAAAAATGATTTTTTTTTTCAAAAATATTTTTTTTTTTATGGGGCGGTCATAATGTTTTGACTGATCATGGGGTTGTCAGCTTTTGTCACCTCCCACTCTAGTTTTGAACATTTCACCATTCATTCCTATGGGACCAATTTCATCGCAAAAACGACAATATTTTGTGAACCATTCAGCGAAACGTTCCAGAAAGTAATAGCACACCAATTAAATGACATTGATTCCGGATTCACACTGGTATATTTGAGCTTTTCACAAAGTTCCACAAGGTAATAGCACACCAATTAAATGACATTGAACATTTCACCATTCATTCCTATGGGACCAATATTGCCGCAAAAACGACGATATTTCGTCAACCATTCGGCGAAAAAAGTTCCACAAAGTAATAGCCCACCAATTAAATGACATTAAACATTTCGCCATTCATTCCTATGGGACCAATTTCGCCGCAAAAACTATGATATTTCGTGAACCATTCGGTGAAACGTTCCACAAAATAATAGCACACCAAACGGGAACAATCCGCACGTTTCGGTATATTACTTGTCTCTGTAGTGTAAAAACAGTGGGAGGAGTCTACAAGCATTATCAAGTCTAGCAGATGAAGTCACATGCATTTGGGGTGTCTCAGCATCTTGTGTTTACAACCACTGTTTCCTAGCAACGCTCATGCCCTGTTTATGCTTCACAAATACTGCTCAATACACAGAACACAGGATAATGATAGATGTAGTAACTATGCAGTAATTCAAATGGCCGTATTTTAAAAACTATAAATCCTATAGCGAAGATCTTTATATTGTGAGAATCACAAGACCCAGACCTAGATTTTGATACATAGTATGTCTCTGAAATATTAAAAATGAAGGCACGGTCGCAGTTTAGAAATTGCCCTTCAAATTTGGAGGGGGCTAGAGTGTAGTTTCAATGAATGTCAATGGACGGCGTGAGTTGCAAACAAATGGTCATATTGTGAAAACTATCAGGACTACGGCTTAGCCGTGGACATGTTTAGTGGCAGCAGGGATAGCTGAACGTTTTGATATAAGATTTGTGTAGGTGGGCTTGAAAATGAGGGAGTGGCGGCAGTTTAGAAACCATGTTCTGATTTTCCAGCTTTTGCCATCTCCCACTCTAGTTTCCCCATTCATTCCTATGGGACCAATTTCGCCGCAAAAACTACGATATTTCATGAACCATTCGGCGAAACGTTCCACAAAGTAATAGCACACCATTTGGGAACAATCCGCACGTTTCGGTATATTACTTGTCTATGTAGTGTAAAAACTGTGGGAGGAGTTAGGGTGGTAAATTTGGCTATAATAATAATAAGAACTAGAAAAGGTACAATTTCTGGGGAAATTGTGAAAAGTGTTCTTGCCTCTACAACTGGAGTGGGCGGAGTAACTGGATGGGGTGGAGTGGCTTGAGTAACTGTGAAAAGTGTTAAAAAGCTTAATATTTTAAAAAGTATAAATAGTAGTAAAAAAGTTCCATCATTCGCTGAAAGAGCTGAACATTTTTTTCAAAAGTAATTTTTTTTTTCAAAAATGAATTTTTTTTAATCAAAAATGATTTTTTTTTCTTCAAAAATGATTTTTTTTTTCAAAAGTAATTTTTTTTTTCAAAGGTAATTTTTTTTTTCAAAAATGAATTTTTTTATTTCAAAAATAATTTTTTTTTCGAAATTATTATTTTTTTTAAAGTAATTTTTTTTTCAAAAATATTTTTTTTTTTTCAAAAATATTTTTTTTTTCAAATATATTTTTTTTTCAAAAATAATTTTTTTTTTAAAAGTAATTTTTTTTTCAAAAATATTTTTTTTTTCAAAAATAATTTTTTTTTTTTCAAAAATATTATTTTTTTCAAAAATATTTTTTTTTTTTTTCAAAAATTATTTTTTTTTTCAAAAATTATTTTTTTACTTTTTTCAAAAATTACTTTTTTTTTTCAAAAATATTTTTTTTTTTTACATGGGGCGGTCATAATGTTTTGGCTGATCATGGGGTGGTCATAATGTTTTGGCTGATCATGGGGTTGTCAGCTTTTGTCACTTCCCACTCTAGTTTTGAACATTTCGCCATTCATTTTTATGGGACCAATTTCGCCGCAAAAACGTCATTTCGTGGACCATTCGGCAAAACATTCCACAAAGTAATAACACGCCAATCGGGAACAATCTGCACGTTTCGGTATATTACTTGTCTCTGTAGTGTGAAAACTGTGGGAGGAGTCTACAAGCATTATCAAGTCTAGCAGATGAAGTCACATGCATTTGGAGTGTCTCAGCATCTTGTGTTTACAACCACTGTTTCCTAGCAACGCTCATGCCCTGTTTATGCTTCCCAAATACTGCTTCATCAAAACTGCCCCATCAGAATTACCCCATCAAAACTGCCCATCATATTCCTCTATTATAAATCAGTACATGGTGTGTCTGTCCCCTCCCCCGGGCTCTGTAATCAGCTGAGATGCTCCAGCCACCTCCCCCCTGTGTATAACAGAAGCTTTGGTAACCATGGCAACAAAACAAACACTAACAGTACACTCTGATTAATGGCTAAAATTTCCTGAAATGACCTCTAAACAAATGGCCGTATTTTAAAAACTATACATCCTACAGCGAAGATCTTTATATTGTGAGAATCACAAGACCCAGACCTAGATTTTGATGTATAGTATGTCTCTGAAATATTAAAAATGAAGGCACAGTCGCAGTTTAGAAATTGCCCTTTAAATTTGGAGGGGGCTAGAGTGTAGTTTCAATGAATGTCAATGGACGGCGTGAGTTGCAAACAAATGGTCATATTGTGAAAACTATCAGGACTATGGCTTAGCCGTGGACATGTTTAGTGGCAGCAGGGATAGCTGAACGTTTTGATATAAGATTTGTGTAGGTGGGCTTGAAAATGAGGGAGTGGCGGCAGTTTAGAAATCATGTTCTGATTTTCCAGCTTTTGTCATCTCCCACTCTAGTTTCCCCATTCATTCCTATGGGACCAATTTCGCCGCAAAAACGACGATATTTCGTGAACCATTCGGCGAAACGTTCCACAAAGTAATAGCACACCATTCGGGAACAATCCGCACGTTTCGGTATATTACTTGTCTATGTAGTGTAAAAACTGTGGGAGGAGTTAGGGTGGTAAATTTGGCTATAATAATAAGAATAATATATATGTGAGATAACAGTAAGTGGTCTTGCTATGCAAGAACACTTAAATATATATGTGAGATAACAATAAGTGGTCTTGCTATGCAAGAACACTTAAAGTGGAGTTCCACCCACTTTTACAACTCTTCACCATCCCTCACTAAACTGTGCACTGTAAACAAATTGGATATTTTTTTATTTTTTTTCTCAGCACTTACTGTATATCTGCTGTATTCATTTTTCACTTCCTCCTCCCTGGCCGCGGCCCATCGCATCATTTCCTGTTTGCAATGCCTTCTGGGAAGGGGCGGCAACTTCCTCTGAAACTGCCGTTGCTATGGAAACCTGACCTGAAACCTATTACACTGCTTGTGCTGCACTGAGCACGTAGGGCGGCAACTTCCTCTAAAACTGCCGTTGCTATGGAAACCTGACCTGAAACCTATTACACTGCTTGTGCTGCACTGAGCATGTGTGAGATCTGCAAGGATGAGATCCAGGAAGAAATACAGTCTGGCTTCAGATGCCCACACTTAAGATGGCCACGGCCTGCTGTAAGTTTATAAAATAACAAACTACTGCTATAAACTAACAAAACAGACCTTAGTTTACAGACTAACTTTACTAGAATACATTAAGCATGTGTATTATAGGGGTATTTTTATTTAAAAAGTATAATTTCGGCCGGAACACCACTTTAACTAGAAAATGCATTTCCTGGGGAAAATGCGTGGGAATGCTGAATAGCTAAATTGCTAAAATGGCCACCATCAAAACTGCCCCATCATACTGCCATCAAAACTGCCCCATCATACTGCCATCAAAACTGCCCCATCAGAATTGCCCCATCAAAACTGCCCCATCATATTGCCACCATCAAAACTGCCCCCATCAAAACTGCCCCATCATATTGCCACCTTTAAAACTGCTCCATTAAAATTGTCCCCATCAAAACTGCCCCATCATATTGCCACCATCAAAACTGCCCCATCAGAATTGCCCTATCAAAACTGCCCATCATATTGCCACCATCAAAACTGCCCCATCAGAATTGTCAAATCAAAACTGCCCCATCATATTGCCACCATCAAAACTGACCCATCATAATTGCCACCAATAAAACTGCCCCATCATAATTGCCCCATCAAAACTGCCCCATCAGAATTGCCCTATCAAAACTGCCCCATCATATTCCTCTATTATAAATCAGTACATGGTGTGTCTGTCCCCTCCCCCGGGCTCTGTAATCAGAGCTGAGATGCTCCAGCCACCTCCCCCCCTGTGTATAACAGAAGCTTTGGTAACCATGGCAACAAAACAAACACAGTACACTCTGATTAATGGCTAAAATTTCCTGAAATGACCTGACCTCTAAACAAAAAGCTTTTTCTCAAAAACTGTAAAAGATATCAAACTGAAAAGATATAGCCAGATAGCTGAATATTTTGTGAACATTTTAAAGTTTGTTTGGTGTCTCTAGGTGAAAGTATGAAGGAGCTGAAACTTTTGGGAGCGGAAGAAGAATTTAAGGATTTCAAGCATGCTCCCATTGACTTCAATGTTAAAAAAAAGTGATAAAAAGCTTAATATTTTAAAAAGTATAAATGGTAGAAAAAAAGTTGAAAAAGAGCACACCTCAGCTAAAAGAGACGAACATTTTGATAGTTGAATTGTTTTAATAGCTGAAAGTATGCAGAAGTTACGCAGAACCAAAAACGTACGGAATAAAATTAAAATTAAAAATAAATAAAATTGAATAACAATAGTGGGACTGCTAAAGCATTCCCACTAATAATATATATGTGAGATAACAGTAAGTGATCTTGCTATGCAAGAACACTTAATAATATATATGTGAGATAACAGTAAGTGGTCTTGCTATGCAAGAACACTTAATAATAATAATATATATGTGAGATAACAGTAAGTGGTCTTGCTATGCAAGAACACTTAACTAGAAAAGCTACAATTTCTGGAGAAATTGTGTGAAGTGTTCTTGCCTCTACAACTGGAGTGGGCTGAGTAACTGGGTGGAGTTGTTTGAGTAACTGTTGTGTGGTTGGAGTGGCTGGAGTAACTGTGAAAAGTGGTAAAAAGCTTAATATTTTAAAAAGTATAAATAGTAGTATAAATGTTCAAGTCCCATCATTAGCTGAAAGAGCTGAACATTTTTTTCAAAAATTATGATTTTTTTTTCAAAAATTATGAATTTTTTTTTCAAAAACTATATATTTTTTCAAAAATTATGAATTATTTTTTTCAAAAATAATTTTTTTTTTCAAAAATAATTTTTTTTTTCCAAAAATTTTTTTTTTTTCAAAAATAATTTTTTTTTTCAAAAATATTTTTTTTTTTTCAAAAATGATTTTTTTTTTCAAAAAGGATTTTTTTTTCAAATGATTTTTTTTTCTCAAAAATGAATTTTTTTTTTTCAAAAATGAATGTTTTTTTTTTCAAAAATGATTTTTTTTTTTCAAAAATATTTTTTTTTTACATGAAGCGGTCATAATGTTTTGGCTGATCATGAGGTGGTCATAATGTTTTGGCTGATCATGGGGTTGTCAGCTTTTGTCACCTCCCACTCTAGCTTTTAACATGTCACTATTCATTCCTATGGGACCAATTTCGCCGCAAAAACGACGATATTTTGTGAACTATTCGGCGAAACGTTCCACAAAGTAATAGCACAGCAATCGGGAACAATCCGCACGTTTCGGTATATTACTTGTCTATGTAGTGTAAAAACTGCGGGAGAAGTTAGGGTGGTAAATTTGGCTATAATAATATATATGTGAGATAACAGTAAGTGGTCTTGCTATGCAAGAACACTTAATTACACTATGGAAGCTCTTTTTTTTAATATGGGGAACTGCTGACCGTGAGTCATTCAGGGATAATTTCAGCAGAGGAGAGGCGGTATCTGGTTGACAAGCATAGAGACCCTGGCTGGGGTATAAGCCACAGGCGGATGCGATCTCCCTAAAAAGAGATCAACACAGCTGGTAAGCGGTAGTATCTCAGGTGGAGGAATCTTTCTATCCCAAATCACTACTTCTGGGGTGTTTTCCGTTTGAAGTCACCAATAACCAGTGAACTGAGGACATTCTATGCAATTGTGAATACTACTTGATTGAGAAAACTGTTTTTTTAACCTCCCTGGCGGTATAATTATTTCGGATTTTAGGTGCTGAAAGCGGTACCATTATTTTGCATGGAAATTTGGCGTTTTATATTGTAGGTCTGTAAATCTTAACAATAACACACTTAAATCTGTCCAAACCAGAGTCTAGTAGATATCCCGGGTATGATAAAGTTTGAAACACAAAAACATAAATTATAATATAATAAATAAAAATAAATAATTAAAAAAAAAAAAAAAAAATAGTAATAAAATAAATTTCCCCACAATTCACTATCGCTCAATTCTGCAAGTGTTCTAATTTACTATCGCTGTTTTCTAGCTGGTCTAAAGCCACTTTTGACGTAAAGGGACACTTTTTGGTTGCTATGGACAATCTCCAGTTTCCAGGCAGAAAGAACAGTGTATATCATGTAAAATTGCATGCAGGGCATGGGACAAAGCACTGGGGACAAAAGGGATGTGAAATCATTTCATACAGTACTGTAATCTGTAAGATTACAGTACTGTATGTGTTATGCTTTTTACATTTTTTTTGAATTTGCCGCCAGGCTCCGCCCCCGTGCGTCGCGCCGCTCGCAGGGAACGGAGCCTGGCACGGAGAGGCTTCGGAGGAGGACGGAGCCCTCGGACACTGTGGGTGACATCGCAGGATCCCGGGGACAAGGTAAGTAACGCCGCCCCAGGATCCTGCAATGCGATCCCGAGTGTGGCTCGGGGTTACCGCTAATGGTACTGAATTTTAACCCCGAGCCACACTCTGGAAAACTGCCAGGGAGGTTAAAGGACTTTCTGTTGATGTGAATCTCTCAGAGGACTCTCAGCTTTGACATTTATTGTGTGACCAATTTCCAATGCACTTATGTTCAAATATTTTGATGCACATGGTTACATTTTAAATCCATGCATTTTAGTGTTTTTTATCATTTGATTGGGAGTGATCATATCCTCCATTTGATATGGACATTGAATATATGTGGACATATGTTACCACAATTTATTAGTCTCATGCTACACAGCTTATCCTGTTGAAAGGAGTACAGACCCCCGCCCCCAGGACAATTCACCCCCCCAGGAGTACAGACCCCCCAGGAGTACAGAACCCCCAGGAGAATATACCCCCCCAGGAGTACAGACCCCCCCAGGACAATCCACACCCCCAGGAGTACAGACCTCCCCAGGAGAATTCACCCCCCTGGGGGAATTCACCCCCCAGGACAATTTACCCCCCCAGGAGTACCGCCCCCCCCCCATTCATGCACCTGGGCGTGCAGCCGCCCTGAGAGTTACTTGCTCAGACTGTGACTGACTCTCCGGGCGGCACGATGTGATAGGAGGCAGCCAGTGAGAGAGACAGCTGAGTCTCAGTCAGACAGGGATAGCGTGGCGCCAGGACCTAGGACTCTCCATCGGGCCTCGGCGCCGCTCAGGACTCACTGCGCTCGTCTCCGTGCCTTTTACAGAACCAGGAGGTGGAGCCTGGGTGGCAAGAAAGCGGCCAGTAAAAATGGAGCTCCATTTCTATTGCAGCCGCTTTCATTGCCACCGGGGCTCCGCCTCTTGGTTCTTCCTTAACTGGTCTTCTGTAAAATGGCGACGGAGACTGAAATGACCAGTGTCGTGGACCTCTAGCAGCGGCAAGGAAAAAAAAAAAGTTGGCAAGTACAGTATGCATTCCTCATCCTCCCCGGGCCCCACTCGGCTGCGGGCCCCATAGCGACCCACACAGGTAGTTCCGCCACTGGATAGGGACACGCCATCCTACTGAGACCTCCCATCTGGGCTTGGACCGGCCAAGCTGCATTCTGCCCCTCATGACAGATACTGTTGGCACATCTAGACCTGCTCTGCTATACATTGCTGACATTGACGTGAGTATTCCCAGTCAGGTGCCTTCCCACATGCTGGCAGCTGGATTGTTGAGTTGGAAAATATCTAGGAAGGGCAAGGCTGAGAGTGCCATCATCACATACTGGTATGATAGTGACTCTATGTTCATCATGAGTGTGATTTATTTTTGTTTTCTTTCATTTTTCAAGCACTGCGCATTGGTTCGTATTAGTCTCCTAGCAAGATTTTTTAGGAGAATCAATATTTAAAAACATATTTTCTTCACTAGAATTTGTACTAAAATTAAAAGCTAAGCATTTATTTTTTCAGGTAAATATGATATATTGCATATTTTTTTTAATCAAAAAAGATGTTTATTGTACAAAAGCAAGAGGATACATGCAAAACAGCAACGTATACAAACTGGTCATAGAAATAGCCTTGGCAGTTGTACAAATACAGGAAATACTTATTCAAACTCAATACCATAACTGATATAAGTACATAGTACAACTTCCATCTTGCTTTTTGCATTAGTTTCAAAAAGGAGAGAAAGGCAACACACAAAAAAAAATGAGGGGGGGGGGTAAAAAAAAAAAGGAAAGAAAACAAAATAAACAGAAAAAACAAATATAAACTCGTTCAACCTGACAATACCATCATACCTTTTCTCATGGTACATATCCCAACACCCATAAATTCCTTACCACCAAGGTCACTAGTCTACTATATTACTCCCTAAGGTATGTCAATCAGAACATGCGTTTCACATCTTTACATTCCTCGCCTTTGGGCTATCAGCATTGTAGCAGCCTGTGAAGGACTATTTGTGGAGGAGCTACTTCTGGAGTGCCCAGCCAACACTGCCATATTTTCTTAAACTTTTGTGGTGATTTTCTATTGGAATATGTATTTTTTTCCCGTATAAGAATGTCATTAAATGCCTGGATCCACTGCTTGCTTGTCGGAATCCGGGCAGAAAGCCAATATGTCGTTACTAGCTTCCTGGCCCAATAGAGTAATCTAATAAGAGCAGTGTATGTATGAACTTGACACTTAGGGCATATGGGTGTGTTTCTATGTCCCCAATGATATAGTTGTACCAGAGTCCTATACACTCTATGTAATATAAACAATTGCGTCAGTTTCTGTGCCGCTGACACTGATACCATGGGTCCAGCATTCAATATTTGTTCCCATTGTTCCCTGTCAGTGGGGACAATATCCCTTTCCCACTTCTCCCTGCAGGGTAGAATATCAGGTGCCTGTATATGGGCCAACATTTGCATATAGGTTTTGGAGATGAAACCTTTCTTTCAGTTTCCTCAAAAACAGACTCCAAAAAGGTTGAATCTACCAGGTGCAGGGACAGTAATGACTCTGAGATCAGATTGCATGGCTCAGCCTAATTCACTGATAGTGGAAATCACCTAGTAATGGGAACTCCTCTCTCAGTTTCGAGTAGGATTTCAGGCCCATCTCATCAAAAATTTGGGAAAGATATTTAACCCCTGCTGCCTCCCACCGTGTGTGACCACTAAGTTTAGCTAGCTCGGTGTAGAACCTGTTCCGCCAGATTGGCGTGCTAGGTAGGAAGCCATTTATTCCTAATCTCCGTTTGATACTACTCTAAAGTTTTTTAAAAAGACTGATTGTAGGGCATAGTGAAGGGGCCGCGGGGAAACCCATCTCCATATGAGATAATGCAGAGTATGTTGTAATAGGGCTTATGAGTAGGGATTTAGAGGGATCCGATGCATTAGGCTGATTCCATCCTGTGAAGTGTTGTACAGTGGGGCAAAAAAGTATTTAGTCAGCCACCAATTGTGCAAGTTCTCCCACTTAAAAAGATGAGAGAGGCCTGTAATTGTCACCATAGGTATATCTCAACTATGAGAGACAAAATGTGGAAACAAATCCAGACAATCACATTGTCTGATTTGTGAAAGAATTTATTTGCAAATTATGGTGGAAAATAAGTATTTGGTCACCTACAAACAAGCAAGATTTCTGGCTCTCACAGACCTGTATCTTCTTCTTTAAGAGGCTCCTCTGTCCTCCACTCATTACCTGTATTAATGGCACCTGTTTGAACTTGTTATCAGTATAAAAGACACCTGTCCACAACCTCAAACAGTCACACTCCAAACTTCACTATTGTGAAGACCAAAGAGCTGTCGAAGGACACCAGAAACAAAATTGTAGACCTGCACCAGGCTGGGAAGACTGAATCTGCAGCTTGGTGTGAAGAAATCAACTGTGGGAGCAATAATTAGAAAATGGAAGACATACAAGACCACTGATAATCTCCCTCGATCTGGGGCTCCACGCAAGATCTCACCCCGTGGGGTCAAAATGATCACAACAACGGTTAGTAAAAATCCCAGAACCACACGGGGGGACCAAGTGAATGACCTGCAGAGAGCTGGGACCAACGTAACAAAGGCTATCATCAGTAACGCACTACGCCTCCAGGGACTCAGATCATGCAGTGCCAGACGTGTCCCCCTGCTTAAGCCAGTACATGTCCAGGCCCATCTGAGGTTTGCTAGAGAGCATTTGGATGATCCAGAAGAGGATTGGGAGAATGTCATATGGTCAGATGAAACCAAAGTAGAACTGTTTGTTAGAAACACAACTTGTCGTGTTTGGAGGAGAGAGAATGCTGAGTTGCAAACAAAGAAGACCATACCTACTGTGAAGCATGGGGGTGGCAACATCATGCTTTGGGGCTGTTTCTCTGCAAAGGGAACAGGACAACTGATCCGTGTACATGAAAGAATGAATGGGGCCATGTATCGTGAGATTTTGAGTGCAAACCTCCTCCCATCAGCAAGGGCATTGAAGATGAAACGTGGCTGGATCTTTCAGCATGACAATGATCCCAAACGCACTGCCCGGGCAACGAAGGAGTGGCTTCGTAAGAAGCATTTTAAGGTCCTGGAGTGGCCTAGCCAGTCTCCAGATCTCAACCCCATAGAAAACCTTTGGAGGGAGTTGAAAGTCCGTGTTGCCCAGCGACAGCCCCAAAACATCACTGCTCTAGAGGAGATCTGCATGGAGGAATGGGCCAACATACCAGCAACAGTGTGTGACAGCCTTGTGAAGACTTACAGAAAACGTTTGACCTCTGTCATTGCCAACAAAGGATATATAACAAAGTATTGAGATGAACTTTTGATATTGACCAAATACTTATTTTCCACCATAATTTGCAAATAAATTCTTTCAAAAATCAGACAATGTGATTGTCTCAATTTGTTTCCACATTTTGTCTCTCATAGTTGAGGTATACCTATGATGACATTTACAGGCCTCTCTCATCTTTTTAAGTGGGAGAACTTGCACAATTGGTGGCTGACTAAATACTTTTTTGCCCCACTGTATCTGTGCAGCATAGAAATATGTCTGAGCATGGGGAACCGCCATTCCGCCTTGATCTTTAGGGTACTGTAGGGTGGTGATTTTTTTTCCAGATTAAAGATCTAAATTGAGAGTCAATACGTCTGAACCAGTATTTCGGTATCCACACCGGGGCATTGTGCAAGATATATAACAGTTGCGCAGGCCCAGATCATCTTAGTCAAGTTAACTCTTCCAGTGACTAACAGTGGCAATTTACCACAGGCAGCACACTTAATTTTACATTTTTGTAGTAGATGCTTCAAATTAAGGGCTATATAGTCTGTAGGGTCTGTTGTCACTGCAATTCCTAAATATTTAAAGGACTCTACCACCTGTATCAGGGCCACACTGTCTGGCAAAGCCGAGGGGAGATCATCCAGCAGGAGGAGCACTGATTTGTGCCAATTAATGGCAAAACCAGAAAACTCTCCAAACAACTCGATGATTCGCATAGCAGCTACCAGGGAGCCCTCCGTATCACCTAAGTACAGTAGGGCTTTGTCAGCATATAACGAAAGTTTATCTTGTCTATGATTCCGCCTAAAGCCCACTATATCTGGTGATTCTCTGATCCTAGCCGCCAAGGGTTCCAACACAAGGGCAAAAAGCAGGGGCGACAGTGGGCACCCCTGCCTAGTCCCCCAGAACAATGGAAAGGCCTCCGACAACATGTCGTTTATTCTAATCCTCGCTGTTGGTGCTGTGTATAAGAGTTTATTCTGGGATATAAACCCCTCTCCCAGGCCGAATTCAGCCAACGCTGCCCATAAATAGTTCCACTCCACGCTGTCAAATGCTTTGGCAGCGTCGAGGGAAAGAATCGCTCTATATATTGCATATTTACTGTATGCAGTTAAAACACTTCATGCTACTTTTTTTTACCAAGCGTATGACTATTGTGTATTAACCTATGTAATTTTATTTTCTGATATTAAAAGAGCAGTATGGGGTTATATTTCTTTCCAGGATCATACTTACCTAGCTGGATGCAGCATCGGTTTGATCAGACGTCCCCCGGCGCCAGACTGAGAACTGAGCAATCTAAAGCCTCGTACACACGATCGGATTTTCCGCCAACAAAACTGTGGACTTTTGTCCAAAGAGCGTTGGCCCAAACTTGTCTTGCATACAAACGGCAAGGAATTGTCGGCCAGCAAACACGAACGTAGTGACGTACTACGTGGTTTTCAGCTCTTTAGCGCCACCCTTTGGGCTCCTTCTGCTAATTTCGTGTTAGTAGAAGTTTGGTGAGTGTTGATTCACGCTTTTCATTTTGCGCTTTTCATTTAGCGCTTTTCAGTTTGCGCTTTTCATTTTGTGCTTTTCATTTCGTGCTTTTCAGTTCGTTTCTGAACGCCTGTTCGTCAACCAGACGTGTTGCGGGATCGGAAGAGATAACGTGTTATTTATTATCGGCCTTGGAGTTATTGCTTTGACCCAAGTCCAGTCCAGGAACAGGAGGAGGAGGATTTCTTGGACGAAAAGTTGGTTGCTTTATTAATCGTGACCAATTATGTCATATGCCTTTGCTGCGGGAGCTCCAGGAGAATAATCCAGAAGTTTTTCGGATGATTTGATTTGTTATAGTTTCTATATTTTTGGATGCATAGAATGCATTTTTTGGTTAAGTTCTATTGGCAAATAGCATGTCTAATTTTATTTGTTTTCTTTTTTTAATGCACAATAAAAAAATTGTGGAGAATAATACTTGGCTATGTGTTTTACTTCAAATGACAGTTTGGGAGTAGGCAGTTACATTTTAAAAAATACAATGTAAAATTAACAAGGGACACCAACATAGTTGTATCTTTGATCTTAAAACGGGATTATGGTGTTGTGGTACCTTGCCCAAAAAAAAAAACAAGCATAATAATATTATTCTTGATATCACTAGAAAAAAAAAGCCTTTGAAAATACGTTTGGCAGAACTCCATCAGTATCACCAGCAAAGCAGCTTCATTATTATCACATTAAAGAAAAGAGAATTGTGCGCCGCATTTTGAGATTTCATAATTTGCCGCGTCACGAATGTTAATTCTCCATTACGAACGCTAGTTTCCAAGACAGATCGCTCACTGCTCACCCTTGCTTCCGAGCATGCGCGTTTGTACTTTGGACTTTTATCCGACGGACTTGTGTACACACGCTCAGAAAATATGACAACAGACATTTGTCCACGGAAAATTTATAAACCTGCCATCCAACATTTGTCCATGGAAAGTTGATCAACAATTGTCTGAAGAAGCGTACAAGCTATCTGATTTTCCACCAACAGCCTGTTATGACACAATTCCCATGGGAAAATCCGATCGTGTGTTCGAGGCTTACCACCGCGGATCGCTGGGTTCTCACAGCTCTCCGAGCAAAGAGCTGCTAACTGTTAGTGAGCAGCTCTCTGCTCTGCCCCCCCCCCATACTCACTGTAGCGCAGGGTTGTGAAGGGGGTGGGAGCGGCCGTCTGGGTGCCGGTCCAGGCATGTGGGCAGATCCCAACTCCATTGTCATCATGATCCCGCCAAAGCCTGGACTGGCTCTGTGACGTCAGCAGACAGCAGCCTTCAGCCCGCTGTCTGCTGAAAATGGGTCCCAAGAGTGCAGAGCGAACTGCACTCCTGTGACCCACAGGAGAAGGAAAGCCAAACAAGCTATGGCTGTACTTCTCCTTTAAATCCTCATATTTTAAAGTGTCACTAAACCCAGGAGCCTGCATTCACTATATCTGGTCTCCCACAGTGAACAGAACATGGAAATGCAATTACTTTAGTAAATATAAACTGCTAAATACCATTTCTCCCCAGCGGTATATAGCAGTCTTGTGATTTCTATCAGTGTCCGCCGAGCACTGGTTAAAGCTTGTAGGAGGAGTTCTGCTCTGACTGCCCTATGAGGATGCATGACCCCTGACTTTGTCTGGACAGTGCTGATTGGCCCTGTGCTGATCCGCATATGCATAGTAAAAACTACAGTTTTAGTTGTTCCTCAGCTGTCCTCTGGTTGGACAGTATTCACTGAAACAAAATTTGTATTGTACACATAGAGGAAAACATTGTCTGATTTTAAAGTCGATAGGTGGAACAAGAGATGTGCAGACTTAATGAAAAATCATATTTACATTTGAAAGGCTGGTTAGAGTCAGGCTATACATGCCATAGAAGATCACAAAGATATTATAGATCCTGCATTAGTAGCTGGAGATGTGGCACTAGGCACGTTAAATACTATGATCCTTGCAGTATTTAAAACAAGCTGGATACAACATGTAAATGATGGAAACTACAAAAAAAAAAAGTGCATCTAGTGCATTACCAATGACAATTTAACGAATGATAAAATTCATAAAAAGTGGGTACTCACAAAAGAAGACTCTTAATGAGCCATAAAAATCACAGTGTATGGATATGTGCAGGACAATATCACAGGGTATAGCTGATGTGTTTCGGAGGCGCACCCCCTTCCTCAGAGCTAGGCTCTGAAGGCAGCATCCACCCAGTTTTGGGATACTGATGTCCCTGTTGTCCTTCACTTTAGAACAGCCCATAGCAGTGGAAATGACTGTGTTTTTCATGTAGGTGATGGAGTTAGAACACAGTTAGACAAACAGTAAGTCATGCCTTGGAAAATGTATAGCACCCATCCTTGGCCTCCTGTACACTATATAAATGTATCTATTCTTTAATATATTAAATAATTGCATTTGATTATTACTGGTTTAGTAATAACTTAAGACTTAAGCAGTGAAGGGCAGGTGTAGGCAGGAATTTTTCATTTTTATTGTTTCACTTTAAGCATCATTAAAACCACAGATCCTGAAAAAATTATTAAAATTACAAAATTACAAAAAATTACATTTTTTTGCAAGGCAGTACCCAGGCCCCCATACCCTTTTTTGGCCAATAACTTGCATACAAGCCTTTAAAATGGGCACTTTTGATTTGTCAAATTTGGTCCTATAGACTTTAATAGGGTTCGGGCCCGAAATTTTGCGATGTTCGAGAGTTCTGGCGCCAACCGAACCGGGGGTGTTTGGCCCATTACTGATACCACTAGAAACGTATCCACAGAAACACAATCAGTACTGCACTGACACTGTAGTGGAGTCCCTCTTTACCCACCTTCAGGATGTGACTCCTATTGTGTCAGTACAGTTCTTCTATCTCTATTGATATATTTTTGTTTGTGTCCTTATTTTGTCTCTGCTGTTACATGTTTTTCTATGGCAGTGTTCATGGCACAAGGTATCCAGCCTAGGGGAGCAAAAAATAGTAAATTTGGCCTTGGCTGCAAGACAGCACTTTGTCTGACACAGCTGCCTTTGTGTACAGCACACATATACAGCACTTATTTGGAGAATACAGAGCATGGCAGGCGTCAGGGCCATCTGCAATTCACCCCCTTACAATTGCAGTGTTAGGCTAAGTTCGGATTGCTTTTCAGACAGGCGGTGAGGAAGTAATGTCATGCCTCCTCACTGCCTGTTTTAACCTTGTGATTGCTGCAGCAATGCACTGTATGCATGGCACAAGGTAGTGGGGTGCTTGTGGTGCTTCCCCATTAGCTTGAATGGATTGTATTCGGCGGACTTACTGCCATTATAGAGGCCCTGCTGGAACGTCCCCCGCCTGGCCTAATTAGCACCACCAGTAGCCCGTTTCATGCCTTCCCAGGGACTTACGGCAATTAACCCAACAGCAGCCTCATCCAGCACAAGTTTTGTTCCCAGAAAACAATTCCATCTTAAGATTAAGAGAAGTTAGAGTACACACAATGTAGGCCATGCAACTCTTTCACTGGAACACAGCTGATTTACTTATTTACACTCTTTTCAGTCATTCCAATGGTGACAGCACATTCCTTAAATGAGAAGTGCGGGAATAAAAAAAAAATTCATACTCACCTAGATGGTTGGAGCATCAATCTGATGCTGCTGCTGCCAGCTCTACACCAAGAACTGAGTGATGAAAGGCAACTGATTGTTTAGTTCTAGGGTCTGCTCTGAGCACAGAGCGGTGACTCTCAGTTGCCACTCTGTACTCTGCCCCCTCCAGTGCTCACTGAAGCAGCTGGCTCAGCTCCGGTCGGGAGCCGCTGTACTAACCATGCAAGGTTAGTTCAGTGATCTCCCCCCGCTGAGCTGTTGTGTTGTGACAGGGAGACAGCCCCCTCCACCAGAACAATCTGGTTAGCGCTCTCTGCCATTGACTGAGAGCACTGATCGGGAGTCGGTCGGATGGTGGTTTTGTAGCATGCACGGCTGGCTTGTCGGACAGACAAGCTTTACTGTCAGAATCCTTCCACAGCATGGTTCGGCTCTGTGATGTCAGTCAACAGCGGACTTTGGCCTGCTGTCAGTTGAATCTGGTTCACAGAAGTGCAGAATTAATCGCACTCCTGTGATCCACAAGAGAAATATGGCCAAAAGAGCTCTGGTCATACTTACTTCTCCTTTAAGTTGCAAACAGTAAACATTAGAAATGAGAGCTGTGTTGAGCAGCAGCCCATATATTAAGGGTTTTTACAGAGCCCTACATCCAAAGTCACAGGGTTATGAGTAGTCCAAAAAGTCTTGCACCTCTACTTCCTTCAACTGGGTTTTGTGGTAAACCTTCCTGTTTAAATGTACAAATTAATCAGCATTGTTTATTGTAGACCTTCTTTTAGTCTGCAGGTGTCACTGTTGCTTGAGACCTTACATCAAATATTACAACTCTTGGTAGACAACAACTGACGTCTGCAAGGCACTAAAAATGAAGAGGAAAGCTAAACAGCAATGCAAAGTGTTCAGTATGCTTTAGTTTAAAATATTTATAAAAGTGTTCTGTGTCCTTGATTATTATGCATCTACTAAGCAGTTTTTTCAGGATCATCCTTTGCTGAATGAATATATTATAACTATATTATGGCAGCTATGAATGAACTGCAGTGCCAGTAGATCATGTAGCGGCAGGGCAAGTAGATGGAGGTGCCCCAAATGTGGGTGAGGCCGGGTCAGAGTGCATGATGTGTCTCGAGCTTACATGTATAGCTGTGGCCTCTGGCCTACTATAGAAGCTGCTAATTCACTGCTCCTGTGAGGATTCCCGATTCTGCATTGTTCATGACCTATTTTTAACCTGGCACACTACTCCTTACCTCAGCTCACAGGTATGGGAAAACCGCGGAGGTCTGAGGAGGTGATATTAAAAAAGGGAATGACTGACAGACTTTGTTAATTAAAAACATTGATTCTCTTTACCTGCCATACATGCAAGTAAAGAAGTTAATTTTTCTGTGGAAAAACCTTTGGTCTAGCACTAAATCTCTTATCAAAGCAAGTCATTATTTCGCAAAATAAAAATGCTGCTCCCTTGCACAAACAGGCCAGGACTGTTCTTTCATTCCCTTTAAAGTATGTGGCCATTATACAATGATTAACCAAGCATGGATGTGTCAGCAATATCATGGAGATAGAAGCACAGCTAAAGATGGCTTGTAATAATGAATGGACAGGTGAGATAGAAACAGAGGCAGAGTTATAAATTGGGGTGGGCAGCGGCTTGTGACATAAGTTTTCTTGTGTATAAAATCAAACTAGAAGATAACTAATTGGAAGTGGCAAATGAGATAAGTAAAAATATCAATATATTATTAAAAAACAGTACTCTACTATGAGTGGTATATTGTTAACAGTTTTTTTGCACTTGATAAAACAGATAGTAAAAAGAATAAATGGCTTTAGAAGAAGAGTAAATCTTCTAAACAACATAAACCGTTTCAACCAGAAATGGTAAATTCCCTTACCATCAAGTAATTTATAACATAATTGATTTAAAAAAAAACATAAAAATGGGGTAAAAATATTAATAATAAACACAATAAATAAGACCATCTAATCAACTTTATTGGCAAATGAAGAAAACACAAGTTTTGTTGGGGAAAAAACAGCGGTACTATATACTGTACACTGCAAGGGTATTGGCAAACGTCACTGCAGATTCTTACCTTTTTATTTAAAAATATTGACATTTACCTTACTATGTCTTTTCTCAAACTGAGTGCTAAATGAGAGGCTCCACTTATCAGCACCTGAGCAATCTCAGGTCAATGACTTGAAAGTCATTGATCAAAACTGGATCTCCTGTTGTCTGTGATTTAAATTCAAATTTTGACCTCTTGGTGCCGATAGTACACAAATATGCAGCCACTCTGTGGGTGGGACTTGCCTCCGAACAGCCGCATATTTGCGTACCAGAATGTAAATACAGCTGTGCCGAGAGCGCACCCCCTACGTGCTCCCGGCACAGTTACCGGCGGCTAATGGAAAGATTCACGTGATCACGTGACCGCTGTGACAAACAATCATGATGGTCACATGCTCATAAACCCAGCCGCACCCTCCAGCATCTGAAACCCCTTAAAGGGCCAGAAGGCTCCGGCGCCAAGGGGTTAAAGGAGAAGTATGGCCAAAGCTTTTTTGGCTATACTTCTCCTATGGATCACAGGAATGCACTTCGTTCTGGATTCGGCTGACGTCACAGAGCCGGTCTAGGCTCTGAAAAGATCCTGACCATATGGTCAGGATCCACCCAGCAGCCTGGACCGGCACCTGCCTCAGCCTCTCAACAATCCGCCAAGGGCCTGAGCCAGCCCCTCCCTCCCAGGGGAGGGGCCTGGACGGAGCTGTCAGCAGAGAGAGAGCAGGAGATTTTCGTTACACACGCCGCACCGCACACCACACCGAGAGATTGACCGTTTTATGCTTGTTAAGGATGGTGCACTCACGCACCCACAATATGTGAGTACCCCAGTGAGGGGAGCTGATTATTTGATTAAAATCCTTTATACCTACATATTGCGCTATGGAGTTTTTTTCTCTTGCATAAACCATCTCCACTTGAGAACATTGGAAGTCTGCACAGCTGGTTCCTAATGAGCACAGGAGTGGCTCCAAGGCTTTGTTTGACATAGTCTAATCGCTGTGTCACACACAGGAAGGTGAGCATATACACCTGTGGGGGCGGCTGGAAGACACCACAGCATGTTTTTTGGTGGCACAGTTTGGAAGATAGGATATGTGAAATTCACCAAATTTTTGGACTAATTTATTTGGGCACTTTTATATCATTGGATATACACGTTTTTGGACTTCATTTATTCACTGTTTGTTATATCCTCTTGTATTTTATTTTGATATTTTAATTGATATGTTGTTTTGTTTGATCACTCACTTGCTGTGTTTCACATAGCACTGTGCACTTTATACTTTAGCACTTAGGGGTAGTTTTACGCATGCACATATATGTGAGGGGAGCTGATTATTTTAAAATCCTTTATACCTACATATTGCGCTATGGAGTTTTTTTCTCTTGCATAAACCATCTCCACTTGAGAACATTGGAAGTCTGCACAGCTGGTTCCTAATGAGCACAGGAGTGGCTCCAAGGCTTTGTTTGACATAGTCTAATCGCTGTGTCACACACAGGAAGGTGAGCATATACACCTGTGGGGGCGGCTGGAAGACACCACAGCATGTTTTTTGGTGGCACAGTTTGGAAGATAGGATATGTGAAATTCACCAAATTTTTGGACTAATTTATTTGGGCACTTTTATATCATTGGATATACACGTTTTTGGACTTCATTTATTCACTGTTTGTTATATCCTCTTGTATTTTATTTTGATATTTTAATGGATATGTTGTTTTGTTTGATCACTCACTTGCTGTGTTTCACATAGCACTGTGCACTTTATACTTTAGCACCTAGGGGTACTGCACTTTGAGTGCAGCGATTTTTTCTAGCGCAGACACATTGTTTTCTTATTTTAATACTTTGCACGAATATGGAACGTGACTGAGTGTTTGCAGCTGGTCTCCACTGTTCACTTATTATTTTGTAGGCATTTATCCGTAAGTGGCTCGCAGGGTTTCATATATATTTTGAGCCCCTCCCACCCCTTCCACACCTCAGCACTCCAGTGAGCACTGGAGGGGCAGAGCAGAGAGCTGAAGACAGTCTGGCTCTCTGCTCAGTGCGGAGGGGAGAACTGAGCAATCAGCGGTGTTAGATTGCTCAGTTCTCACTACAGAGCAGCAGGGGACAGTTGCAGCATTGCATCGAAGCTGCATCCACCTAGATGAGAATAAATGTTTTGTTTTGTTTTTAAAAGCCATACTTTTCTTTTAAAGCAGTATTAAACCCGAAAGCAAACATTTATTATATTGCAGCTTACCAATTCTAAGATGTAATGACTGTATTAAGTTTAGTTTTTAGGCTATCTTTCTTCTAGTTTCATCTGGTGATCCAGCCAGTAAGTCTATTGTTTTTCACATGCTCAAGCTCCCCAGCAGAATGTATAAGTTTATATTGATGAGAAAAAACACTTAACACTGGCAGGGGTGATTATAAATGATCAGCTTTTACTTATTCATGCAAAGCCTTTATCCCAAAAGGAAAAAAAAAACAGTTTGCTGCAACTGATTATAAAGTGTGAGTTGGCGTTTGGCTTCAAGTTGTTGTGCATCTAAATCTGCTAATACTCTTAGCACTACCCCCCCCCCCCCCCCCCCTGAACTGACAACACTGCTGCTGTGCCTCCTGTTTTCATTCCTCCAGAGTGGTGTGTTAGTGGCCAGATCAGCAGGTGAAAACAGAGGGGAAAGATCCAAAGAAAAGAAAATGGATGCAGCCACCACATCTAATGATTGATAAGTTGCAAAATAAAATATTTTTGGTTTTGTGTTTAATTTTGCTTTAAAACATAACTTTATACAGTAAATCACCTTTTTTTATTTTTGTCCCTCCCCCCTCACTCTTACCAAAATCTAATTTTATTTTATAATTTTTACCTTTTTTTATAGATTTTTGTGCTGAAAAGCAGCAGTTCCTGCCTATCGGCCCCACTGCCTCTTGCATAGCTCCCAGCTGTCCCTGATTGAGAGATTGTCCCTCATTTGGAACAAAATCCCTCTGTCCTCTTTCCTTCTTATTTGTCCCTCATTTTGTTCTGATCTATATAATTGTATATAAAATGCACTATTTACCTCCCAAAAAGTGATTCCCAGTGCTAAACCTTTCATCCAATTTCTAAATTGCTGCATTAGTAAATTTCAAAAGCCAATATAAAGGAATAACAGTGGTTAAAAAAAGCACCTATGGTTTAATCTTTTTTTTTTGTATAATTCTCCTGCAAGGGGCATGGCATGGGGTGTGTCCTATGCCTACAGACTTTTGCTAATAGGTGTCTCTGGTTCCTGTTGTAAAAGGTTGGGAGATATGCTCTTGAGATAGGTGTGATGTAACAATCCCGGGAGGCAGTAAGTTACTAAAGGCCCACAAATGCATGCAGCAAGATGAAGTGCATAGGCAGAACAGACGAGTAGGTACGGCATATTTACGCTTATGTGGCATTTACGCTCAGCTGCCAGAAATTGAATGCTTGTGTGCACACACTCGGAAATCAGCCACACATACACAATCTGTCAGATTCCCAAATAAATGGTGTGGTGGCATATCTGCACACGTGCCAGATTTTGACATAAGAAGGCACAGAAGAGGAGCAGGGGGAGTAGGTATATTCAGCATTTGAGTCCCACTTTAATGCAAATATGTGGGAAAAGGTGTGATCCAATCACAAACAAGACATTAGATTTCCATATGAATTCTTTAAACAAATGGTGCAAATTTAGAATTCTTCACGTTGTTATATAGCAAGGAAGACACATTGGAATTTTCATGAATCTATTCATCTATTTTATCATACTCTAATTTAGTACAATATTATTGCATTTAAAAGGACTTCTAATTCTTAATTGAGTCAAAGAATGTTCACTGTTTACTAAAATCTCAATAAATAATGTATAGAATTGAAATTGTTCTTCTATAAATCAGTTGTATTATGACAATACTGTATTCATGGATAGATGAAAGCCATTGTGTTGCGTTTGATATAAAATATAATTTTTCTATAAGACTCATAGCATTCTGGTGTCACAGAGACAGACTTTCTCAAACAAATGTTGTTGGATACAATGTGAATGTAGATATCATTGTTGTATTCCTTTGGCAGTTTGAGAACAGTCTATTGTCTCTATAGCTACAGTACACAAGTAAGAGATTTACTTGTTTGAGGTTCTTTCAGCTCTCAAACCGAAAGAATGACTGTTAGATTACTGTCAGGTTTTGGCTTGATTAGACAATGGGTACGTAGATAACATTGTTGTATTCAATTGACAGTTTTCAACAGTCCATTGTTTCTACAGCTACAGTAAACAGGTATGTTTTCTGTTGTTTGGTAACTATGGTAAACAGCCTGACACATAAAAAGGGGTGAGTAGAACACACACACACACATCATCATGCTGCTTTGAAGATCAGAAGCCCCTCATGATACAAGAAAAGTGCCTGGTCCTCCAGAAGAATCGTTGCCAATGGAGATCACGAACATACAGTAACAGAAGATAAGTAACTTTTAAGGATATTTGTACTGATATAGAACATAGGCTGTTCATTTGCTAGGCATTTTGCTTGTTATAGATATCTGTCAGTCTTGTATTGTATTCCTAATATTGTAATAGTTTTGTATGTACAGCATCTTTGTATAGTAAAAGCACATTTACACACTGCAGAAATCCCAGTTTCCTTGCTTATACCACAGAGGAACCTTGCTAGATAGACGCAATTAAAACATTTGGTGGCTCGTCCGGGATCTGTGCTATAATTCAATTGAAGCAGAGCTGTTTTTCTGTAGTGTGTTGTGTAGCTTGTGCTAGGTAAAATGCTGCATAAGCTGTTTAGGAAAAGCAAGACTGCAGAGGGTTCTGTTGGCCAGAAGGAAGTGTGCAGCTTACCTATCGGGGCCAGAGACAATGCGTGGGGGCCTCTTGCTAAAGAATTTGTGAAGTATGCTTCTCCCTTGAAGCTCACTTGGGGTGATAAAGTCTCAGATCATTTTGTAGATTTTAGCCTTAAGGGGTTGGATTTAAGTAAAAAAGAGAAGAGGACAGTGTCCACAGCGGGCTGGTATTTTCTTCATGCTATTTACACCGAATCACATAGAAGGGAGAAGGCAGAGTGTCAGGAAAGGTCTCCTCCGCTGGTAATATCGATCATTTGGCGTGCAGTACTGAGGTCCACCAGCAGGTGTCTCTTGGCAGTTTGGAGCTGTCAGAAGAGCTTTTTCCTGCTGGTATTCTGTCACCTTTGGGCCGCAGTACTGGTGTCCACCAGCGGAGGAATCCTGGCAGCATGGAGCAGGTATTCCCCTCTGCAGACAGGTGTCACCTGACCTTAATTAGCAGAACTGCAGTATAAATACCCGGCAAGTGCACACTTATGTTGCCCAGGTATTGTCCTTGAGCCCTGACCTGCAGCCTGTTACTCTGATCCTGAAACCTGATTCCTGAACCTGAACCTGAACCCTGATTCCTGATTCCTGGAACCTGCTGATCATGTTTCCTGTCTGTTACCTGAACCCTGGACCCTGAGCCTTGTACCTCCTGTGATCCATCCATCCTCTCTTGTCCTGTTTGTTTCCCTTCCCAGCTACTGATCTCCTGTTTATGACCCTGGCCTGGCTTATCTACGATTCTGGTACTCCCTTTTGCTACATATGCTGGCTATGTATTATCACTGTTTGGTTGTTTGGGTTGTTCACTCTGTATTGGTGGTGTGTTCACATGTATATGCATTTACCTTAATAAACTTACCTTCACCTATTTATGTCTGGTTCATTCTGTTGCAGTCACACAGTTCTGGTCTTATCTGGTATATGATAGAATACCAGGGCCATCCCTGACCAGAAGTGGCTGCACAGGGGAACCATTTTGATTCAGTTTGGTTGCAAACATGAATGCCAATGAGGTTATCTATTTTTCTCTACTGGCATCTGAAAGTGGTGATTATTGCCGCCAGGCTCTGAAAGGATGGTCTAGTGACCAGTTGTTTGCAACTATATGTTTGGCTCACTCCCTGGTCGATCAGGGTTATATATTGTTTGGGAAGGTGCAGCCTTTGATCAAGATCTGTACTGAGCTGGCCCTGCCCTGTATTCCAGAGGGCCGTGATGATTTCACTCCTCCTTTTCATATGGATCAGGTTGTATCCCTAGTGTGGCTTTTTGAAGATGATCCCGCCAATTTTTGTGAGCACTACTCAGCCTGTTCCCCACAGGTGATTGCTGAGTGCATTGTGTCTGCTCAGTCTTTTGTTAGACAGGGAGATTTAAAAGCACAGTTTGTACAACCTATACTTTCAGCATGGTCTGACATGATGCAATCAGCTCCAGCCAAACAAACCACCTCTGCAACCAAACACCAGCCTACCCATCAACCATGTCAACTACAGTTGCAGCTCAGTATACGTTGCTCCAAATACTCATATCTGGTCTCTGCTCCCTGTACCTATCCTGCATTCAACCCACCTGCCTCTTCTCAGCTGCCTACAAACCCACAGGAACTTCCCCCAGCTACTGTTGCCTCTTCTCTGCCATATCCCAATCCTCCTTTCCAGTCTGCTGTACCCCTCACCTACAGAGCTTCAGTGGCTAAGCCAAAGAAAAATCGAAAGTTTTTTTCCAACCAAGACGATCCTGCCAGTAACCCAACCTGCCTGCGCACCAGCTAATCCAATCCAGTCCGACCTCCCAGTGCTTGCTACCCAGTCTGACCTCCCAGTGCTTGCTACCCAGTCTGACCTCCCAGTGCTTGCTACCCAGTCCGACCTCCCAGTGCTTGCTACCCATTCCGACGTCCCAGTGCTTGCTACCCATTCCGACGTCCCAGTGCTTGCTACCCAGTCTGACGTCCCAGTGCTTGCTACCCAGTCTGACGTCCCAGTGCTTGCTACCCAGTCTGACGTCCCAGTGCTTGCTACCCAGTCTGACGTCCCAGTGCTTGCTACCCAGTCTGACGTCCGAGTGCCTTTTATCCAGTCCGATGTCCTGAAGCGCCAGTGTTCCAGCCTGAAGCGCCAGTGTTCCAGCCGGAGGGGCCAGTGTTCCAGCCGGAGGAGCCAGTGTTCCAGTCGGAGGTGCCAGTGCCTACTTTCCAGCTTGATGAGCCCACTCTCCAGCTTGATGTGCCCACTCTCCAGTCTGATGAGCCCGCCTTCCAGCCTGATGTGCCCGCCTTTCAGCCTGATGAGCCCGTTCTCCAGCCTGATGAGCCCGCTCTCCAGCCTGATGTGCCCACTCTCCAGCCTGATGAGCCCGCTTTCCAGCCTGATGTGCCCGCTCTCCAGCCTGATGTGCCCGCTCTCCAGCCTGTCCAGCCTGATGTGCCACTCTCCAGCCTGATGAGCCCGCTTTCCAGCCTGATGTGCCACTGTCTGCTGTCCTGCCTGATGACCCGGGGCTTGCTGTCCAGCCTGATGACCGGGAGCTTGCTGCCCAGCCTGATGACCCGGAGCTTGCTGCCTAGCCTGATGACCCGGAGCTTGCTGCCTAGCCTGATGACCTGGAGCTTGCTGCCCAGCTTGTTGTGCCTGTGCCTCTGCCCACTGCTCAGCTTGTAGTGCCCATGCATGCTGTCCAGCTTGTAGTGCACGTGCCTGCTGCCCAGCTTGAAGTGTCCATGCCTGCTGCCCATCCTGATGTGCCTGCTGCCCAGCTTGAAGTGCCTGTGCCTGCTGCCCCGCTTGATGTGCCTGCTGCCCAGCTTGAAGTTTCCGTGCCTGCTGCCCAGCTTGAAGTGCCCGTGCCTGCTGCCCAGCTTGAAGTGCTCGTGCCTGCTGCCCAGCTTGAAATGCCCATGCCTGCTGCCCAGCCTGATGTGCCTGCTGCCCAGCTTGAAGTGCCCGTGCCTGCTGCCCAGCTTGAAATGCCCATGCCTGCTGCCCAGCCTGATGTGCCTGCTGCCCAGCTTGAAGCGCCCATGCCTGCTGCCCAGCCTGATGTGCCTGCTGCCCAGTTTGAAGTGCCTGTGCCTGTGCCTGCTGCCCCGCTTGATGTGCCTGCTGCCCAGCTTGAAGTGCCCGTGCCCGTGCCTGCTGCCCAGCCTGATGTGCCTGCTGCCCAGCTTGAAGTGCCTGTGCCTGCTGCCCAGCTTGAAGTGCCCGTGCCTGCTGCCCAGCTTGAAGTGCCCGTGCCTGCTGCCCAGCTTGAAGTGCGCGTGCCTGCTGCCCAGCTTGAAGTGCCCGTGCCTGCTGCCCAGCCTGATGTGCCTGCTGCCCAGCTTGAAGTGCCAGTGCCTGCTGCCCAGCTTGAAGTGCCTGTGCCTGCTGCCCAGCCTGATGTGCCTGCTGCCCAGCTTGAAGTGCCCATGCCTGCTGCCCAGCTTGAAGTGCCCGTGCCTGCTGCCCAGCTTGAAGTGCCCATGCCTACTGCCCAGCTTGAAGTGCCCGTGCCTGCTGCCCAGCTTGAAGTGCCCGTGCCTGCTGCCAAGCTTGAAGTGACCATGCCTTCTGCCCAACTTGCAGTGTTCCTGTCCGCTGCCCAGCCTGGTGTGTTCCTGTCCGCTGCCCAGCCTGGTGTGTTCCTGTCCGCTACCCAGCCTGATGTGTTCCTGTCTGCTACCCAGCCTGATGTGCCACTGCTTGCTGCCCAGCTTGATGTGCCCGCTGCCCGGCTGGACACCATGGACTTTCCCCATCAACGGCTAGTTAGAGCGTCCGGAGGTCGCTCCTTCGAGGGGGGGTACTGTCAGGAAAGGTCTCCTCCGCTAGTAATATCGATCATTTGGCGTGCAGTACTGAGGTCCACCAGCAGGTGTCTCCTGGCGGTTTGGAGCTGTCAGAAGAGCTTTTTCCTGCTGATATTCTGTCACCTTTGGGCCGCAGTACTGGCGTCCACCAGCGGAGGAATCCTGACAGTATGGAGCAGGTATTCCCCTCTGCAGACAGGTGTCACCTGACCTTAATTAGCAGAGCTGCAGTATAAATACCCGGCAAGTGCACACTCATGTTGCCCTGGTATTGTCCTTGAGCCCTGACCTGCAGCCTGTTACTCTGATCCTGAAACCTGATTCCTGAACCTGAACCTGAAGCCTGATTCCTGATTCCTGGAACCTGTTGATCATGTTTCCTGTCTGTTACCTGAACCCTGGACCCTGAGCCTTGTACCTGACCCGTCCCTCCTGTGATCCATCCATCCTCTCTTGTCCTGTTTGTTTCCCTTCCCAGCTACTGATCTCCTGTTTATGACCCTGGCCTGGCTTAACTACGATTCTGGTACTCCCTTTTGCTACATATGCTGGTTGTGTATTATCACTGTTTGGTTGTTTGGGTTGTTCCCTCTGTATTGGTGTTGTGTTCACATGTATATGCATTTACCTTAATAAACTTACCTTCACCTATTTATGTCTGGTTCACTCTGTTGCAGTCACACAGTTCTGGTCTTATCTGGTATATGACACAGAGGCAGAAGTTAAGGTATTAAAAGACCAGCTAGCAGTTGCTTCAGAGTGTGTACGATCAACTGCTAGTCGGGCCGATGATTTGCAAGAGCGGTGTGCAGCCCTCATGACCAAATCAATTAATGCCTTAAGGAAAAGCAAGGGCCGTAAACCTGTTAGTAAAGCCAGGGTACGTGCCATTGTCACATCCCAAAATTGGGATTGTGAGGATGTGCTCTCCTCAAATAATAGTGAAGATGAGAAGATAGAGTTTGATATTTCGCATGATGATCTGCTAGTGCAAAAGAAAAAGTATGCCAGACCTCTCATTACTAAGCAGAGGAAAAGGCAACATGATAGAGAGGATATGGCAGATGGGGAGGTGCATTATCGCAACCCCAGAGATGTTGAATTTGAAGAAGTACGAGAGTTTACACAAACTAAATTCCATGAGCTGGCAAAACAATACAAAGGTCTGGGGAGACCCTATTGAGTTGGCTCCTACTCTTATGGGATGAAGGGGCGGACAGTGTTGTTTTGTCAGGTAAGGAAGCAGTGACTATGGGAGTGTTAAACCATGATACACAATTGCGTCAGGCAATGCGAAAAGCCTGAGAGTTTAGCGTGAATTTTTCACCGTTAGACCTAGTGAGAGATGGAATAGTCCGAGTATAAGCTAGTCCTACTGACCTGGAAAATACCTACACCTAGAGGTCAATAGGAGAGGATATTTCCAGGTTACGTGAGATGGGTTGTATAACCGGATTAAATACGTTTCCATAATGGATGGGTCCAGATATGGAACCCTTTACGTCTGCTCTGTGCTCTAAGCTGATAAAGTCTGCGCCATTTAATCACAGGGCTCCATTATTGTCCTTGTTGGGAGGCCTGGGATTAAACAGCAAGATTCATGAAGCCACTACCCTTTTAAGCCAGTTGGGGGAGCTAGAGGAGACTAAAACAAAACCTGTCAGGGCAGTAGATAAGGTCAAGGCCAGACAGGAAGAATACAAGCAGAAAAGAACACAGAAGAAAGGGAATGGGGTAGAGAAGACAGGAGCTGAAGAGAAAACCAGGCTAGTTATTTCTAGGAAAGAAATGTGGGTGGACCTATTAAAGGCAGGAGTACCTAAAGATGAGATAGATGGGATTTCTACTGCAGAAATGTTGAAGAGGTGGAAACTTTTAGTAGGGAAAACTGTCAGGGTTAGAAACACTACTCCTAGTGAAGATAACATCAGCCTGGACTTAGAGAAAACAGAACAGACCCCTCCCGTTAGCCCCAAACCAATTCCCAAAACTGAAAATGAACCCAAACCCAAATCCCTTTATCCTGGGGAGGAGTTAGAGAGAATCAGAAAAGGGGATTGGGAGGTTCCTTATCCTTTATGAAGGGAAGGTGAGTCTCCTGTAATAGCAGTAAGGACAGTGACAGCAGGAGACCGACGCCCATATGCACCTGTCACTGTATGGTGGGGGAAGTCATCTTCTCCTACACATGTAATGGCTTTAGTTGATAGTGGAGCTGAAGTTACACTTTTGCAAGGTAATCCTTCCCTTCACAAAGGAGAACTGATTTATGTAGAAGGTTTGGGAGGGCAAGCTACACCAGAAGTTAAGATACGGATGAAATTGGCTATTGGCAGGATTTATGACAAATGTTTTGGTATCAGAGTTAGCCGAAAATATTCTTGGGATGGATGTAATTCAAGGTCAGTCACTTCAGACTGAAAGAGGTACATTCACATTCGGGTATCCTGATAAAGCGTATCTGGTAAGGACGGTGAAGGCTTTGGTCAGAGGTCATGCAAAATGGACCCCTGTCTACATTCCTCCACCAGAGAAGCCAGTCTGTCTCAAGCAGTACAGACTTCCTGGAGGCCACAAGGAAATTGAGGAGACCATTCAAGAATATTTGAGAGTAGGGATTCTTAGACCTGCTGTAAGTCCTTTCTCGTCTCCGGTGTTCCCAGAAACAAAACCTGATGGGACAAATAGAATGATCTAAACAAAGTGTCACCTCCATTGAAGTCAGCTGTACCAGATATGATCTCAATTGTTGAGAAAATTTCTAATGATGCAGGAGAATATCATGCTGTGATAGACCTGGCTAATGCTTTCTTTTCGATTTTAATAGACCCAGAGTGTCAAGACCAGTTTGCTATGGTGTGGGACGGCCGAATGAGAGGAAATCTGGCAGGAAGGTTTGAAGTTACATTTTCATTGGCAAATGAGCTTCAAGACAGTGGCTGGGACTCTGACTGGTTAGTGGATACTTCTCAGCAAGAGTGGAAAGTGAGGCTACATAACATCAAACCTTCCAAAATAAATAGCAGTCATCTTCTGGGAAATATCAGTATATTTCCTCTCCTCCCTATTGATGTTCTTTGGGAGGGTCAGAAGTGGGTACAGGCAGGGGGCAAAGTGTCAGTCAGATATCCAGGCAAGAAGCCTGATCACGGATGTGGAAATGCGGGGCAATTTAGGTAACAGTGATCACAGGTCAATTAGTTTCAGTATAAATCACACAAATAGGAAACATAAAGGGAATACAAAGACACTGAATTTCAAAAGAGCCAACTTCCCTAAACTACAAACCTTGCTAAAAGGCATAAACTGGGATAAAATATTAGAAACAAAGAATACGGAGGAGAGATGGGTTTGCTTTAAGAGCATATTAAATAAGGGCATTAGCCAATGTATCCCATTGGGTAATAAATTTAAAAGAGCGAACAAAAGTCCTGGATGGCTTAACTCCAATGTAAAAATGCATATAAAAGCAAAGGAGAAGGCCTTCAAAAAATACAAGGTTGAGGGATCATCCTCAGCATTCAGACTTTATAAAGAATGCAATAAGAAATGTAAGCGTGCAATTAGGACAGCTAAGATAGAACATGAAAGACACATAGCGGAGGAGAGCAAAAAAAATCCCAAGAAATTCTTTAAGTATGTAAACAGTAAAAAAGGGAGGACAGACCATATTGGCCCCATAAAGAATGAGGAAGGACATCTGGTTACAAAGGATGGGGAGATGGCGAAGGTATTGAATTTATTCTTCTCCTCAGTCTTCACGAGTGAATCGGGGGGCTTCAGTAACCAAAACTGCAGTGTTTATCCTCATGACACAACACAGGAAGCACCTACATGGTTAACAGAGGACGGAATTAAAATTAGACTTGAGAAACTTAACATTAATAAATCACCGGGACCAGATGGCTTGCATCCGAGGGTACTTAGGGAACTCAGTCAAGTGATTGCCAGACCGTTGTTCCTAATTTTTACAGATAGTCTACTGACTGGAATGGTACCAGCTGATTGGAGAAAAGCCAATGTAGCACCTATATTTAAAAAGGGCCCAAAATACATCCCTGGGAATTACAGACCAGTTAGCCTAACATCGATAGTATGTAAACTCTTGGAGGGGATGATAAGGGACTATATACAGGATTTTAGTAATACGTACGATATCATTAGCAGTAATCAGCATGGATTCATGAAGAATCGTTCTTGCCAAACCAATCTATTAACCTTCTATGAGGAGGTGAGTTGCCATCTAGATAAAGGAAGGCCTGTAGACGTGGTGTATCTGGATTTTGCAAAAGCATTTGACACAGTTCCCCATAAACGTTTACTGTACAAAATAAGGTCTGTTGGCATGGACCATAGGGTGAGTACATGGATTGAAAACTGGCTACAAGGGCGAGTTCAGAGGGTGGTGATAAATGGGGAGTACTCAGAATGGTCAGGGGTGGGTAGTGGGGTGCCCCAGGGTTCTGTGCTGGGACCAATCCTATTTAATTTGTTCATAAACGATCTGGAGGATGGGATAAACAGTTCAATCTCTGTATTTGCAGACGATACTAAGCTAAGCAGGGCAATAACTTCTCCGCAGGACGTGGAAACCTTGCAAAAAGACCTGAACAAATTAATGGGGTGGGCGACTACATGGCAAATGAGGTTCAATGTAGAAAAATGTAAAATAATGCATTTGGGTGGCAAAAATATGAATGCATTCTATACACTGGGGGGAGAACCTCTGGGGGAATCTAGGATGGAAAAGGACCTGGGGGTCCTAGTGGATGATAGGCTCAGCAATGGCAGGCAATGCCAAGCTGCTGCTAACAAAGCAAACAGAATATTGGCATGCATTAAAAGGGGGATCAACTCCAGAGATAAAACGATAATTCTCCCGCTCTACAAGACTCTGGTCCGGCCGCACCTAGAGTATGCGGTCCAGTTCTGGGCACCAGTCCTCAGGAAGGATGTACTGGAAATGGAGCGAGTTCAAAGAAGGGCAACAAAGCTAATAAAGGGTCTGGAGGATCTTAGTTATGAGGAAAGGTTGCGAGCACTGAACTTATTCTCTCTGGAGAGGAGACGCTTGAGAGGGGATATGATTTCAATTTACAAATACCGGACTGGTGACCCCTCAATAGGGATAAAACTTTTTCGCAGAAGAGAGTTTACCAAGACTCGTGGCCACTCATTAAAATTAGAAGAAAAGAGGTTTAATCTTAAACTACGTAGAGGGTTCTTTACTGTAAGAGCGGCAAGGATGTGGAATTCCCTTCCACAGGCGGTGGTCTCAGCGGGGAGCATTGATAGCTTCAAGAAACTATTAGATAAGCACCTGAATGACCACAACATACAGGGATATACAATGCAATACTGACACATAATCACACACATAGGTTGGACTTGATGGACTTGTGTCTTTTTTCAACCTCACCTACTATGTAACTATGTAAGCCATTTAGAGGAGAGATTGCAGCTGAATGGCTTGGATCTACTCTTTAGGTATTATTAGAAGGAACAGATAATCCGTTTTGTTTTTCCACTCCACAGGCTGACTCCGATTTGATCCATAGGACATGATGGAAAGAATAACGGAAGATCGCAAGAGCTGTGGAGAGCAAGGCCTTGATGTATTACAAGCCTGGAGTTATTTCTAAAGAACTTTAGAATGGACTTTCTAATGAACAATTAGTTAAAGACTGAAACACCTTCTCAATGACAGAAATATGGGAAGTGTTGCATTCAAGGAAAATGAATGTTTAGAATGAATTTTCTTTGTGATGAAGTGATTTTCTGTGTGTAGTCTGAGAGAAAAATCAAGGGCGTAACGTGTTGCGTTTGATATAAAATATAATTTTTCTATAAGACTCATAGCATTCTGGTGTCACAGAGACAGACTTTCTCAAACAAATGTTGTTGGATACAATGGGAATGTAGATATGATTGTTGTATTCCTTTGGCAGTTTGAGAACAGTCTATTGTCTCTATAGCTACAGTAAACAAGTAAGACATTACTTGTTTGAGGTTCTTTCGGCTCTGATATTTCTCCTGTAATGTCTTTATCCCTCCCACTGCAGGCTCCGACATTTCTCCTGCAATATTCTTATCTTTCCACTGGGAGCTCTGATATCTCCACAAACTCCGTCGCAGATTGATGACGTCACAACGGCATCACCCGGCTCCTCCTCTTGTCCCTACGTAAACAGCCGACGCCATTTGCTTGACGTTCGTGCTAAGAACCTGATGCCAGGTAAAGATCTCCAACAGAAGACTGCCATCATCTCTCTCTATTGGGCCGGTCAGAGCCCCAACTATCATCTCTCTTTTGGGCTGGTCAGAGCCCCGACTATCATCTCTCTTTTGGGCCGGACAGAGCCCGACTACCATCTCTCTTTTGGGCCGGTCAGAGCCCCGACTATAATCTCACTTTTGGGCCCGGATAGAGCCCCTTCTTCCACCTCACTTTTGGGCCGGACAGAGCCCCTCCAACTTCCACTTGTTGGGCCGGACAGAGCCCCTTCCTCTCTAGTAGTCAGAGACTCTCCTCTGCCCCACCCACAGTCTACTTACTTTGCCCAAAGAAAACCTCACCTGTTCCTTTTCACATAGGAGACCAGTACATCTCTCAAGAGGCCACTGGGTGACCCCATCCCCTGGAATCCACTCACTGTAAGTATCTTTACGTTTCCTATAAACTAAGAATATAGTATTCATGGACTTCCGAAGCTGTGATCCACACAATCCAACATAGTTCACTGCCTAAAGCATTACAGGTCTTGGCTTGAGTAGACAATGGTTTACATAGATATCATTGTTGTATCCAATTGACAGTTTCAACAGTCCATTGTCTACACAGCTACAGTAAACGGATATGTTCTCTGTTGTTTGGTAACTATGGTAAACAGCCTGGCACATAAAAGGGGGATTCAGGCATAAGCTAGACACACACACATCATCATGCTTTGAAGATCAGAAGCCACCCATGATAGAAGAAACGTGCCTGATCCTCCAGAAGAATCGTTGCCAATGGAGATCACAAGCATACAGTAACAGAAGATAAGTAACTTTTAAGTGTATTTGTACTGTTATAGACCATAGGCTGCATTTGTTAGGCATTTTGCTCGTTATAGATATCAGTCAGTCTTGTATTGTATTCCTAAGATTGTAATAGTTTTGTATGTACATCATCTTTGTATAGTAAAAGCACATTTACACACTGCAGAAATCTCAGCTTCCTTGCTTATACCACAGTAACCTTGCTAGATAGACGCAAGCAAAACACAACACAGTCATCACTTTCAGTTACTGTGGCTAATACCCAAAGGGAATACCAGCTGGAACACTTGTTTTTTTAAATTTATAGAATATTTATATAATTTACTTCAGGGGTAGAGGTAGCGTAGTGCATTGAAAAATTGTAAGAAAATGAGAGTGCCAGTGATATAAAACAACATGTCTACTTTACAATTTCATTTAAGAAAAAGAATATTTAGTATGTAAATTGGGGTGTATAAACTAGATTCTTCAGTAGTAACTCCCAGCATTGGTGTCAGTGTCTACAATAATAACCCCCTGCAGAAGTTAACAATGCAAAGTTCAGGGGTCAGCAGTAAGTAATGCAGAAAGCAGGGGTTAGGAGTAAGTAATGCAGAGTGCAGAGGCCAGGAGTAGGTTTTGCAGAGGGCAGAGGTTAGGAGCATGTAAAACAGGGTACAGAGGTCAGGAGCAAGTTATGAAGAGGTCAGAGGTCAGGAGCACGTAAAACAGGGTGCATAGGTCAGGGGTAAGTTTTGCAGAGTGCAGAGGTCAGGAGTAGGTTTTGCAGAGGTTAGGAGCACGTAAAACAGGGTGCAGAGGTCAGAAGTACGTAATGCATCATCCAAAGTTTTAGAGTAAGTAACGCAGAGTGAAAGGGTTTAGGAGTAAGTAATGCAGAGTACAGTGGTCAGGAGAAAGTTATGCGGAGGTCAAGAGTAGCGCAGACTGCGGGAGTCATATGTAAATAAAGCATTATGCAGGTGTCAGGAGTGAGTACTGCACCAAGCAGAGGTCAGATGTAGGTAATGCAGAATGCAAAGTTCTAGAGTAAGTAACGCAGAGTGCATGGGTCAGAAGTACAATAAGTATGCAGAGAGCAGAGGTCAAAAATAAGTAAGGCAGAGTTCAGATGTCAAAAGTAAAGCAGAGTGAAGAGGTCAAAGGTAATGCAGAATGCAGAGGTAAGGAGTAAGTAATTCAAAGTTCAGTGGTCAGCAGTAAGTAACGCAAAGTGCAGAATGCAGAGGTCAGGGGTAAACAATTCATAATGTAGATGCCAGGATTAAATAATATAGACCGCACACAGTGGCCACTGATGTGTATAAACTGTAGAAGATCTATTTTAACCCTGACATGCCCTCTGTGGCAAGATGCCAATATCCCCCTGTACATCACCACCCTCATGCACTGGGTAGATTCTACTGCTGCCCCACAAGCCCCCTTATTATAACTAATAGTGATCTTGCTGTACAAACCCCTGGCAATTTGGTACCACCAGTTCCACCTGGCTTTTTTTCCGTCCACACTTCATATTCAGAGTGGTGCAAGGAAGGGACAGTGAGACACAACTACCTATTCTAACATTCTTCCTTGCTATCTCCCTGATATCCCAATCTATCCCAAATCTGGTATCCAAGAATTTGTATATAATGTTACAAGAGATTGTATAGGATAAATGCAAGAGGCGGATCAGCCATTTTAGTTTTTTTAATGATTTTGTAATCAGGACTCGGCCAACACAGAGGCAGCAACGGTTTCTTTCATCAGCTGTACTAATGATGTTAAACCGACAGCCCAGCCTCACAGATTACAAAAGGATGGTCAATCCCCCAGAGTAATATGAGGGGCCCAGTTGTCATTTTGACAGCTGAGTCCTTCTCTGTGTATCAGGAGCAATGAAAGCTGTTTCTGATACAATGAGCAGAACAGGACCAGCTGTCAAAGTCAAAGTGGAGTCCCACAGTGATTCTAATGCCCCGTACACACGATCGGATTTTCTGACAACAAAACCATGGATTTTTGTTCGAAAGATGTTGGCTCAAACATACACACGGTCACATAAATGTTGGCCAAAAATTCCGAACGTGAGAATGCGGTGACATACAACATGTACAACAAGACGAGAAATAGGAAGTTTAATAGCCAGTGCGGCTCCTTCTGCTTGATTCAGAGCATGCGTGAACTTTTGTGCGACGGACTTGTGTACACACGATTGGACTTTTCGACAACAAGTTTTATTGGCGGAAAATTTGAGAACCTGCTATCAAACATTTGTTGGCGGAAATTCTGACAGCAAATGTTCGATGGAGCATACACACGGTCGGACTTTCCGACAACAAGCTCACATCGAACATCTCCCGTCGGAAAATCCGATCGTGTGTACGCGGCATAAGACACAGAGCAAGACCAGCTGTTAACCCCTTCCCGCCGACCGTACGCAGATATGCGTACTCGGCTTTCCGGGGTTATACCGGGATGATGCCCGCAGCTGCAGGCATCATCCCGGTACCGTTGTTTACAGCGGGCGATCGGCTACCCGTGTATAACAACCGATGCGGCTAAAAGCCGCTCGGTTGTTATACCGGAGGAGCGGGAGGGGACATCCCCCCCCCTCCCGCTGCCTCCCGCCGCCTCCTGCCGCTGTTACCGGGCCTCCCGTGCGATCGGGAGGCCCGGTGTCCATTCGGCTGCCTTCGGCGGCTGGGGGCGGGCTGGAACGAAGCTGTGAGCGGCTTCGTTCCAGCCTTCTCATTGTAAACGCGTAAGCGACGTCATGACGTCACTTCCCGTTTACTCGGCTGCCAATGGCGCCGAATTTTAAAAAGTACACAGTATTCAGAATCGCCGTTTTCGGCGATCTGAATACTTTGAAGTGTAAAGGAGGGATGGGGGGTCTTTTAGACCCCCCATCCCTCCATAAAGAGTACCTGTCACCACCTATTACTGTCACAAGGGATGTTTACATTCCTTGTGACAGCAATAAAAGTAAAAAAAAAAAAAAAAATTTTTAAACACAATTTATAAAGTAATAAAATAAATAAAAAAAAATTTTTCTTAAAGTGCCCCTGTCCCCGCGAGCTCGCGCAGCGAAGAAAACGCATACGGAAGTCGCGCCCGCATATGTAAACGGTGTTCAAACCACACATGTAAGGTATCGCCGCGATCGTCAAAGCGAGAGCAATAATTCTTGCCCTAGACCTCCTCTGTAGCTCAAACCTGGTAACCGTAAAAAATTTTTAAAGCGTCGCCTATGGAAATTCATAGGTACCGTAGTTTGTCGCCATTCCACGAGTGCGTGCAATTATAAAGGGTGACATGTTTGGTATCTATTTACTCGGCGTAACATCATCTTTCACATTATACAAAAAAATTGGGGTAACTTTACTGTTTGGATTTTTTAAAATTCATGAAAGTGTCACTTTTCCAAAAATTTGGGTTTAAAACACCGCTGCACAAATACCGTGTGATAAAAAATATTGCAACAATCGCCATTTTATTCTCTAGATTCTCTGCTAAAAAATATATATATAATGTTTGGGAACTCTAAGTAATTTTCTAGCAAAAAATACAGATTTTAACTTGTAAACACCAAATTTCAAAAATAGGCTTAGTCATGAAAGGGTTAAATTTGCAGCTGATTTTCAGATTACACCAGGAGAGCCTTTCTTCAATTTTGATGAGTTATATGCTAACTTGGTTTCCATACAATTGAACAAAATTTTATTGAAATCCTGGCTCGTTTTCTCTGTGCCTAGCACATTAGTTTAACCACACCACAACATACTTATTCCCCTATTCTGTTAGATTTTTCTGTAGACCAAAATTTGGTAACCTTAATCACAGCAGGCAAAGTTTGTCATTTATGCTCTTTGTGCCAGCCCAGCCACTGTAATGCCCCGTACACACAGTCGGATTTTCCGACGGAAAATGTGTGATAGGACCTTGTTGTCGGAAATTCCGACCGTGTGTGGGCTCCATCACACTCTTTCCATCGGAATTTCCGACACACAAAGTTTGAGAGCTTGCTATAAAATTTTCCGACAACAAAATCCGTTGTCGGAAATTCCGATCGTGTGTACACAAATCCGACGCACAAAGTGCCACGCATGCTCAGAATAAATTAAGAGAGGAAAGCTATTGGCTACTGCCCCGTTTATAGTCCTGACGTACGTGTTTTACGCCACCGCGTTCATAACGATCAGATTTTCCGACAACTTTGTGCGACCGTGTGTATGCAAAACAAGTTTGAGCCAACATCCGTCGGAAAAAATCCATGGATTTTGTTGTCGGAATGTCCGATCAATGTCCGACCGTGTGTAACGGGCATAAGTGTGGATGTGCAAGCATGATCCATGTCAGCTCAATGGGGGAGGAGTAATTGGGTGCCAGAGGACCATGTCCTGGCACTGATTGTACGTGTGGATTGCCTTATTTAATTTCTAAATACTGAATATTGGGATGCATTCTACATAAATAAAATTAACATAACCAAAGTATTTTACCATCATCGTTTATTGCCAGTCATTGTATTACAGTCTTAAGGAAGTTGAAATACAGAGGTGTCCAAACGTTCTTTAAATTTATGGTCATTAAATTGTACTTGTTTAAATGTTGTACTGTGGATTATTTTGATGATTTCTTTGTTTAAAAATCAACTGGACAATATTAGAAATATGCATACAACCCTATTAAAAACAAATCATAACTATAACCGATTATTAAATTGAGACAATAATATTTATATATTCTAAAATGCTGCTGGGTAATTGAAAAGGTAGCTGGAATTACAGAATGAATAAGCCAAAAATACCAGGAGTGGTTCTGAATTATCACATCGAATGTGATGAATGAAAAATCTATTCAAAGCCAAAATGTGGCTGACCCGTGTCCCTAATTGTTGGCGTATTTAATATGCATTAAATCTGGCAACCAGCTCCCAGGCCCAGTAGATGGAGTGACCAGTGTGTGGACAATAAAAAAAAGTTTTTTTATCTCCTTATAGATCATAGCTATGGAGGAGAATGGAGTGAGTGTTAAAGTGTATAAAAAATGTAAACCCTGAAAAGGAAATCCTCATATTTATGACCCTGTGGTCTGTTAAATAAGCATTGAGAGCATTTTGTTATATCTTTTCAGTAAGCGAGAAAAATAAACCTGTTGATCATGTCACAAATTCAGAGCTGCCCTGTGTCGTATCCACACTTCTTATGTTTTTAAGGAGTTTTTCCAGTTCTTATCTTGGACTACGGAACAATTAATCTGCTTGTTGTGAAGATGACAAGGATGGGAGGGATTCAGTAGTCTAACAGCAGACAACTGGGCGGGGCTGTTAGACTACTGCACTTTATTGCAGTTTCATGTTTTTACAATCTACAGAAGGAAATTAGGAGCTGAGTGCATTTCTGACAGATAGACGGTTATTTTATCTGTACATGCATGGTCTTTAAAGGGATAAAACATGTGGAAATGTGCATGTATAACAGAGATATATTACATAGTTTTTTTAATTTTTTAATTATGACATGATGGCCTGTCATTTCAAAATGTGTATGAAACACTAAAGCCTAGTACACACAGGAAGTTTTTTCCATCTAACCCAGCAGGCTGAATGAAAGAAAACTAACTATGCGATGTTAGTACAGCAAACTTCCCTGCTGTGCAAATGTGTTCTGACAGGGAACCGCCCCCCTCCACCCGAGCACAACGGTCAGAGCTCGCTGCCACTGGCTGCAAGCGCTGATCGGATGCTGCTCGGCTGCTGGTTTTCCAGCATGCTCGTTCGACACAAGCTGGTTGTGAGATCAGCTTCTGCCGGATGAGGAGCTGTACACACAGACCGAAAGTCGTCCAGTAACTCTGAACCGACAGCTTTTAGACGATTTGTGGCCCGTGTGTACCTAGCATAACTGTCTATTGGTTAAGTCTTACCTAATCAGTGAAGGTTTTAGGTGAACAGCAGATAGGTGAGGCTTGTCTACACATTATTTATCCAAAATACTCAGATACTTAAACACAATGAAGACATATATAACATATGTAAACATATACCGGTACCTTCCTCCTGCAAAATGGTTATATAAAATTAATGAAATAAATAGAGAATTTCGACTTGGACTTCTTTAAAAAGACAGAGGAACACTGAGATCATGGACTTTTGTCACTTTTGTCACTTTTGTAAATTCAAAGAGTTAGAAGGTCCTCAGACACTGAATAAAATGTCCTTTTATTACTTAGAGGTGATCTTGCCTTCAGTAAAAAGAAAGAAAACCTCTACGTTTTTACATCACATTTCCAAGGACATCTTGATGACTCAGTAGTTGGTAATTATGCAGAAAACTTAATTAGTAGGATATTGCTAATTAGCAGTAAGGCGATGTTCTGTGGAGTTAAAGCTGCAGGAGAAAAAATAAAACAAATTAATGTCAGTTTTAGAATATACCCTTTTAATTTTAAAGTGATTTGGTATAATTAAAAGAGGAGTTCTATTACTATAATTTTATTCTTGGGGGGAAAAAAAAGTATTTTTTTTCTATTTTGAGCACTATGTGTCTTTGCTGCTGCCTTCATGGCAACAGCAATGCAATGGCTTTATTATAGCTTTATTATAGCTTACCAGCATCATAGTATGACATGAAGGTTGTAGCTGTGTCTGTAATCTTTTGGCGACCGTTTCCTGATCCTGACAATCTTAACACAATTAAAAAAATAATTGCTATATTTATAAGGCTACTAGGATCAAATCTGACACCCCAGATCACAGAGTCAGTGCATATTTGTGTACTCTGCTTGCAAGCCACTTCAATGAGATCCCCCTTTATAGCTGGAGCTCCAGTGACTTCCTATTGTTTGTAAATGCCAAACACAGAGGATCCAGCTCACACAATATACACAAGCTTTTCTACAGTTTGTAAAACAAATGAACCTTTGGCGTTCTGATTGTTCTTGCATATCTGACAACCATCTAATCTCTATACCAAGCTTTAGCTTTACTAGCCAGCTCTTCACCTACACATTAGCCTGGATTAAAGTACATTTAAAGCAGTGGTTCTCAATTCCTGTTGTCAGGACCCACTAACAAGCCAGGTTTGCAAGATAACTGAAATACATCACAGGTGATATCATTTGCTGTTCAGTGATTACAGTATTCTAGTCTGCATTTCCTCAAGATAATGCTTAAAATCTGGCCTGTTAGTGGGTCCCGAGGACGGGTGTTAAGTACCACTGGTCTAAAGGCTCCTGTGTGATAGCCTAACTAATCCAAAACCCAGTGAGGCACAAGTCTTATAAAATGAAATTTAAAAAACTAATTTTCTTTTCCCGAGTGAGCTAAATCCTCCTTTAACCGCTTCCCGACTGCCTCACGCAGATATACTGCGGCAGAAGGGCACGTACAGGCAGATTAACGTACCTGTATATGGGCCTTTAAGAGGTGGCTTGCGGGAACGCGCACGCCGCCGGGAGCTCTGTGACCGTGATCGCGGGTCCCGCGAACTCGATGTCCGCGAGGATACCCGCGATCGTCTCACGGTGAGGAAGAACGGGGAGATGCTAATGTAAAGAAGCATCACCCCTTTCTGCCTAATGACACTCTCACTGGTAACAGCTCCCTGTAATCGGGAGCAGTGATCAGTGTGGTGTCACACACAGCCCCCCCCCATAGTTAGAATCACTCCCTAGGACACACTTAACCCCTACAGCGCCACCTAGTGGTTAACCCCTTCACTGCCAGTCACATTTACACAGTAATCAATGCATTTTTAAATGTACTGATCGCTGTATAAATGTGAATGGTCTCAAAATTGCGCCAAAAGTGTCCGATGTGTCCGCCATAATGTCGCAGTCACGATAAAAATCGCTGATCGCCGCCATTACTAGTAAAAAAAAAAAAAAATCAATAAAAATGCCATAAAACTATCTCCTATTTTGTAGACGCTATAACTTTTGCGCAAACCAATCAATCAACACTTATTGCGATTTTTTTTTTAACCAAAAATATGTAGAAGAATACGTATCAGCCTAACCTGAGGAAAAAAAATGTTTTTATATATTTTTTGGGGATATTTATTATAGCAAAAAGTAAACAATAATGCATTTTTTTCAAAATTGTCGCTATTTTTTGTTTATAGCTCAACAAATAAAAACCGCAGAGGTGATCAAATACCACCAAAAGAAAGCTCTATTTGTGGGAACAAAAGGACGTCAATTTTGTTTGGGAGCCATGTCGAACAACCGCGCAATTGTATGTTAAAGCGACGCAGTGCCGAATTGCAAAAAGTGCTCTGGTCTTTGGCCAGCCAAATGGTTCGGGGCTTAAGTGGTAAACACTCCCTTTCCCAAACACTGCAGCTCACAGTGGGAGGCTCTCAACAGGGGCAGTGCTGTCAATCCAGAAAGCACTGGGTAGGACAAAGTGTGGCCAAGTGCTGTCTATACCCACACTTTCTGCAACATGTTTCATCCCGCTGCAGAACAAACAGGCCCAGCCTACACAAGAGTGGCATCTCTACTCTGAATTCAAGAAGAGCATAGCATCATTATAAAAATGGAAAATCAGTCAGCGCAAAAACTATATCCTAACTGTGAAATGCAAGCATTTGAACACTGAAAGCCAACATGTAAAACATTAAAGAGTACAAAATAAATAAGCAGTGCAGCGCTAAAAATACAAACAGAAGACTCAAAAGTTGCTCATAGCATACATATAGTAAAAGTCCCCTTTAAAATGAAAAGAGTGGAAAGAGACAGGTTGACAGAAAAGAAGTCTCCTCTGCAGTGGTTTGGGTGCTCACAACAGTTCATACAGTGCTGCGCAATCCGTGATTCCACCACCAGCTAGCCAAACCGCTCACCTCAGCAAATGGACCCCTGAACTAACAGGTGGGTCAAAAAAGCATTTTCCACTCTCAGTGGACATGGATAGAAGCTTGCATGGGTAGACAGTCACACCATTCAAGACGATCGCACTATAAAAAGCACTACAACCCTAGTGCTGGGATAAATGGTGAATGGTAACATCATGAAGTAATATCAATAGAGAAGGTGGCTGCAGTGATATCCTAAGGAACTCCCGCACGCATGTCGTCCAGATCAGGACTTCCTCAGCGGTAATCTTTGCAGGTATAACAGCTTCAACTCTTCTGGGAAGGCTGTCCACAAGGTTTAGGAGTGTGTCTATTTGAATGTTTGACCATTCTTCCAAAAGTGCATTGTGAGGTCAGGCATTGATGTTGGATGTGAAGGCCTAGCTCGCAGTCTCCGCTCAAATTCATCCTAAAGGTGGTCTTTTGGGTTGAGATCAGGACTCTGTGCAGGCCAGTCAAGTTCCTCCACCCCAAACTCATTCATCCACATCTTTATGGAACTTAGTTGGGGAATGTTGCGCAGTCATGTTAGAACAAGAGTGGGGGCATCCTCAAACAGTTACCACAAAGTTAGAAGCCTGAAATTGTCCAAAATATCTTGGTATGCGGACGCCTTAAGAGTTCCCTTCACTGGAACTAAGGGGCCAAGCCCAAGCCCTGAAAAACAACCCCTCACCATAATCCCCCCTCCACCAAATGATTTGGACCAGTGCACAAAGTAAGGTCCATAAAGACATGGATGAGCGAGTTTGGAGTGGAGAAACTTGAATGGCATGCACAGATTCCTTACCTCAACCAAATAGAACACCTTTGGGATGAATTAGAGAGGACACTGCGAGCCATGCCTTCTCGTCCACATTAGTGCCTGACCTCACAAATGCGCTTCTGGAAGAATGGTCAAAGATTCCCATAGACACACTCCTAAACCTTGTGGATAGTCTTCCCAGAAAAGTTGAAGCTGTTTTAGCTGCAAAGGGTGGCCCAACTCAATATTGAACTTTATGGATTAAGACCGGGATGCCATTGACAATATCGTGCATGTGACAATTTGCCCAGACACCTTTAGGTGTTCTTGAGCATGCCTGTTTTCAGTGAACACTAGTTCACTCTAAATAATTATAGTAATCACTACTGTATCTACTATAGTATCCACTACTGACTACTACTATCTAAAATGGCCTCGTAACATAACCTTATTATTCTTTCTGAAAAGAAAGCAACCTTTCTGTGATATACTTTTATTGTTAACACTACATGGTATATTTATAAAGCAGTGAATGTGACATTCACCAAATATTCATTGCAGGTGAATTTTTCTGGTACACGTGGTTTAAATCACCGCCTTAGAAATACGCTCCTTAATAGAGCCATTATAGAACCAACTGTATATATACTGTATGCACAAATATATGTATATATGGCTGCAAGTTATTGTATGGTACCAGTCTGAAACGTGTCTTGGATAATGCTGTATATGAACGGCGAATTGCATACACTGGCATTCCTTACCATTGCTGGATGAGCACTGTTGACCCTCTAAAGATTCTATGTAATTTCTACCTAGCCACTCTTCATATGTTTTCTTTTCTTTGACTGGAACAATTTTATATGTAGAGTCCTTGAAGATCAAATCCGTTTTATCATAACTTGAAGAATTAAACATTTTAAATTCAGAGCTACTCTCTTTCCCGTAATATTCCTGTAGAGTAAAATAAAGAACATAAATAATAGACAACACATTAAACAAGAACAAGGTTCATAAATAGAGCATTGCCTAATTGTTTATAGCTACAGTGCTGGCTGCATGCATAATGGGGCGTACACACGGTCGGACTTTTCGGCTACAAAAGTCCGACAGCCCGTCCGACAAACTTTCGACGGACTTTTGGCGGACTTGCGGCGGACTTTCTAATGAACGGACTTGCCCACATACGATCACACAAAAGTCCAACGGATTCATACGTGATGACGTACACCGGACTAAAATAAGGAAGTTGATAGCCAGTAGCCAATAGCTGCCCTAGCGTGGGTTTTTGTTCGTCGGACTAGCATACAGACAAGCGGATTTCTGGGTCCGGCGGAGTTACGACGTAAAGATTTGAAGCATGTTCCAAATCTAAAGTCCATCAGATTTGCGACTGGAAAAGTCCGCTGAAAGTCTGGGGAAGCCCACACACGATTGGATTGTCCGCCAGATTTGGTCCGTCGGCGTCCGTCAGACTTTTGTAGACGAACAGTCCGACCGTGTGTACGCCCCATGAGAGTTTTCATTTCAATTTTGTTATGTGTTGCAATAGATCAGAAACGAAAAATGAAAGAGCACATGTAATTCTGAAAATAATGGTATTGTACCAAGAAAAAAAAAGTGGAATGTAGCCGTTACCTATGTTATTTTTAAGGTTGAAGGTTGTTTTCAGTTATCATGGTTTGTAACAATCAGTTTACCCAGTTAGGATGTGGAAAGGTTTTACCTCACTTACACCCAACTTTGTCGCAACCTATCCTTGCTGCCATGGCATGGTAAAAAGAGCAAATAGCGTGAAGGCATACAAGACTAAGAGGCCATGTTATTTAAGGCATTGCACTCTCAGGAGCTTGGAGACAGAGGACAAGACATTCATTGACTCTCAAGCTGAACATTCAAACTCTAAAAGAAGGATTTTTACAAATATTATGTAAGCCTGCAGAATATTTTACAAAATTAATATACAGATTTTTGCATTAGTCTAGTTGTGACTGGTTGTCTTTAAAAGAGTTATTTCCAAAATATTCTCAATCATTACTGGAAGAATTAAGTTCAATATCGATCTTTCCTATGCTTTCCTCTTCATATTTTTATTACAATGTGCTCAGTTTTTAATTTTTTTTTATTTGAACCCTTTAATCCCCAATGAGAAGTGAAAATGAAACGTCTATCTACCCCATCTGGTAAAAGCCCGGGTCCTGATGGCTTTACTCCGAAATTCTATAAACAATTTGCTACCCTTCTTACTCCCTTCTTGACAAAAGTATTTAACTCCATCTCTGAACGATCAGTGTTCCCACCACAAACCTTAGAGGCACATATTACCCTCATCCCCAAACCAGACAAAGACCTGAATGTTTGCGCTAATTACCGACCTATTTCGCTAATAGGAGTAGATCTAAAGGTGTACGCAAAAATTTTAGCTAATAGGTTGCAACCATTGTTACCCCGTTTAATACACCTAGATCAGGTTGGCTTTGTGAGTGGAAGGGAGGCGCGTGACAACACCCTAAAAACACTCCTCATTGCGGATTATGCTCGGGCCCACAATATCCCATTGTGCCTTCTCACAGTCGATGCGGAAAAAGCCTTCGACCGTGTCGACTGGCAATTTCTCCGCTTATCATTACAACAACTAGGTCTAGGCCAAAACATGATCTCCAGAATAATGTCCCTCTACACATCTCCTTCCGCTAGGATTAGACTAAACGGCTCCCTATCCCCTAAGTTTACTATACACAACGGAACGCGGCAGGGGTGCCCCTTGTCCCCCATTCTTTATGTAATTGTCATGGAACACCTAGCCATTGCCCTTAGAAACAATCCGGCCATACATGGCGTTAGAGTAGGCCCACTACACACTAAAATTGCCCTATTTGCTGATGATCTACTCATATTTGTAACCCAACCACAAATTTCTCTACCCTCCATTATGCAGGAGTTTCAGAGGTATGGAGAGGTTAGTAATTTTAAAGTTAATCTAAATAAGTCAGAAATCCTCAACATTTCACTCCCAACAGCGGCTCTACAACAGCTCACGACTTCCTTCCCTTTTAAGACAAGCTCCACGTCTATCCGCTATCTAGGAATCCATATTCCAACAGTCTCATCCCAACTATTCTCCAGCAACTTCACCCCTTTACTTACCAGAACTCAAGCGGATCTGACCACATATGCCTCTAAACAGCTCTCCTGGCTGGGTAGGGTGAATGTCTTGAAGATGGATGTTCTCCCTCGATTCTTATACCTTTTCCAGACCATTCCTATCTATATCCCCACCTCGTTCTTCAAAAGGCTCCGTCAGATCTTCTCTAAATTTATATGGCAGGGACGTCGCCCCAGGATAAAACATGACACAATGATTCTCCCGAAAGTCAGGGGGGGTGCGGGGGTCCCAGATGCCTCTATATACCATAAGGCAGCGGTACTCGTGCGTATAGTGGATTGGTTCCACCACTCTTCCTCCAAACTTTGGGTTCAACTAGAGAAATATCTTAATGAGGCTGATCTTTGCGCCCTGCCGTGGACCCCTATGGCTGGGCGTGGGGACGGCTTATTCTCCACTGCTCTTACTCGCCAAACTCTCCAGATTTGGGACCGCATGATCTCAGCGAGTAAATTGTCTAAAATCCAGGGCCCAATGACCCCTCTCTTCGGGACTCCGGCTTTCCCCCCAGCAGCGAACAAGTTAAGATTTGGACCCTGGAGTAGGGATAGCCATAGACGTTTAGCACAGGTCTTACGCGCTGACCCATCCTTGAGAACGGACATACCCTCTCGGACGGAATTAGGGACCTCAACAATGTGGTTACAAAGGGGTCAAATAACGTCATACATACGCACTTTCTCATCCATCTCAGAGATACTGGCCGACCCATCAGACTTTGACGAACTGCTTTTACAACCAGACCCACCAATACATGTAGTATCACTGTTATATTCCCTACTACTGAACGAATACGCCCCTGACCTTCCAACATATACACAGAAATGGGAAGCGGAGCTGCAACACTCCATCTCCCCCACTGATTGGCAAAAAAGCTTTATCCTAACGCATAGGATTTCCCTGGCAACCAAGAACCAAGAAAAAGGGTTTAAACTATTAACAAGGTGGTACAGATGCCCAGTAGATATTAAAAAGTTTAACCCCTCTTTGACAGACGTGTGTTGGAGATGCCTGTCCTCTAGCGGGACAATGCTTCACATCTGGTGGGCTTGCCCTCCAATCTGGAAACTATGGCAAAAGGTCTTTGATCTTTACAGCAGGCTGATGGCGACATCAATCAAACCCACACCAGAGATAGCCCTATTATCTATACTCCCAGGCCCCCTCAAGTCGATTAAAAAAGATGTACTGCGCCACTTTCTGGCAGCAGTTAGGACAGTGATCCCCCGACATTGGAAAACGACAGATGTGCCTTCCTTGGGAGAATGGGTGGTTGAAGTGGACCAGATAAGAGATCTGGAGCGCCTGTTGGCGGAGGAAGTGGGAAAGGAGGAGCAGTTTACCGCCACCTGGACCTCATGGTCCATGTTTCGCTATTCTGATGAGTTTTCCCTTTGGGTCAGAGATACCCCACCCTTACCCGCCGATTAGCCATGCTGGAGTGCCTGGTGCCTCAGGTACCATCCCACACTTCTACTCACGTTCTTATTTCTGACTTTTTCTGTCTCCTCTTTGTTAAGTACTGAACCGACCACTCACATATATAGTTAAAGATCATATCTTTGGACTAGCTAAATGACTTGATTATCTACAATAGGTGAATAAAAGACTTCTACAGCAGTCTAATTCGTTGAGAGGGAACCCTCAGATAACACCAACCCGCGAAACTACAAGGTTCATTATATGTTAGCCCCCACCCGCATATTATTCCTCTCTTAGAATAAAGATTTCAATATACAATATGATATACCAGTAGTTCACCGAAAGCTGTATGTTAAAATGATCACTCCTGTTTATACATGGGTAAAGTACACCTCACTATTCTATGTATACTATATGTGATGCCAAACTGTAAAGAATGGTATTTTTCTGTTATATTCTTTGTGTTCTTACTTTTGAAAATAAACTAAGATTGAAAAGAAAATGAAACGTCTAGACACAATTTAGCATAGCTAGTATGTGCTGGTTAACTTATAACTAATGCTCTGTCTAATTTGCTTCCCCAATAGTATTGCCATTATTTTTTGGTACATTGTTTTAAAAGATAACCTGCTCATGTTTTTTTTTATTAATATTAGCTCACGAATGGACAAAAAACCCAAAGTTTTAAAAACCAAATAGTTTTGTACTCACTGTACTGTATTTTATGGAAAACCAGAGGTTAGAAGGCTGCGCTGATTGCACCCCTGGTCCAACTGCATTCCAAGTCATACGTATGGGCCCTTTTAGATGTACTAGATATTCACCTAACCCCCTTATCATCACTTATTTGGATGCTATCATTCTTAGGTCTGTCTGTTTGGGACACCTTTAAATATTCAGCTAAGCTAATATCACCTCATCTCCTTTTCCTCCATATTTTAAATTGCCCCCTGTTCCCTTCCAGTATAGATGATACTCACAGCTCAAGATGCTGAATTTCCCATGGATTAACTATTGTGTATGTGCTGCTGACCATTCATGGTATTCAAACATTCACGTAAATACGGGAATCTCATCAGGCACTTAGTAGAGAACTGTTTCGACATACAGTATACAAATGAGACACCTAGTTGAATATCTTCTTAACCTCCCTGGCGTTATGATTATTTCAGATTTTTGATGCTGAAAGCGGTACAATTATTTTGCATGGAAATTTGGCGTTTTATATTGTAGGCCTGTAATTCTTAGGAATAACTCACTTAAATCTGTCCAAACAGTCTAGTAGACATCCCGGGTATGATAAAGTTTGAAAAATGAAATCATAAATTATAATATAATAAATAACTATAAATAATTATAACAAGTAATAATATAATAATAATAAAAATTATTCAATAATGTAATTAAATCAAAACCACTGAAATTTGCTCAGTTGCAGAATTGTCACTGTCATTACTTTCAGTGTTTGATGACGGATTTCCCCACAAATCACTATCGCTCAATTCTGCGAGTGATTCTAATTCATTATCGCTGTTTTCTAGCTGGTCTAAAAGTACTTTTGACGTAAACGGACATTTTCTGGTTGCTATGGACAATCTCCAGTTTCCTGGCAGAAGGAATAGTATTTATAACATAAAACTGCATGCAGGACACTGGACAAACCACTAGGGACAAAGGGGATGTGTAATTATTTGATACAGTACTGTAATCTGTAAGATTATAGTATACTGTATCTATACTGTGTTTTTTACTTTTTGAATTTAGCGCGGAACTCCGTCCTTGTGCGTCGCACGCTCGCAGGGAACAGAGCTCGGCACAGTGAATCGAGCGAGACACGGCGGCTTGCAGATCACAGCGGTGAGACATCGCAGGATCCTGGGAACAAGGTAAGTAACCTCTACATGGATCCTGCGATGCGATCCCAAGTCTGGCTCAGGGTTACTGCTTTTGTTTCTGAAATTCCATCCTGAGCCAGACTCGGGAATACCGCCAGGGAGGTTAAGAATCACGACTCATCTATGTCTCTTACAACATTTGAATTAGTTGCCAACTCTATGATGAAGGGACTGTTATCTTGTATATATTCTTCTATCTTAGGTAATGTGTCCAACCATGTCCCACCTTACTAAAGCTGCTGGGAACAGGACCCTAAAGTATTTGTGAACCCTTATCTTGTAAAACAACCCATTCAGTTTAATCACCTGCTCACCTGCTGGCCAGCGGCTTTTTTATTGAACTTCCTGATTTACAGACGCGTGCTAGCACCCCCTTCCTCTCATACCGTGGTTGGACACAGCACAAATTTGTCAGCAAGCTCACAGCCAATGATTTTGGCTGTGAACCTGCTCATTACTGTGGCCAATCACAGCACATATCGGTGTGCAGCAGTAAACACAACTCAGATATGGCTGTTTTTTTCTCCCATATTTCACTTACTGTTCAGAGCTGAAATCAGAAAGAAAAGCCAGCCAGTCTGTGAGTAAAATCAGCACACATATACTTGTTAGGCACACAGTCAGGGCCAGACTGGCCTACCGGGATACCGGGACATTTCCTAGTAGGCTTCCTGCCCTGGGGCTGCTTTGAGCTGAGGCTGCAGCGCTCCCCCCCTTCTCCTTGTCTACATGTCACACACAGTGGTCTACCACTGTGTCACAGAGCTCAGTGTGAAACGTTCAGCCGCGCTGTGACAAAAGTCCCGCCCTCCTCCTAGACCAGCTCTTGTGATAAACGCAATGTTCTGTCTATCACACAAGCTGGTCTAGGAGGAGGGTGGGACTTTTGTCACAGCGCGGCCAAACATTTCAAACTGAGCTCCGTTACACAGCGGGAGATGCCCACTGTGCATAATCCAGGTACTAACTGGTAAGGCTGCATGGAGGGGAATAGTCAGTGTAGTGAGGCTGCAATGATTAATGGGCACAGTGAGGCTGCAATGATAGGCATGGTGAGGCTGCAATGATGGGCACAGTGAGGCTGCAATGATGGGCACGGTGAGGCTGCAATGATGGACATGGTGAGGCTGCAATGATGGGCACAGTGAGGCTGCAATGATGGGCACAGTAAGGCTGCAATTATGAGAACAGTGAGGCTGCAATGATGGACACGGTAAGGTTGCAATGATGGGCACGGTGAGGCTGCAATGATGGGCACAGTGAGGCTGCAATGATGGGCACAGTAAGGCTGCAATGATGGGCACAGTAAGGCTGCAATGATGGGCACAGTGAAGCTGCAATGGTGGGCATGGTGAGGCTGCAATGATGGGCACGATGAGGCTGCAATGATGGGCACGATGAGGCTGCAATGATGGGCACGGTGAGGCTGCAATGATGGGCATGGTGAGGCTGCAATGATGGGCACGGTGAGGCTGCAATGATGGGCACAGTGAAGCTGCAATGTTGGGCATGGTGAGACTACAATGATGGGCACGGTGATGCTGCAATGATAGGCACAGCGAACCTGCAATGATGGGTACGGTAAGGCTGCAATGATGGGCACGGTGAAGCTGCAATGATGGGCACAGTGAAGCTGCAATGATGGGCACAGTGAGGCTGCAATGATGGGCATGGTGAGGCTGCAATGATGGGCCAGGTGAGGCTGCAATGATGGGCACAGTAAGGCTGCAATGGTGGGCACAGTGAGGCTCCATTAATGGGCACAGTGAGGCTGCAATGATGAGCACAGTGAAGCTGCATTGATGGGTACAGTGAGACTGCATTGATGGGCACAGTGACGCTGCATGGACTGGCACAGAAGCTGCATTGACAGGCACAGTGAGGCTGCATTGACGGGTACAGTGAGGCTGCATTGACGGGCACAGTGAGGCTTCATTGATGGGCACAGTGAGGCTGCATTGATGGGCACAGTGAGGCTGCATTGACAGGCACAGTGAGGCTTCATTGATGGGCACAGTGAGGCTGCATTGATGGGCACAGTGAGGCTGCATTCATGGGCACAGTGAAGCTTATATCAGTAACCCGCCCCCCTTACCTATATTCTTTCTGCGGAAGGTCTCTGGTCACCACATCCCACATTCCCAGAGTCCCCCTTGATGATTGCTCCACTTTTACCACTTTTAACTGGAACTTGTTGTTATATATATATATATATATATATATATATATATATATATATATCCCTAGCCCTATGTGCTTTCATATCTGTCTTATCTATATATATAATAGGCTGTTCAAATGTGCTTTAAAATGCATGGTTTTCCCTTTTATGAACAAGAAAATAATGACGTTATGATGTTGGCCTGGTATAATAATGCTATGGGGCTGGTATGAAATTATTTCCAGGGCTGGTTTTTATCCCCAGTCCGGCCCTGCACACAGTTAACACTTTGAATGCCCTCCTGATCACATTCAGCCAGTGCCATTAGTACAGTGACTGTGTACAGTATTATCACTGATCATTGTATTAGTGTCACTAGCAATGTCAGATAGTGTCAGTTAGCCTCCCTCCCAGCCAGTGTCAGTTAGCGCCAGTCCTTGATTGCCTGCCACACTATCACAGTCACACTCTCAGGTTGATTTACTAAAGGCAAATAGAGTAGACTGTGCCTTTTTGCAAGTGTAGTTGATCCAGAGCTCGGTAAATGAGGGAGAGCTCTGCTGACTTCCATCATCAAATCAAGTGCAAGCAAAAATGCTGTTTTTTTAATTCTCTTTGCATGTGATTGGGTGTTCTTTGTAAAGTGAAACTTTATCTCAATTACTAAGTTCTGCAGTAACTGCACTTGCAAAAGTGCATAGTCAATTTGCCATTAATATTTCACTGATCACCACCATTACTAGTGTCTGTCCTAGTCCATATACTGGTCACGTTCAGTACTATACTATTGTCTATAACTATTGAGCCTCTATCCAGGATACTTAACTCATCTGACGGAATCAGTGGCATCACTGTAGGCAACCAAATATTCCGTTCCGCCCTATTCATGGATGACATATTACTATTCTCCACTGACCCTCTTGCAGACTTTGACTCAGAGAACTCTTTGAGGCCTTTCGAGTAAGCTCAGGCTTTAGAATTAACTTTGACAAAAGCAAAGTTTTACCATTACACCCCCAGGTATCAGCTAAGTGGAGGTCATCATCCCCTTTTACCTTAGCGGCTCACCACATCACCTACTTGGTTATCCATATAGGCCAAGAACATTCCTCTCTATACAGTCTTAACTACCCACCTCTGATAACCAAAATTGTAAAGGAGTTGGAAGCTTGGGCAACCCTTCCCCTCTCGTTCTTTGGGAGATGTCACCTCTTTAAAATGGTTTCATTTGCACGTCTACTTTATCCAGTGCAAACCATACCCCTTTTATTAAAGCACTCTGATGTACAGAAAATACATTTTGTCTGCCTTCATATGGGCACACAAAAAAACACGCATAGCGTTACAAAAACTATGTCTCCCTATGTCCAAGGGTGGTGCAGGCTTGCCTAATGTAGGTTTTTACAACCTCTCTTGCCTGCTTAGGCAAGGTCTTGACTGGTTGTCTGGGAAATCAAAGCACTCTAATAATATACTTGAGAGCGCTTTGGCCTCTCCGCACACTCTGTCAGCCATCTTACACTCGAATATTCAAGCTCTAGTATCCCACCTTAAAACAAGTGTTCTTATCAAAGACACAGTTATTGCATGGAGAGAAGTGTGGAGACTGCTGGGGTTACCCTCGAGTATGTCCTGCCATTTAACCATTCAGGCCAATCCTATGTTCCTTCCATCAATTATGAATAAAGCCTTTACCCTATGGTGTACCTGTGGACTCACTCACATAACTTCCCTGTATCAGGACAACCCTGGTGAATTCAAATATTTTCAAACCCTCTCATGAGAATTTGCATTGCCGACATCGCACATCTTCTATTATCAGCTAATTCTAGTCTATCTACGGTCTTGCTGTTGACCTCAAACTGATCCCCTTCAACAATCATCCATTGATATAGTGCTCCAGAGAGACGATTACTCCATCTCCAGTTTATACTCATACCTCATTACGCACCAATCTGATAAATATCATCTTGCTCTATTCTAGAAATGGTCTACCATCTTCAACAACACACTTCCAGAATGGATCTTAGAGGGATACCGACACATTCACAAACTCACGATCTCAGAGAAGTGGTTTGAAACGCAATTTAAAATTATCCACAGGGCATATTACCCATTCCGCACCAATAAGGCAGACTCTACTCAAGCACAATGGCCCTGGTGTTCACTACCACGTCCTACTCTACTCCACCGCCTCTGGGAATGCCCAACTATTACTAGATATTGGAACTCGAAATCAATAAGATCCGGCTAACCAACAATCCGTTATTGTGTATATTTGGATGTGAACCACTACCTTCCACATCATCATCAGCAGGCTCATGCAACCTTACACAATGGACTCATATAACTCTCCTAGTTGCTCGTAGAATGATCATGTTCCATTGGATTAAACCAACACCACCTAGCCTTCTAGCTGTGGAACGCTCAATGTTATCGCTCTTCAACCTTGAGAGACTGGACACTATTGTACTAAACTTCCGTTTATTAAAATTGTTTTTTGGAATTGAAAAGGGGCTAAAGTAAAAAAAAAAAAACAACAAAGGAAAACAAACACAAAAAAAAAAAAAATAGAACATATTTACTGTTTCTACAGTGATCCCTGTATGGCGTTGCCACAGCCAAGCCCTAGAAGGACTGTTTTTTCAACCTAATGTATAAAGATTTAAGTATGGTATTTTTTTTTATTACAGGGATGATATGGGACTAAAAATAAATGTTGAAAAGCAATGAAAATTAGAATCATTATAAAAAAAAATGTGCCATTGTAACCTTAAGCCAAGTTGTATAAGAAATTGATTGTAAGCATAAAAGTCATACAAAGTAGTGACTTCTTAATGAAGACACTACAAAAAGAAAATGTGAAAGTTGAAAGGAACTTGCTGATGGCGTTCTAGAGAGAGAATATAGTATAATGAACATTTCATCATAGCATATGATTATTCTTACATGGATATTAAACTCAAAATTCTGCCCATCTATTGAAGTGCGCTTTGGAGGGATTTGCACAGAAGTAGATTTGAACAGGATTGCAACATAATCCGTACCAACTTTATATTTATCATGCTAATCAGCACAAGGAAGGCTTTGTACATGACGGTCACTGATGACTATGTGCCTAGCCTTTGGTTAGAAAGTAGATAATCTCCATTTAAAATTAATTCCTGTCCAAAGTTATCATAAAGAACATACCTGAGCTTTATCCAGCAGGCCAAACAATGCATGTCTATTTGTGTCTGGATGAACCATAACTGCATGAGCAGGAACCTGTGCCCAGTTACAGTCTGCATACTGAGTCACCTCTGCCCTGGCACCATTAGGACACAGCAACTGAAAATTACTAGACTTTAAATCCTTTGCCCACTCTTGCTTATTGTGTCCTAAAAATAATTAAAAGAAATCATACCATGTGTCAATATCTTATAATAGTTTAACATTAAAAGATCTGATTTCATATTGACATTCAGTAATGACACAAATAATGAGGTGTGGAAAATTATTCATGCCCTTCAAATTCATCTCATATATTCCCGCAGTTATAGTGTTAAAGAGCAGAAAGGGAACCCACTGTGCATCTTTGCCACACCAGAGGAAAGAAAAAAATGTTTCTTACCCATCAAGGGCAGGTCAAAATATTTTCATATTATGTTTCAATTTTTTTATAAGTTCTGCTTATTACATCCACTTTCCATTGGCATGAACTTGATATTGTTAGTAGCACATTCAACTGTGCTCTAAAGTCTATGGCCTCACCAGAACTCAATAAGGTAATAAGGACAATTTCTCCCTCATTTAAAGTGTATCTAAACCAAAAATGTAATATAGCAGCATGCCAATCCTTTGATGTGGTGGCTTTGCTAATTTTCTTTTTTTCTTTTTTTTTTTAGCTTTCTTTACTTTATTTTACCTGGTGATCCAGTCAGCAACACTAGACATGTGCACAGCCAAAAAATTTGTTCATTTTCGTTTCATTAGTTTATTATTTTTTTTCATTTTTCGGGTCATTCGTTATGATCGCGATTCGTAAATTCATTCATTCGTAAATGCAATTGTTCGTACATTCGTACATTTTTACATTTGTACATTCGTAAATTCTTACATTCGTAAATTCGTAAAATCATACATTTGTAAATTCGAAGTTTGAAAATACAAAAATGCGAAAAATCAAAAATCTGAAATAGTAACTAACTAGTAAATTATAGGTATTGTCATTTCCTTTCAAAGTTGACTGTCAGTGAATGTAACAAATACGAATTTATCCGAAGTTACGAATTATCCAAAATGAATGCTGCATCTAAACAAATGGAACGGAACAAATTAATAATAAATAATAATAATAAAACGTTGTTATTATTATTATTATTGTTATTTATTATTATTAATTAATTACGTTCCATTCCATTTTTTCGGATCATTCATAACTTCGGATAAATTTGTATGTGTTACGTTCACTAACAGCCAAATTTGAAAGTTAATTACAATACCTATAATTTCAAAGTTACTAGTAATTACTAATACTTAAGTTATTATTAGTTAACTATTATTTCAGATTTCCGAATTTACAAATTTACGAATTCCCTAGTTTACGAATGTACATTCGTAAATTGTGAATGTACAAATGCCCGAATTTACGAATGTCCAATTTTATCGAATTTACGAATATTTGGAAAAAATTCGTTAAACGGGTTTTCGTTAATTCGGATATTCCCGAATTAACGAATTTGTCGAAATTCGTTAAAGAACGAATTTGGAACTAAACGAATTGCACATGCCTAAGCAACACACTTCCTGCCTCAGGGTGGCAACACTCACTTCTCCGCTGTATCTATGGAGGAGCAACGTAGCCACCTTTGGACAGCAGTATTGTCAAACTATGGAGATGGTAGCTGGCATTAGAGAGACTAGTAGACTTAGATGAGCTTTACATAAGCGACTAACAAATTAAACCCTAACTTCAGCTAAAACTTTTTAAGCAGTTACAGAAATATGTTTTTTTCCTATTGTTAGTAAGGTTTTACATAATTAAATAAAAGTTGACTATTGTAAGCACTCCTGTCAATGTTAAATGATTTGTCCCAACCCTTTAACTGCCAGCTTGGTCTGTTAAAGAGCGGTTAAAAATAACAGACTTACTGGCTGGATCAACAGGTAATAAAACTGTTGTTATATGAGGACTGCATATATGTCATTTTTTAACTTTGCCTATAGTTCCACTTTAAATCTCCTACCAGGAATGAATGCAGAACTGATACAAGTGGTATAATGATGGTTATTGTGAGCGATGGAGTCAGGACATTTTGGATGGCTATAAACAGCTGTCTTGGGTGGACTTTTCATATTTTCTGTTTCTGAATGCAGCACATTGTGGCGTTTAGGTTTGTATTTTAGAACAGCGTTCAAACCTGCATTCTGAGAGGAGCTTACTGGCATCATTTCTGCACATATGAGTGTAAAAACATTGGGGTTAAAACTAGAGAGTGCAAAATCTGGTGCAGCTGTGCAGGATTGCCAATCAGTTTCTAACTTCAGCTTGTTCAGTTAAATTTTGACAAAAAACCTGGAAGCTGATTTGTTTCTATGCAGAGCCGCACCGTATTTTGCTTTCTCCAGTTTTAGTAAATCAACCCCACTGTGTGTAAATGCATACGTACAGTATGAGAGTAAATTCATTTTAGTGGCTAAAATAAATAAATGTTCCAAGCAAATATATACGTTTATGGGCAAATGCTTTTAAACACCATACGCTAGTAAATGTGCATAAGCGCTTGTAATTACACGCCAAAACGAGAATTTTTTACCCTGGATTTTTCTAACAGCTTCTGGCAGAAAAATCCAGTGTAGATAGGGAGATATTTTAATATGCCTGATTGCATGCAGCCTTAAGTTTATTTTCCTTGCTACTTTATCATATTTATTTGTATTTTTGGTATAATAGAATTATGGTTATTATTGCCCAATACTATTGAATCAGATGTGCTAAAAGAAGCAGTTAAATTGAATAATTAATGCAACAGTGATCGTTGAAAATTAAATTTGCCAGATCATAGGATGGAGAATTGACATAAATGAAGCATCCCAGCAGCAGACATTGATCCGCATTTTCCAGACATGCCACTGAAATGACATCTGACAGGCTTCCTTCAACCGCTTTGTAATTTGTAAAAGATAATGTATACAGACAGATAAATACCATCAGAATTCTCAAAAACCGTTGTGTGCTTCACAAATGCCACGTCTCCTGCTTCTATCAAACACCTGCAATAATACACAGGAAAATATTGTTCATTTTTGATAAGAGCTACAAGAATTAATCATGCTTAGCGTGTTATAAATATTCACTGTCATGCATCCTGGCTGGATGTATATATGTGCCCTACACTGGAAATGGTTGCTTTATGTATTGTAATTTTTATACTCATACAAGGAAAATGTTGTCTCAAAGTCTAAAGGCCCATACACACGCTTTGATTTTCAGACGTCAACTGTGTTACGACGACCGATCGTCTGCAAATCTTACCGTTAGTACGGTGCTTTCGACAGCCGATTTCACTTTTTCATTAGACAAAAGCTGGATGTGCAGACTATAACATTTTTGACGGATGTGAACTCAGCGTCTGATTTTTTTATTAGTATGGTTTTCGTATGAAAAAAATCGTAAGAGCAAGACTATGCATGCTCAGAAACAAAAGAATACATACTAAACTATTCAACACGTTACGTCACTTCTGACGTATTCTGTCAAACGAAAATTCTCATATTGTTAGTAACCTCTTCACTTTCGACATGAGACTAGCTACTAGCAAGCATTTTTAAGCTGTAGTAATTGGATTTGGTTGAGAAAATAGAAGAGGGCAGAGAAATGCTCAGATTTTTTTAACACCCTGTGTGCATGAGCGCTGCGCAAATTGTTGGCGCTATATAAAACCTGTATAATAATAATGAGGCCTTAAAAACGTCTATCATTTGTCTGTACAGTCTATATCCTCCTGTAGATTCTGCCCATTTCCGTATCAAGATATTTGAAACCAACAAAAGCTAAAAGACATGTTTAATCCACTGAATCCTGAAGTTGGGTTTCTGTATTATAATCCTAGTGATCAAAAGCCACCCAAATACTTTGCTCTTTGAGATAAAAACATAATTAAATCTATGTACTTATTATCACATAAATAGGCAATGGAATATGTCCTATCTGAATGTTTGTAAACTTTATTTTTTCCCAAAATCCTCAATAAAAACATAATTAAATAGGAGAGATTACTACAAATATAATCTATTATTATTGATCACATTTCCCAGATGTCACTGGGATGAAACTACACAATTGAAACGTTTTCACAAGTAAAATAGAAAAAAAAACAAAAAAAAAACATTTTTGGGTCAAGATTTATAATTGTAGGTAAACTAGATAGAAGTGCCCACTTAAAAGGTGTGTATATGGAGTCTTGCCTATTTTTACCTGAGTGTTACCATTTCTTGTCAGAGCATCCTACTTGTGAGTGCCAGTGCGGTTTCTTAAGTTCAGTAAGGAATTGCAACCAATCAGAATCCATTTTACGTTTTTGTGGTCTAACGTGAGCACTGAATTCTATTCTGTTAACTCTCTAAGACCACTTAAGGTGATTTTAAGGGCAATTTTATTTTATTAAAATAAAAAAAGATGGTATACTTACTTGCTCTGTGCAACGTATTGCACAGAGCGGTCCCGAACCTCCTCCTTCTGAGGTCCCCTGCTGGCGCTGTCCACTCCTCCTTTCCTGCGAGTACCCTCTCAGGAAAACCGTGCCCCCCCCCCGCACCCTCCTTACAGGATTTAACAGCAGAAGGAGCCCATGGCTCCCACTGCTCTCAGAGTCTCCTGTGAGATCAGGAACAGGTGAAAGCAGCACTGCAGATGGGATAGTGCTGGATCATGAGAAGACACAGGTATTGTAAATGCTTAGGGATTTGGGGGGAATGGGAAGGAATGTTTAGGGATTGGGAGGGGACAAGTAGTGGGAGTTTTTTTACATTTTGCATTAAGTTAGAAAAACATTTTGACTTTAGAACCACTTTAAAGTAGATCTGTTGTCACAGTATACCCTTTCAATTTATATCATCAGCATTGTAAAAGCAATACAAATGATTGTTATTTTTTGACAATGCAATAATGTAATATAAGCTTACTTGAAAAATCTAAAGTCTGATTTAAAAAAATATTCATGTATTCAAAAAGTACTGCTCTTGGCCATCTCCCAATCTTCAAATTCTTTTTTTTTTTTTTTTTTTTTTTATTTGCTTCTGTGATTTGACTTCCTGTTAGAGAGTGTCTACCAGTGGCGGCCCATCCATAGGGGGCGCCTGGGCGCCGCCCCCCCCCCCCCCCCCCTGTAGTAAAAAAAAAAAATTAAAACATTTTTTAAACGCCCCCTTTAACCACTTCAATACCAGGCACTTAGACACCTTCCCGCCCAGGCCAATTTTCAGTTTTCAGCGCTGTTGCAATTTGAATGACAATTGCACGGTCATACAACACTGTACCCAAACAAATTTTTTATCATTTTGTTCCCACAAATAAAGCTTTATTTTGGTGGTATTTGATCACCTCTGCGGTTTTTATTTTTTGCGCAACAAATAAAAAAAGACCGAAAATTTTGAAAAAAAACAAGTTTTTCTTAGTTTCTGTTAACATTTTTTGTAAATAAGTACGTTTTCTTCTTCAATGATGGGCACTGATATGGCTGCAGTGACGAGCACTGATGGGCACCGATGAGGTGGCACCAATGAGGTGGCACTGATGGGCACTGATGATGGGCACTGATAGGCGGCACTGATGGGCACTGATAGGTGGCACTGGTATGCGGCACTGATGGGCAGTCATAGGTGGCACCGATGGGCACTCATAGGCGGCACTGATGGGCACTCATAGGTGGCATTGATTGGTACTTATGGGTGGCACTGATGGGTACTTATGGGTGATAGGTGGGCACTGATGAGCACTGATGGGCACTGACAGGTGGCATTGCTGGGCAGAACTGAAACATAATGGTGCCAATCAGTGCCCATTTGTGGGCACTGATTGGCACAGATTGGGCACATTGGGCACATGTGGATTGCCATAGGGTACATACCTGGCCATCCACATGTTGCCCCTTCCCTGGTGGTCCTAGTGGCGATCCCTGGTGGTCAAGTTTGGTGATCTGAGGGGGGGCTGTGCTGATAAACAATCAGCGCAGACCCCCCCGTCAGGAGAGCCACCGATCGGCTCTCCTCTACTCGCGTCTGTCAGACGCAAGTGAGGAAAAGCCGATCAATGGCTCTTCCTATTGACATCGTGATCAGCCGTGATTGGACACGGCTGATCACATGGAGGCTCTTTACCAAGATCGGTGGAGCGGTGTGTCAGGCTGACACACCGCTCCACCGTTCGCCGCGATGCGAGCCCCGCGGCCGCGCGACGGCATGTTATCCCGCTGGATGTCATATGAACAAAAAAAAAGTCCTTTAACAAAGTGCACTGTGGCGCCGGACGCAGTGCACTATGATAAGCGCCACGTCAATGCAATCACGAGATTGCAGATGTGGCGCTTCATTTACGGGCTTTTAACCCGCCTTGCGGCGCAATCGAAAGCGCCGATTAGCTTCCGCCCGTAGAATCAGTGTGATTCTATGGGCGGGAGCATAGCTTTTCAAATCTTGAGGTCACTTCTGGCTTTTGTGAAACAGACGAAAGCCGGAAGTGACGTCGGCAGCTCCATTCTTCGGCCCGAGCGGAGCTGCAGGAGGAAGGTAAGAGAGCAGCATGAGGGATGGGTTCCAGTCTGGTCTATGTAGCGGCCGCAAGGAGGGTGAGCTCCAGCACAGCACAGCTGCATCTGTCCCTCTCTTCCCCATTCCCCCCCTCCTGTCTCACACTAACACACGGACTGAAGACTGAAGTCGATGTGTTTTGATGACACAGTGGATGCGTTCTGATGACACAGTGGCTGCGTTTTGATGACACAGTGGATGCGTTTTTGATGACACAGTGGATGCGTTTTTGATGACACAGTGGATGCGTTTTGATGACACAGTGGATGAGTTTTTGATGACACAGTGGCTGCATTTTTGATGACACAGTGGCTGCGTTTTGATGACAGTGGCTGCGATTGATAACACAGTGGCTGCGTTTTGATGACACAATGGCTGCGTTTTGATGACAGTGGCTGCGATTGATAACACAGTGGCTGCGTTTTGATGACACAGTGGCTGCAATTGATGTTTTTTTGTTGTTTGTTTGCGCCCCCCCCCCCAAAAAAAAATTTTGAGCACCAGCCGCCACTGGTGTCTACATTCATTTTCTATGGTCCCACTGTATGTAGGAATGTAGCCTCTCTCTTGCTTGCTCCCGAGATGGACTAGAGATTATGGGATTTGTAGTGTGCCTAGACCACTGCACATGACCATAACTAACATGCACTGCTTGTTCTAAACAAACAGAAGTGAGGGGTGGGGGGAGTTTTGTGAGCCATCAGCTTGTTACAAGAAGGCAAAAAAACACATTAAGAAACAAAGCTATGAAAAATAGATTACAGGACCATTAAAGTGGTTGTTAAGTCAGAAGGTTTTTTATCTTAATGAATTCTATTCATTAAGATAAAAAGCCTTCTGTTTGCAGCAGCTCCCCTAATACTTACCTGAGCCCCATTTCTATCCAGTGATGTCCATGAGTGCCTTGTCAGTCTGGGACTCTCCCTCCTGATGAGACACAGCAGCGGCGCCATTGTCTCCCGCTGCTGTCAATTAAACTCAGCCAATCAGGAGAGAGAGGGGTAGGGCCGAACAGCGGCTCCGTGTCTGAATGGACACACAGAGCTGCAGCTTGGCTTGGGTCCCCCCATAGCAAGCTGTTTGCTGTGGGGGCACTCAACAGGAGGGAGGGACCAGGAGCTACAGGGACCCGAGAAGAGGGGGATCTGGGCTGCCCTGTGCAAAACCACTGCACAGAGCAGGTAAGTACAGCATTTCTGTTTTTCAACAGAAGAAAAATTGAGACTTTACAATCACTTTAAGTAGTGGATGTTTATGGAGAATAAGGATATTGTTTAGTGCCACTAAAGACTAATAGATTGTTCATTTTGCAAGGGAATTTTCCCCAGGGCTTGGTGAATGAGGTTCAGCTCTGTTGACTTTCATTGTTCAATCAAGAGCAAGAAACAAATTTACTTGCATGTGATTGAGTCTTTGCAGAGTAAAGTTGTACCACATTCACTAAGCTCTGGGGGAAATTCCATTCCAATGTTAACAGCCTGTTGCCATTTGTAAATCAACCCCTGAACCAGGGTATACATGGAGAGAAATACACACAGACACACGTTCCTGCTGAACCAGCTGACTTTGGGTCCGTGTGTATTTCTCTCTGTTCAATAGAAGCTGGGCTGGCTTCTGTCAAATGGTCATGCTGGAAAACCAGCATTCAAGCCAATGGCGGCAAGCGCTGATCTGTGTATTCTGGTGGGGTATCCCCCTTGTCAGAATACAATTTGCGTGTCTGAAGGGATCCCAGCATCACAGCGTTGTGTCGTTGGGAGGGGATCTGTCAGTATTTTTTTCTTTCAACTCACGAAAATAAGAACCAAATGTGTATACCACGCTTTTAGTCTCAAAATTTTTTGTTTAGAAATTATAAATGTTTTATCAAATGTTTTCAGGTGTGTGCAAAGCCCTATTCCCAGATGAACTATTTGTGGCATCATGCTTTACTGTTAACATTTTCCATTAGCTAACCTTTATTTAATTTGTTTTGTCAAGACTATTACCTTGGGATCCTGCCTTCAAGCCCACTGCTCTATGTGATTCCTCTTCCAGGCTGACAACAGTAAAGCTGGCTATAGGCGACTTATTTTTTTTGTTCGATCGTGATTTCTTCATAAACACACGCCAGGTAAAAAGAGGAATCCTCCCTGCTCTGACAATGAATTCTGACAGCCTGACTCTTCCACTGTCAGAATACACTGATCAGCGGCTGCAGCCTCTGATTGAGAACAATTTTCCAACAAGCCCGTTCAACAGAAGTTTCATCATTAGATCAAATTCTTTTGAGTAGGAGCAGCTGAAAAATGGCTAGTTCATTAGGGACTGGATGAATTTCTATCCATCTATGGCCAGCTTAAGCCACTGGGTTGCAATTGTATTTAGCTTCAAAATACTGTATAGTGCCAACACAAAATGTCTCTGTAGACTCCACATTGTCTGTACACATCAACATGTCCACACCCTCCTTTCACTCCTCTCACACCACCCCATGATGGCTGTGTATCTGCATCTCATATCCGCAAGCTTTGATATACCGGGGAAGTGCTAGAACCTCTGTTTTTATTGGTGTGTCACTCATTTCCTAGGGTGAGTTATCACCAGAAGAGAAAGTAAAGGGCAGGTATCAGAACAACAGAAAGTGAGGGGAAACCTTGCATTGGGGACACATAACAGCTCTTAAAACTATGCTTTCCGCTCAGTTTCTGTCATGACTCCATGATGGGAAGCCAGGAAAAATCATCACAGACCCCATTTAAACACAGACATCTAAAATATAAACCTGTGGCTGAAGTTCACTTCATTTCCTTCCAATTTATATTCAGTATATTTATTATAAGACTGTCTAAGCACAGCCATTGCATTTTTGCATGCCTACAGTATACTATACACTACTACCATACAATACGAAATGTCAAGAATTGCACAGCAAATACAGTTGTTTTGAAAAAAAGTTATTATCTCATTTATTTTCCTCCACCATTATTATGAATATACTACAGGAGTTTTGAAGTTGCTACCTGAATGCTCCATTATAGTCATAGTATTGTTCCACGGGACTGTTTTCACACTTGTTTTCTCCTTTTATATCACCTTTACAAAGCTGACAGAGATTGCTTGGAAACTCCTTTTGCTTCATCCCCGGCACACAACTTTCAGAGAAGAAATCACCTACAGCTTTTGTGGAAATCGAAAAGGCTTGTCATCATCATGTTAATATGAAATATGTATTTGCCACCATTGACTGCTATACACAGTGAGCATTTTAAATTAAGGGCAAAGAAGCTGCTATGACAAATGATGTTGTCATATAAAAAGACTTATAAGATTCCTGTATATATATATATATATATATATATATATATATATATACACACAGTATATATACAGAGGGTAAAATAAGTATTGAGCACGTCACCATTTTTCTAAGTAAATATATTTCTAAAGGTGCTATTGACATGTTCATCACATGTCGGTAACAATCCAGAAATTAAGTTATGTGTAATAAAATGGAACAACAAAGGGAAATAGTATTGAACTATTGAACACATGAAGAAAGGGGAGGTGCAAAAAGGCATGGAAAGCCAAAACACCAGCTGGAATCTATCAGTAATTAGAAAGCAATCCTACCCCTTGTCAGTGCAAATTAACCACTTGCCAACCGCGCGCTGGCAGATTGGCTCCCCTGCGCGAATCACCGTAGCTGTACGGCAGCCGCTTTAAGGGTTATAGGGGGTACGCGCACGTCGCGTCACTGAGGAATGGATGCGCGTGCCCGGCGGCCGCGATGTCCGCCAGGCACCCGCGATCGCTCCTGAAAGAGCCAGAACGGGGATGTGTGTGTGTAAACACACACATCCCCATTCTGGCAGGGGAGAGGAGACCGATCATGTGTTCCTAGTATATAGGAACAACGATTGGTCCCCCAGGCAGTCCCATCCCCCCTACAGTTAGAACACGCTGAGGGAATACATTTAACCCCCTGATCTTCCCCTAGTGTTAACCCCTTCCCTGCCAGTGACATTTATACAGTAATAAATTACTATTTTTAGCTCTGATCGCTGTATAAATGTCAATGGTTCCAATGCACGTTGTGACCTACTCAGCCTCTTAACGGAGCACTCTCTAGCTGCCCACCATAAGGGAAGACACTTACATTATGTGCAAGCCAACAAATGCAGCAAACACCTAGCACAAATCCTTCACCCACGACAATGCAGACAAACCATCCCACACATTCTTACACACCCTAACCGTAAGCTCCACAAGAACTCGGAGATTGTTTCTGAATTCTGAAATTATTATTCCTCACTATACAACCTGCCCCCCCCCCCCCCAAAACTAGAACCTCCCAGTTCAGGCGACACCGACATGTCCGCATACATCCAAGACACAGCCCTGCCCACGATCGCTACCAATACTATTGAGGATCTTGAAGCACCTATCATCACAACTGACTATTTACTAGCAATCAAAAGCCTCAAAAATGACAAGAGTCCTGGGCCAGACGGCTACACACCAAGTTTTTACAAGACATTTGCCCATCAGTTAGCCCCAATCATGGCACGGGCCTTTGAGGAAATGGATGACGCACACCCCCTATCTTCTCATTTACTACAGGCCCAAATAGTTGTCATCCCCAAACCGGGGAAGGACCACGTGAGCTGCAGTAATTACAGACCCATCTCACTACTAAATGTTGACCTCAAACTGTTCTCCAAGATAATTGCGAGCCGTCTCGGCCCCATACTACCCGACCTAATACACAGTGATCAGGTAGGCTTTGTCCCAGGCTGCGAGGCCAGGGACAACACCACAAAGACCCTTCATCTGATCACCTACGCTCAACGCAAACATATCCCCGCCTGCCTGTTAGCATGCGACGAGGACAAGGCATTTGACAGGGTCAACTGGCCATTTCTTAAATTATCACTACAGCAGATCGGATTAGGAGCCAAACTCTTTTTTTTTTTTTAAACAAAACTTTTTTATTTGTTGATGCAGCAAATAATCATACAGGTATATAGCAAACATTGATAGGGCTGAATACAGTAACAGTCTGTCAGAGGTATACAATGCATGTCTTCAAATAAAACCATATATGTTGCACTGCACCATTACATAACCATTAAGGCAAACTTGGTTGGACAACTTGCAAATCAGAACACCGTCTTTTTCTTTCTTTTTGCTATCAGATTTTGCTACACCAAGTGTTTAATAACAGAACTGAAACTTTTAACTGTTTTCCCTTCCCTTCTCCTTCCACCCCACCTCTCCATTTACTTCTCACTTTTTTAGAATCACAATAGTCTATCCTACTAGTTGTGGGGGGGGTGAAAGCCGGATCAGACAGCCTTTTCTAAGAAGACCCGCCGTTGGGAAGGTCGGGAGCAAGCTGGAAAAACCCATTTGCAAATGGGAGCCGGCTTTCAAGTCCGGGTTGGTTCGGGTTACTAAACGTACAATAGGATCATCTGCGACATCATCTCTTCCCCACCCCCTGATCTGTTGCATTTGGGAGGCTAGGAAATATAATTTGTGATGTGGTACCACCAGATCCCTCTGTCCTTGCTATATTGTAGGGTATTTAAACTGATTCTAGCTCCTTTCCGTTTCCAAATGAGATCCCGCATCTGTGTATCTACTCTTTTGAACCATTTATTAGAGCTCCACATAGGGGAATTCTGAGAGATATATAACAATTGTGGGGCCCAGTTCATTTTTATTAAGTTTACTCTCCCTACGACTGACAGGGGGAGCTTGCACCAGATAAGGAATTTTTCTCTTTGTTTATCTAACTAGGGGCTCAAATTTAATTCTAGGTAGCTAGAAGTGTCCGGGGTCACCACCACCCCCAGATATCTAAAAGAATTAGCTATAGTAATTTGTCCTGCCTCCTGGGGCAAGGAACTCGTCATGGGATCTAAGGGCATCAGTATGGATTTAGACCAATTTATTGAAAAGCCCAAGAATTTGCCAAACCTGGTTATAAGCGCCATTAGTGCCTGCTATGAGGTAGCCGTGTCTCCTAGGTAAAGCAGGGCGTCGTCGGGGTAAAGAGAAATCTTTTCCTCTGAGAGGCCTTTATGAAATCCCACTATCTCAGAGGACCTGCGGATTAGTATAGCCAGTGGTTCGACCGCAAGGGCAAACAACAGGGGCTACAACAGGCACCCCTGTCGAGTGCCCCTATGTAAGGAGTTTCACATCTGAGTTCAAGAGAGAGATGGGGCGGTATGAATCCGGTAGGAGCTTGTCTTTCTCCGGTTTGGGTATCACCACTATGATGGCCTCCCGCAGAAAAAGCCTGTAACAGCCGCTTAGGAGGATACCACCATAGCGCGAATAAACCTCAGCAGGGAAGCCATCCGAACCCGGAGATTTGTTTCTTAGCCCCCTGTAGGGCTTCTGTCAAGTCCTCAATGTTTATCAGAGCACTCAGCATGGCCCTGTCAGCCTCCGAGACTTGAGGGAAAGTACAGTCCTGTAGGAGTGACTCCAGATCCCAAGAACTAGCCGCAGCCTAATGCCCCGTACACACGGTCGGACTTTGTTCGGACATTCCCACAACAAAATCCTAGGATTTTTTCCGACGGATGTTGGCTCAAACTTGTCTTGCATACACACGGTCACACAAAGTTGTCGGAAAATCCGATCGTTCTAAACGTGGTGACGTAAAACACGTACGTCGGGACTATAAACGGGGCAGTAGCCAATAGCTTTCATCTCTTTATTTATTCTGAGCATGCGTGGCACTTTGTCCGTCGGATTTGTGTACACACGATCGGAATTTCCGACAACGGATTTTGTTGTCGGAAAATTTTATCTCCTGCTCTCCAACTTTGTGTGTCGGAAAATTTGATGGAAAATGTCCGATGGAGCCCACACACGGTCGGAATTTCCGACAACACGCTCCGATCGGACATTTTCCATCGGAAAATCTGACCGTGTGTACGGGGCATTAGAGGAGTAGAGGTCTGTGTAAAATTGGTGAAATATCTTGAGTATATCAGCCCCAAGAGTATGGATTTCCCTGTCCCTGACTTAATGGCCAGAATGGAGGCTGTGTCTCTTTGTTCCCTGGCCACCAAGGCAAGAAGATGGCCCGTGTTCTCTCCCTCTTCATAATACTCCTGTTGGAAAAAACAATCTCCTCTTTTCGGTTGCAGATAACACCACAGAATTATATAGTGATAGGACCCAGACTCTTAGCAAAAATGATGTCCCTCTACTCCAACCCCTCAGCGAGGGGTTGGAGTAGAACACTCAGACATTTGAGATCAACAACGGGACCAGACAGGGCTGCCCACTATCCCCCCTCCTTTTTGCTATTACCATTGAACACCTAACCCAAGCAATTTGTCACAACGAATCCATACAGGGTATCCCCACCTCTTCAGCCCATTGTAAGCTTTCCCTATATGCAGACGACCTACTACTCTATGTGACACAACCACACATTAGCATCCCCTCCTTTTTTCCATGAACTCGATCGATTCAGCGCTCATAGCTAAAACTGAGGCCCTGAACATATCCTTACCCACCCACAACCTAACACTGGTCCAACAAAACGTCCCCTTTCATTGGCAAACTAAATCAATCAAATATCAAGGGACTGAGATCCCTCGTAACTTCCACGACATCTACCTCCTAAACTTCAGCCTTTACTGACTAAAATCCGACGATCACTTGACTCTTGGCACCACCTCAAGTTACCATGGCTTGGGCCCATCAATGTCCTTAAGATTGATGTCCTTTCCAAACTGCTCTACTTGTTCCAGGCCCTCCCAATTACCCTCCCAATGTCCTACTACCGAGCACTACGCTCCCTAGCAATTAGATTCGTATGGCAACACCACCCCTCCAGATTAAAACACAAAGTTCTATGCTCCCACAAACACACCGGCAGTATTGGCCTCCCTGACTTCGAAATGTATCACTCCTCAGCCATATTCTCTAGACTACTTGAATGGTTCCTACGCCCTTTGACCAAACCATCAACACTGATCGAACAAGATATGGCGCAAGTAGACTTGCGGGCCCTGCTCTGGGGATACCAACTCAAATACCGCACCATGCCTATGCTTTCCCCACTGACGAGGCGCCTCTGGCTCTGTGGTACCGCTGACATACAACTTATGCACTATCCACCGACCCCAGCCCTCTAACACCACTATTTGACAACCCGACACTTCTAGACTATGAAACCTCAGGACGGGTGGGTGGCTATGAGAGGGTAGGCTGGCCAACAGCACGCTCATTTTTTCACGCAACAACAGGCAGATTCATACCACATGAGGGAAACCAACCCCCCTCAACAAACTGGTTATCCATGATGTCCCTAACGAACTTCTGCTCTACCCTACACTTATCTGGTCGAATAGATAGTACCCTAACGACTTTCGAGGAAATTGTGGTCTCTCCCAGGTCCCCAGACACACGCTATTTTTAACATACAAGGAAATTCTCTTCCACACACACACAACACCCTACCCACATTCACACAAAAGTGGCCTGGAGATCTGGGTAAGGAAATCACCCCGGCTGAATGGCAGACCTCTTTCACATTCACCCACAAGTCTTCGATCTCCAGCTTCGCGCAGGAGAAAAACTACAAACTACTCTCCAAATGGTATAGAGATCCGGTCTCGGTCCACGGGATGTTCCCCAATGCTCCTGAATACTTGCTGGTGCTGTCAGAGGAAAAGGAACCTACCTCCATATCTGGTGGTCCACCCCTTTTGGAAAGAAATATTTGAGGCATATAATGAAATGTTTGATGACTCTTTTGCCTTCTCCCCTAAGGGGGCCCTACTGTCCATCCTCCCAGGATCAGTCAAATCCCAGAAAACTAACCTGCTCAGCTTTATTCTATCAGCAGGTCGTCAGCTGATCGTGAAATACTGGAAATCAGAAGTAATCAACCCCCCATAGGTGGATTGCTATCCTCAATGACGTCATGCTCATGGAGGAGATGCAGGCTAGGGAGGGAGACAACTGGGATAAACACCTTAAACTGTGGTAGGTCTGGGCCCACTACTCAACCTCAGATAGACTATTGCACAGAATTGCCAGAGGATGAACCGAGAAAAGCCCTAGGCGTTCACAGCCAGAATATCACTGGGGTAAGTGGTCCATATGAGTTGATGACCATGCTCCAGTGAACAGCTGTCCATACATCTTGTCTCAGCCACATTGAGAACGAAATGTAACAGTCACACTAACTGTATATCTATACCCTCCCCCATACCCCACTCCCCTTCCCTTCTCCCCCACCTTCCCTCCCTACCCCAGGTTTATACAGAATTATATGTCCAACTACTTGGATACGCTAAATGCTTAGGATATTGATTGCAACTTTTACGCACTGCTATTTGCATTTATATGATTGAACAATATGTACAATTTGCGTGGTGGTATTTGTTTACCACTACCCCCCACCCCCCTTTTTCTTTATTCTGTACCCTCTACTGCTTTTCTTGAAAAATGGTTAATAAAAAAATAAACAACCTTAAATGTCAATGTTCCCAAAAAAGTGTCAAAAGTGTCCGATCTGTCCGCCGCAATGTCGCAGTCCCAATAAAAATTGCAGATTTTACCAGTAAAAAAGAAATAAATAATAAAAATGCCATAAAATCTATTCCCTATTTTGTAGATACTAAAACTTTTGCGCAAACCAATCAATATACGCTTATTGCGATTTTTTTTACCAAAAATATGTAGAAGAATATATATATTAAAGCAAAAAGTAAAAAATATTGTGTTTTTTACGCAAAAAATAAAAACAGCAGAGGTCATCAAATACCACCAAAAGAAAGCTCTATTTGTGGGAAAAAAAGGACAAACTTTGTTTGGGTACAGTGTCACACGATGGCACAATTGTCAGTTAAAGCAACACAATACCGTATTGCAAAAAATGGCCCGGTCAGGAAGGGGATACATTCTTCCGGGGCTGTGGTGGTTAATATTAGATGGTTCAGTCTCAACTGATGGCCTATAAAAAAGGTGTCTCATTACTAAGGTGTCACACAAGAAACATCTCATGATGAGTAAAAGCAAAGAGCTCTCTCAAAACCTTCTCAACCTTATTGTTGCAAAACATACTGATGGCATTGGTTACAGAAGGATTTCTAAACTTCTGAGTGTTCCAATGAGCACTGTTGGGGCCATAAAGTGGAAAGAACATCATTTCATCATAAACTGACCACAACCAGGTGCTCCTCACAAGATTTCTGACAAGTGGAAAGAATTATCAGTTGCCAAGGACCACTTGTGGAGAGCTACAAAAATACCTGAAATTAGCAGGTACAATTTTTAGCAGGCACAATAAGTAATCCAGGTACAATAAGTAATGCACTCAACCGCCATGGCCTGTATGCACGCTCACCACGCAAGACTGCTGAAGAAAAAGAATGTTGAAGCTCGTTTAAAGTTTGCTGCACAACATTTAGACAAGTCAGTGAAATACTGGGAGAATATAGTCTGGTCAGAGACCAACATTGAACTCTTTGGATTCCATAATACACACCATGTTTGGAGGTCAAATGGCACTGCACATCACCCCAAAAACACCATACCAACAGTGAAGTTTGGAGGTAGGAACATCATGGTGTGGGGCTGTTTTTCAGCATACAGTACTGGTAAACCTCTTATCGTTGAATGAAGAATGAAAGGTAAAATGTACCTAGACATTCTTGATAAAAATCTGCTGCCATCTACCAGGATGATGAAGATGAAACGAGGGTGGACATTTCAGCAAGACAATGATCCCAAACACAGAGCCACGGAAATTCTCAATTGGTTTCAAAGAAAGAAAATAAGGTTGGTAGAATAGCCCAGCCAATCACCTGACTTGAATTCAATAAAAAATCTATGAAAAAGAACTAAAGAGTTCATAGAAGAGGCACAGAGAACCTTCAAGATTTTGAAGACTGTTTGTGTGGAAGAATGGGCCAAAATCACACCTGAGCAATGCATGCGACTAGTTTCTCCATACACAGGGCTGGCCCAAGACATTGTGCTGCTTGGGTCCAAGAATGAAATGCTGCCCCCCACCCCATTGATTATTTATATCATGAGAATTCAAACTAAAATTAAATTTATCAGGAAGTTAGCTTTACATGCAACAGCACCTTGTCTATATGCAAAATTATATGACATACCATTATGTTCAATTCCAAGGGTTGGGCTAGGGCAGTATAGGGGCAGACTCGGGCAGTATATAGAAAGGCTAGGGTAGTATATGGACAGGCTAGGGTAGTATATGGACAGGCTAGGGTAGTACAGTGCTTTGCAATTCACTCCCTTGGCTTTTTACCTATTTTGTTACATTACAGCCTTTAGTTCAATGTTTTTTTTAATCTGAATTATATGCGATGGATCAGAATACAATAGTCTAAGTTGGTGAAGTAAAAATAAAAAATATATACATAAAACTATTTTTCAGAAATAAAAAACTGTTAATTGGCATGTGCGTATGTATTCACCCCCTTTGTTTTGAAGCCCATAAAAAGCTCTGGTGCAACCAATTACTTTCAGAAGTCACATAATTAGTGAAATTATGTCCACATGTGTGCAATCTAAGTGTCACATGATCTGTCATTACATATTCATACCTTTTTGAAAGGCCCCAGAGGCTGCAACACCTAAGCAAGAGGCACCACTAACCAAACACTGCCATGAAGACCAAGGAACTCTCCAAACAAGTAAGGGACAATTTTGTTGAGAAGTACAAGTCAGGGTTAGGTTATAAAAAAATATCCACATCTTTGATGATCCCTAGGAGCACCATCAAATCTATAATAACCAAATGGAAAGAACATGGCACAACAGCAAACCTGCCAAGAGACGGCTGCACACCAAAACTCACAGACCAGGCAAGGATGGCATTAATCAGAGAGGCAGCACAGAGACCTAAGGTAACCCTGGAGGAGGTGCAGAGTTCCACAGCAGAAACTGGAGTATCTGTACATAGGACGACAATAAGCCATACGCTCCATAGAGTGGCCAGAAGAGAGCCATTACTTTCAGCAAAAAACAAAATGGCACATTTTTAGTTTGCGAAAAGGCATGTGGGAGACTCCCAAAATGTATGGAGGAAGGTGCTCTGGTCTGATGAGACTAAAATTTAACTTTTTGGCCATCAAAGAAAATGCTATGTCTGGTGCAAACCCGACACATCATATCACCCAAAGAACACCATTCCCACAGTGAAACATGGTGGTGGCAGCATCATGCTGTGGGGATGTTTTTCAGCAGTCGGGACTGGGAAACTGGTCAGGGTTGAGGGAAAGATGGATGGTGCTAAATACAGGGTTATTCTTGAGCAAAACCTGTAGCACTCTGTGTGTGATTTGAGGCTAGGACGGAGGTTCACCTTCCAGCAGGACAATGACCCCAAACACACTGCTAAAGCAACACTTGGGTGGTTTAAGGGGAAACATGTAAATGCGTTGGAATGGCCTAGTCAAAGCCCGGACCTCAATCCAATAGGAAATCCGTGGTCAGACTTAAAGATTGCTGTTCACAAGTGCAAACCATCCATTTGAAGGAGCTGGAGCTGTTTTGCAAGGAGAAATGGGCAAAAATTCCGGTGGTAAGATGTGACAAGCTCATAGAGACTTATCCAAAGTGACTTGGAGCTGTGATAGCCGCAAAAGGTGGCTGTACAAAGTATTGACTTTAGGGGGGTGAATAGTTATGCACAATGACTTTTTCTGTTATTTTGTCCTATTTGTTGTTTGCTTCACAATAAAAAAAAATCTTCAAAGTTGTGGACATGTTCTGTAAATTAAATGATGCAAATCCTCAAACAATCCTTGTTAATTCCAGGTTGTGAGGCAACAAAACACAAAAATGCCAAGGGGGTGAATACTTTTGCAAGGCACTGCATATGGACAGGCTAAGGCAATATGGGGGCAGGCTAGGGTAGTATATAGACAGGCTAGGGTAGTATATAAGCAGTATAGGGATGGACTAGGTTAGTATAGAGGCAGGCGGAGCGGCCCGGGGGGGCAATTGTCATCATGACACACAACTGCTGGAAAAAAAATCTTGGTCGCCAATTTGCTGGGTAAATAGAAGAGAAGGAGAGGCAGCCGTGGTTCAATTTGCTGCCCCTCTCAAAGTGCTGCCTGGGTCCAGTGAACCCACTGGGACCCATGATAAGGCCGGCCGTGCCCATACAGGAGGTGTCCTGAAGCTGTCATTACCAACAAAGGATTTTGTACAAAGTATTAAATAAGTTTCAGTTAGCGTGTTCAATACATTTTCCCTGTGTCATTCCATTACTTAATTTCTGAACTTATGTGTTTTGGTTTCTTTGTAGGTATGGATTGCATGGGTTGTTACCGACATGTGGTTAACATTTCATGTCAATAGCACCTTTAGAAATATACTTACCTAGAACAATGGCGACATGTTCAGTGCTTATTTTACCCGCTGTATACTGTATATACACACATACACACTGTATCTATACAATGGAACAGTCATGTTTACTCAGTACATAGGCAGGCTCCGCTTCCTTCTTAGCAGTAAATGCACAGCATCCTGAGTAAATGATCTTGTTATCTTATTGGAAGTCTACCACTGTGTGTCTGAAAACACTCTCAAATATCATGTAAAAATCAGAGAAGATTGTGGTACCCATTTAACTTGAAGCTGGTACACTTGTACCTACAGGCAAGCTTAAAATAAAGTTTACCTATAGGTACAAAGAATATCTTCCAAATGTGCACTGTTTAGGAGATATTCTCTGTTTTTGCAGCCAGTGAAATCAACGTCACATGCACTCTGAAGGGACAGCATACGCCGCAGCCCGCGAACCTGGAAGGAAGACAGGGTGAAGATGTCTTCATTCTAAGGTAAGTAGTTCATAACGTGCTAGTATGCACATTATGACATTACCTTGCAGGAGGATTTTTTTTTTATGCAAGTTTACTATCGCTTTAATGGAAAGCTCTAAGATCCATCTTACTTACCTTTGGCAATATTACAACCTTCTGGTCTGATTAGACCATACTTCTTCAGGATTCCGATAGGGATATTCCAGCCAGCTGTGCGCTTGTACCCTGTGTGGCAGGATTTTCTACCCTTCAGTTCATGAATTGTGAAGGCATCAAAAGGGGTCTTATGGACAACAGCCACTGCATAGTAATTATCGGATGAATCATTTACTAAAAAAACAAACAAGAGAACAATTATAGTTCACTAGGTTCTGTGATTTTATTTTTCACCGTTAAAGAGCACTCTTGGGAATAAATTAAATCCATCAGTGAAATTCTAATCCTATCCATAAAACATCACAGCAGCGCCAGAATGTCCACTCAACTTCAAAGCAATTGTGATACCAGAAGCTCTAGGGATTTAAAGTGTATTTCAACACAAAAACAGGACTGGTAAGCTGCAATCTATTATGTTTTTGTTTTTAGGTTTGGATATATTTTACCAGCACTGTTAGGTGCAGAAGATGAATGCTAGAATGCAAATTGCAGCCAGTAAACAGGTAGGCTGAGTGTCTTGAGTCAGTCTGAACGTAAAATGTTTGTGCTTGTTTGCACATAAAGTTCATTCAAATGCAATGTAAAATATATTTCTCTAAATGAAATAAAAACATTGAAATCTTTAAATTTTACATAGGTACATTGTTAATCTGGTTTAAAAAAAAAGACACAAGTCCATCCAGTTCAACCATTAAAAAAAAAAACACAAATTTGCTCCAGTGGGGGAAAAAAATTTCTTCCTGATCCCTAAGAGGCAATCGGATATTCCCTGGATCAACTTTACCTATAAATATTAGTATCGAGTTATATTATGTACATTTAGGAAAGAATCTAGGCCTTTCTTAAAACAATCTACAGAGTTGGCCAGAACCAGCTCTTGAGGCAGTCTATTCCACATTTTCACAGCTCTTACTGTTATTTGGAGATTAAAGCTCTTTTCCTCCAGACGTAAAGAGTGCCCCCTCTCTGTGATGACCTTAAAGTGAATAACTCTATACCAAGCCCACCTATGTGTTTATAAAAGTTGATTATATCCCCCCCATGATCTCCTCAAGAGAGAATAAACTCAATGCCTTTAATTTTTCCTAATAGCTGAGCTTCTCCTTGCCTCTTATCAGTTTGGTTGCCCTTCTTTGCACTTTCTGCAGTTCCCCGATATCCTTTTTTGTGAACTGGTGCCAAAACTGAACTGCATGTTCCAGATGAGATCTTACGCATGATTCATACAGGGACAAAATTATATCTCTCTCTCTGGAGTCCATACCTCTCTCTTAATACAAGAAAGGACCTTGCCCACTTTTGAAACTGCAGCTTGGCATTGCATGCTGTTATTAAGCTTATTATCTACCAGAACACCCCCATCCTACTCCACCATTGATTCTTCTAGTTTTTAAAAGAAAAAAAAATTGACTGTAATATCACTTTAAAGATACTGCCCAAACAGTAACGTTTATTTCTGCCTTTCTCTCATTTTTTATTTTACAGTAAAAAGCCAATATCTTTGTATATCATTTCCTTTCTTGTGCTTTGTAATGCTGCATATACACTGCATGCTTAGGGATAGCAAATATAAAATTATATAGTTGTCCTTCTGTGTATGCAAAGAATTTACAACTCTTCCTCGCTGCTTGTCAGATGCCTTGAAAATCGATCCACCACAGACTGCTTTTTAAAGGAACTGCAAAATCTGCTGCACAACTAAATGTAGTCTTGGAGTGCACCAGATTGTATGCAATATTGGATCTGACTGTGCGTGTCCAGCCAGCGAGATTTTGGGTGGGTCTTCCTCCAGTGGTGGCTGGCAGTATTGTAGGTTGTGATTATTGTTTTATGGAGTTGTTTTATTTTACAAAAACACATTTTTTCTCATCCCTTATTCCCCAGGGATTTTTCTCCGGTTAGCAAGTCGCAGTGGGCATGGTCTTGTAACATTGGCTATCAACTATAGGATTTTAGTGTGTGCATGCTGCTAACAGTGTTAGCATGGTTTCTGGCAATAAACCAGATAAGATATACACTGTGAGGTTGAGTGATTCTGGAATCATTAGGGGACTGGTAGTTTAGCCTAAGTCGGTCTATTGTACTGCTACTGTTACGCTAAGTATGGTAGTATAAGAATCAATAATCAATTAATTGTGTAGCTGGGCCTTGTCACTAAAATATAAAGCAGAAGTCTTGTCTCTAGCTTCAATAATACTCCTTAAATTTAACCCTATCCCTGTCAAGCAAGTAAGCTATATGAGAGAACCAATAGTTTAAGCCTTACAGGTAGAGTAAGTACTTCCAACATAATTTCCTGAAATAATAGGATTTTTAAAACAGCTTACCTGTAAAATCCTTTTCTTTGAAGTACATCACGGGACACAGAGCCATAGTAGTTACTATGTGGGTTATAGGCCACCTTCAGGTGATGGACACTGGCACGCCCTAAGATAAAAAGTGCACTCCCTATATAACCCCTCCAACTACTGGGAGTATCTCAGTTTTGTAGCAAAGCAATACATGTGTATACCAAAGAAGGGAGGGACCTCTGTGTCCCATGATGTACTTCAAAGAAAAGGATTTTACAGGTAAGCGGTTTTCCGTACATCACGGGACACAGAGCCATAGTAGTTACTATGTGGGGTGTCCCAGAGCAATGCCAACTGAAGGGAGGGAGACACAACAAAAAGTAGGGCACTAAGACTAGAGGACTTATACTGCAGCCTGCAGTACCCTGCGCCCAAAGGCGATATCCTCATGACCTTTTACATCTATTTGATAGAATCTGGTAAATGTATAGTTTGAAGACCAAGTTGCGGCCTTACAGATTTGAGCCATGGAGGCTTGGTGATGCACTGCCCAGGAAGCACTAACCGCCCTAGATGAGTGTGTTTTGATTTGAGAGGGTGGAATCCACCTCTTTAACCAAGAACTTGAATGGTTACTTGTCGAATCTATTAAGAATAGTAGATTTTGATGCTGCCTGTCCTCCCTTAGGACTTTCAGGCAACACGAATAAAAACATCTGTTTTTCAAATCTGACCAATCGCCTTTAAGTAGACATTGACTGCTCTCACCACATCAAAAAAATGCAGTGATTTTCCTTTCAAAGAACAGGGTTCTGGAAAAAGGACGGTAGAACAATATCCTGGTTTAGATAAAAACGTGATACTACCTTTGGTAAAAGGTTAGGATGAGGACGCAATACTACCTCATCCTTGTGAACAACAAAAATATGGCTCTTTACAAGAAAGAGGAGCCAATACTGATACCCTTCTTGCAGCAGATATGGTTACCAGAAAAAATAGTTTCCTTGTCAAAAAAGGATCAAGGGAATATGTCGTATCGGCCCAAACAAGGATGTTTTGTAATGCCGACAAAACTAAATTTAAGTCCCAAGGGTTCAGGGTTTACTTAACCAGAGATTAAGCCGAGTTACCCCCCTGAATAAAGTTATGGACCAAAGCATGCGAAGCAGGTGATCGTTGAAATAAAACCGATAAGGCCGAGACCTGTCCTTAGAAAGTACTCAAGGCCAGCTCTATTTCTCACCCCATGTGCAGAAAAAATCAAGGACTGTACCTAGACTTATTTCCTGGGGTGCAGCTCCTGGTTTCACACCAGGAGAGATATGTTTCCCAGACTCCATAATACATAACCATGGAGGCTGGCTCTGCATAAACCCAGGTAGAAAACTACCGAACCTGACAGCCCACGCTTCTTCAAAGTGTGGGCCTCAATAGCCAAACAGTTAAATTTGGTGTTTGTAAAGTAGGATGAAATACCGGACCTTATGAAAGAAGGTCTGGCTGTGGCGGTAGGGTCCATGGGTCCCCTACTGTCATCTTTACGATCCCTGCATACCAAGATTTCCTGGGCCCTGCCGGAGGCCACAAGAATCACCGACTTCCTTTCCTGCTTGATCCTGCGAGGAAGTTGTGGATGCAGGCTGAATAGGAGGGAATGCACAAATTAGTAAGAACCGATTCCATGGGAATAGCAAGGCATCCGTTCCGCATGCTAGCAGATCCTTTGTTCTTGACACAAAGTTGTCAATCTTATGTGTTGATCCTGGACGCAAACAGATCTATATCTGGGATTTGCCATCCTTGACATATTGACAGGAAGATATCGGGGTGAAGGAACCATTCTCCCAGGAAAAACTGCTGGCGACTCAAGTAGTCCGCCTGCCAATTTTCTATTCCTAGAATGAAAACTGCTGATAGGCAAAGTACATTGTTTTCTTCCCAAGATAGGATAAGCTTTACTTTTCTCTTGGCCGCACAACTTCTTGTGCCCCCTTGGTGATTAATATAGGCCATTGATTGACTCCTAACAGGACAATACCTTAAACTGAATGTTCAGGCCTCAGAACCAAGTGTTCTGCCTGAATTTTTAAAATGTTAATAGGCAAGGCTATTTCGGGTCTAGGCCACTTCTCCTGGACCGCTGCCTCTTTCAGGACTGTCCCCCAACCTAAGATAAAAGGTTGGCATATGTTGATACTATTTCCCAGGTAACCGAAAGAAGGATTTTCCCCTTCACAGATTTTGGATGTTTTAACCATAAACCGAGGCTCCGGCAAACTCAGCCTACAGCACCTGGTATTTCCAGGTGGTCTTTCATCCGGGTACTAACCAGGCCCGACTCTGCTTAGCCTCCAAGATTGGACGAAATTAATCGTTATCAGGGTGATGTGGCTTTTGAGTCAGACACATTGGGAATATAGAACTTGAATTCTCTGTTTCAAGCCGATAGGATACTGCTTTGCAGCAGTCTAGAATGAGACTGAGCATAAAGAACAGCCTTGAATGAAGCCACCATCTTTCCCGTCAACCTCATGCAAAGTTGAATAGGAGAAAAAACATGTTACTCTGACTACCTAGATCAGACCTTTATGGTGCTGATCTTACCCTGGGGTACGAATACCCTTTTCTGGATGTACCTATGATCAGACCCAAGTATTTTCTTCATGTTTCAAAGAAGATTCCTCCTAGGTTGAGAAGCCTAGATGTTCCAGGTAGTCGAAATGTGGTGACCATACATTTGGTCTAAGCGGGCTACCGACTGGTCTAACAAGAACAGATCGACTAGGTAAACCATAATCGTTATACCTTGGGCCCTCAATCTGGCTAGAAAAGGAGCCAGAACCTTGTACTCGAGGTGTAGCAGCTAGATCGGAAAGCAGAGCTTTCCATGGAAGATTTTCCACTTTGAAAGAAAATATTACTAGTGAGCGAGGTAATAGGCATATGGAGATATGCATCTTCATGCAAAAAGGGAGAGATTATATTTAGCAATTGAATTTTAGATTTTTGAGATCTAGAATGTCCATTTGGATTTAACCAAATCCCAATCTCTGCTCTTATATGGGGCCACCATGAACACTTTTTGCCAAAATACGGTCCAATGCTAGAGAGAAAGATTTCTTTTTTCTCTGGATCCTTGGGAACGTTTGATCTGAGAAAATGAGGAGAGGGAAACTCTTGGAACTCCAGTTTGTACGTTGGAGCTATTGAGAAAGTCCCCCATTCCTTCTGCCAGATCCCTGAGAACTGTAGAAGAATTCTCCCTATTGAGCAAGCGGGGGCACCTCCTCATAAGGTGGCTACAGTATCTTGTAGGCTTCCTCCCCCAAGACGTCTTTTATTTTTTGGGTTAACCCTGAGGATTACCCTTTGAACCTGAGGGCGGAGGCCGTCCTGGCTGCCTGGAGGCTGATGCCCCTGGCACAGAAGAAGGAACTTTGAAATAGAAAACACAATTAGTCCTTCATTTAAAAGGCAAAAGGGGTATCTTTCTTTTGCTAGAAATTCTTTGGATATATCCAAAATATCCCCAGATAGCTGTCTTACCACAAAAGGGAAGACTAGCCAGGAGCTTTTTGCACGAAGCTTAGAGAAGGCGCAATCTGTCATAGCAACTATTGCAAACATAAAGCTGCCTCCTGGACCTGCTGAGCAGGATACCTTAAACACCTGTTAAAACTGGTTTCTCAACGATTAACCATTTACTGTCAGTGCAGGCTGAGACACTCAACCTGCCAGAGAAAAAAGTTTTTGTTTTTTTTTTTAATAGGAATTCCAACCTTTTATCCATTGGATCCCTAAGTATTTGAGTAATGTCTGCCGGACAAATCAAACTTACTCACAAAGGATATAGTAGCATTAATTGCTGGTATACCCTGCTTAGTGAATTTTCTCTACCATAAGATAAAGTGTGAAAAACTTTTTAGAACGGAATAATGCTTATATGGGTGATCCTCCAGGTACTAAAAAAATTTCCCAACAATGAATGGCCAGGAAAAAGCATGCACAGCTTGAGGAGGCTTCATTCTGCAAGAAATTGTACCATCAAATCATACAAATTGTGAAAGCTGACTTTACGGCAATTGACACCTCAGAAGAGGAGTTATCAGCCTCACCACGGTCCCCTGAGGGAATCGTTTTCTCCTGCCCCTAGTTTCCCAATCTGAGGGTCTTAGTAAAAATGGAATAGAACCTGTTGCACCTTGACCACACTGGGATGCGATTAACCACTCTGGGATGCGATTAAAGTCACTATATTTTTTTTAAAAACCTACCATGGCTGAGGAAAAAGAGTAAAATGAACAGAGGCTGCAGTGTTGAAAACAGTTGCAGACATTTCATGGCCCCGATGCTCACTCTGACCAGCCACACCCTCTCAGGCGAGGATGCCATTTGTAGAGTAGGCTTACCAGAGCTTGAGGGAGACCCTTTTAGCTTCTTTTTTGGGGTGTTTCAACCCCCCCTTCTGAATATAGCCTGATGCACAAAGCAGAGGTACTACCAGAAGAAAACGCATCTACTGCTTGAGCAATAGTCAGCCACTGCCGCTGCTATTAATGCTCAGCCTGATGCAATAGTAAATGTGTTAAAAAAGAATGCTTGTGTCACCAACCTCCTATATGCTCCTCTATGCTCTTGTGTCCCTCCACAGCTTGCAACAATAAAACGAGTGCTTTTTTAAAAACACTCTTTCCTGCGCTGGGCGTTGAAGGACGCCAACGCCGCGCTAAGCCCCCCCTCCGTCACCTATGGCCCCCTCCTCTCTTTCAAACAAAGAGTTTTTCCGCGCGAACGCGGGCCTCTGATCCTATGGGATCTTACAGAGAGGGGAGAAAATGGTGAGGAGAGCCTGGAAGCCGTCGAGTAGTGCAGCCTGCCATTCGTTTTTTTTTTTTTTTGGTGCTTCTTCCTCTTTGAAGAGGGGTAGCAAATGGCACAGGTGGGGGGCGTCTGGTGGGGATGAAAACCCCCCAGACTTACCAGAGGTCTGCTGCTGGCTGAAGGAAAGGAAACTGCTTGTTCCGGACACAAAGTGAGCTCTCTGAGGAAGAGTGAGGGGGTATGTGCTCTATACAGCCCCCAGTGTTGACACATAAGCATGACAACATTTACTAACTTAAAGGAGGCATTCATAAGAAAATTCACAAATTTCTTAGAAATCTCCACTTACCTTTCCCGCCGCAGGGTTTTCTGTGGTAAACCAACAGACCCAATCTTCACCCTTCACGATGGGTCCCGTTAAACCTTCAGGAGCTGGGGATCCTCGAGGAAACCCACAATCCTGGACCTGTAATAGCACCACCGCCAGTAAAACTTTATGGCTTTAATACCAAAAGTACTGGATCCTGGGGTCAAGCTCTCTAAAATGAGAACCATTTACAGGCAAGACCTTGTTTCTTCGGATACGAGGCCCGAGTACCATTCAATTTGGCCTAAAAGACACTTTGAATGGATCCGGCTGCATGGCTAGCCCCAGTAAGGATTGCTCCAGAGGAGCTCAGGACAGCACATCTTCACTCGTGACCAACACCTTAGACACTGGTGAAAAAACTGAGATACTCCCAGTTGTGGGAGGGGTTATATAGGGAGCTGGGGATCCTCGAGGAAACCCACAATCCTGGACCTGTAATAGTACCAACGCCAGTAAAACTTTATGGCCTTAGTACCAAAAGTACTGGATCCCAGGGTACAGCTCTCTAAAAAGAGAAGCGTTTACAGGCAAGACCTAGTTTCTTCAGATACAAGGCCGGGTACCATTCAATTTGGCCTAAAAGACACTTTAAATGGATCCGACTGCATGGCTTGCCCCAGCAAGGATTGCTCCAGAGGAGCGCAGCACAGCACATCTTCACTCGTGACCAACACCTTAGACACTGGCGAAAAAACTGAGATACTCCCAGTAGTGGGAGGGGTTATATAGGGAGAGCACTTTTTATCTTAGGGCATGCCAGTGTCCATCACCTGAAGGTGGCCTATAACCCACATAGTAACTACTATGGCTCTGTGTCCCGTGATGTACGATAAGAAATATATTTTTTATTAATGTCCCTTAACCTCTACAGCTGGAATTAGGTTGAGTGTGGGAGCACCATTATTGCACTGTACACTGCTGTAATCCTAACATGTTTCAGGCCCTAGGCTGGTGGGGAGCTATTCAAGCAGGCTTACAGAAGAGAAAGAGCAGTGTGGTGATGTTTATTTATCGTCCATTGAGCAGGATCGAGGTAGGGAGATGACACAGGAAGTTGCAGGGCTGCATAATTTGCAGAGTCACATCACCCACCAGATCAGGGTTTCCCAACTGGGGTTTTACAGAACAATTTACAGCCACTTAACAGTGCTTTAAATTGCACTAGTTGAGTACCTTCAGGGTAAGTGACATAGTGACAAGTGACAAGTATTCATACACCTTTTAATTTTCCACATTTTGTCATGTTACAACCAAAAAACGTAAATGTATTTTATTAATAGACCACACAAAGTAGCAAATAATTGTGAAGTGGAAGAAAATGATAAATGGTTTTCAACATTTTTTTACAAATAAATATGTGAAAAGTATGGCGTGCATTTGTATTCAGCCCCCCTGAGTCAATACTTTGTAGAACCACCTTTCACTGCAATTACAGTGCAAGTCTTTTTGGAGATGTCTCTACCAGAAAAAACAAAATAACTGTGTCTCTATGTCTCTACCAGCTTTGCACATTTAGAGAGTGACATTTTTGCCCATTCTTCTTTGTAAAATAGCTCAAGCTCTGTCAGATTGGATGGAGAGCGTCTGTGAACAGCAATTTTCAAGTCTTGCCACAGATTCTAAATTGGATTTAGGTCTGGACTTTGACTGGGCCATTCTAACACATGAATATGCTTTGATCCAAACCAGGGCTCCCCCACATGGCTTCTCGCAAACTGCAAACAGGACTTCTTACGACTTTCTTTCAACAATGGCTTTCTTCTTGTCACCTCAATAAAGGACAGATTTGTGGAGTACACGACTAATAGTTGTCCTGTGAACAGATTCTCCCATCTAAACTGTGGATCTCTGCAGCTCCTCCAGAGTTACCATGGGCCTCTTGGCTGCTTCTCTGATTAATGCTCTCCTTGCCCGGCCTGTCAGTTTAGGTTTGCAGTTGTGCCATACTCTTTGCATTTTCAGATGATGGATGAACAGTGCTCCGTGAGATGTTTAAAGCTTAGGATATTTTTTATAACCTAACCCTGCTTTAAACTTCTCCACAACTTTATCCCTGTCTGGTGTGTTACTTGGCCTTCATGAAGCTGATTGTTCAAGGTTCTCTAATAAACCTCTGAGGGCTTCACAGAACAGCTGTATTTATACAGAGAATAAATTACACACAGGTGGACTCTATTTACTAATTAGGTGACTTCTGAAGGCAATTGGTTCCATTAAATTTAGGTAAGGGTATCAGTGTAAAGGGGGCTAAATATAAATGCATGCCACACTTTTCAGATATTAAATTGTAAAAAATGTTGAAATCCATTTATAATTTTCCTTTCACTTCACAATTATGTGCCACTTTGTGTTCATCTATCACACTTTTTTGGTTGTAACATGACAAAATGTGAAAAATTTCAAGGGGAATTAATACTTTTTCAAGGCACTGTGTATATATATATATATATATATATATATATATATACACACACATACATATATTTATTTTTATTTTTTATGGATATGGTGCAATTAAATTATTAATTTCCTATCGGGTGCATGATTACAGACAATTACTTTGGAAAGTATTGGTTTCCGTTAAGGAAATTTATAGTCTTAGTCAGTCAAAGCAAAAAGGATATTTCTTTAGAACTGAATATATAGAAATTAATCCATTCAAATGCAGCTCAGAGAAAGACTTTCCACAGGGTATGTTTAAATATATAAATTCTGTCATTCTCGATTAAATGCTTACCAGAATAACTCTCTGCAGCGGCTGGCACTAGCTCATACATCTTCCCGGCTGTGTAGATATCACCTCCGTCTAATGTTACTGCATCAACTTCTTTTTGCTGAACAGAAAATAGAAGGAACAAATGACCATTACAGGATATAATGATGTTTTATTAGAAGTGGAGCTTGATGGCTGTTGGTTCCATGACAAATTCTCGCTTCTCTCTAAGGGCTCATTTACACCACAATCTATGGTTGGCAGTTTTTCTTCAAGCCAAACCCGAACACTTTAGGAGCGCACAGTAAATGTTTTTGTTTACACACTATAAAATTTTAACAGACCGGGGACACCTTGGGGCACTCCAAAGAGAATAGTAATGTGGCGCACATAGTACCCCCTCGCCCTCCTGTCAAGCCTTGTTCCGAGCTACATTCCTGTCTGAATAATGTATCCGGGTTTCAGGTGGCAACCCTACCACAATCCCTATCTTCGGTGTGCAGTTTTGTGTGCCCGATTACAGTGCATTTTTGGCACCTTTGCAGTGCATTTACAGTGTGTTGTTTTTAGGCATTATTTATACTTTTGTTTACTGAGTTGCATTTACATGCATTTGCAGTGCATTCACATGGTTTTTTTTTTTTTAACAGAAGATTTTATTGAACAAATCAGCATTACAATACAATAAATTAGTACAGTCAATGCGATGAGAATAGTGACAACAAGATCTACCTTCAGTCAAAAGCCACTATTTAGCAGATATTCCAGTTATGCAAACGTCAGAAGTTTCACCTAACAATACTCCTTATGGCATTAAAGTGTTATAAACTCTTAGGTAGTATAAAGTAGGTAACCAATATACAATCAAACCTAGTAGGGATGGAGGGGGGGAGAGGGGGGGAGGGGACCGAGAGGGGGGGGAGGAAGGGGATGAGGGGGGACGAGCATCAGAAGAATGGACATGAGATGTAGGATGTCCTCCAATATGTTTCACGTCTTGATTATGGGATGGGGGTTGAGGATCCCCGGAGGCGTCCACCCAAGAGGACCAGATTTTATCAAACTTTCCTGGGGGTTTTGCCTACTTTCATACGTCAGTCTATAAAGGGGGAGTGCCGTATTCACCGACCTTCTCCACGAGGCCAGGGTAGGAGGCTCCACTAGTTTCCATCGCAATAAGATTTCACGCCTGGCATAGTATAATGCAAAGGTTAGACACAGTTTACTATATCTATCTCCCTCCACTTCCTCCAAATGACTAAGCAGTAGTATCTGGGGATCCACCGGCAAGTGTGAGCCTATGACATTGCTCTGTGGGGTGAAATACGCTCTGTGTAGGAACTTAAATTGTATGAACCTATCTTTTGCAGCTATCATGGAGGGAATGTAGGAGATTAAACACTCCTTCCATTCCTCCTCGTTCAAAGAGGGAATATCAACCCTCCACTTTTCCCAGGTTTTAGTTAATTTGGCATCATACTCCACTGTAAGGTAAAGATATAATGTTGAGAGGGGCTTCCCCATCACACTGGAAGTCAAGAGCCGCTCAATGGAATCTGGTTCCAGAATGAGGGTGGCAGGGAACTGAGCTTCAAAGGCGTGTTTCAGCTGCCAGTACCTGAATTGGAAGGAGGGCGGGATAGCGAAGGATTGCCTCAGGGCTTGGAAAGACATAAGTCTACCCTCTTTGACTATATGTTTTAATGTGAGAATTCCCTTTTTGCCCAAAGCAAGGGGTCCGGTATGCTGTAAAAGTGGGGGAGCATAGGGTTACCCCATAGGGGCATGTGAGGTGAAATGAGTTTGGGCTTCCCATATATTTTCCTAGCCTCCTGCCATACCTTCACGGTAGTTCGCATCAGCGTTGTCATGGACAGACTGGCTCTAAGTCCACGAAACGGGAGATTGCTCAGGGCCGCATAGGAACCCAGAATAGCTGCCTCCAGAGTGACCGCCGGATTCTGTATGGGCTGGGAGAACCACCACCAAATCGTGACCAGTACAGCTGCCCAGTAGTAGATTTGAAAATTTGGTAGCGCCAATCCCCCCCCGAAAGTGGGAGATATAAAATCTGCTTGGCCATCCTAGGTGGCCTCCCAGCCCAAACAAAGTGTATCAGCAGACTCTCCAATCTTCGGAAGAAAGTCCTAGGGATGTGTATGGGTGTATTACAGAAGAAGTAGAGATACTTGGGAAGAAAGATCATTTTTAGCAAATTGACTCTGCCAACAGGGGTCAATGGAAGGGAACGCCAAGCAGCACATCTAGCCATAAGCTGTGTCATGAGTGGTCGCAAATTGTTATCCATGTAGTCTTGGACTTTGCCGCTAATTTGGATGCCCAGATATTTGAAGCCATCTACCCATTTGAGCTGCGGGTGTGGCACCCTAGGGGTCAAGGGGTGGAGCGGGAAAAGAACCGACTTGTCCCAATTAATGCGAATCCCCGAGTACCCACCGAATCGGTTAATCAGATCCAGTGCAGTCTGTAAAGAGGACGACGCATCTGCTAAATAGAGCAGAGCATCATCCGCATACAACGATAACTTATCCTTAATTGGACCTACCTGGAGACCCTTCACACCCGGATCATCCCTCAGCAATATAGCCAGGGGCTCCATCGCCCAAGCAAATAGACCCGGGGAGAGAGGACATCCCTGTCGCGTGCCACGAAACAATCTGAACTTCCCCGATAAGCATCAGTTGGTACTTATTCTAGCTGAGGGGCCATGATATAACATGCGGAGCCATTTCGTAAAACCCGGGCCAAACCCGAATCGCGAGAGCACCTCCCATAGATAACCCCACTCGACGGAGTCAAAAGCCTTCTCCGTGTCGAGTGAGGCCACCATTCCTTTAGTCGCCTCATCTGCTCTGTCTATGTGGGTATAAAGGCGTCTGATATTAATGTCAGTTCCTCTCCCGGGCATGAAGCCTGTTTGATCCCTGTGGATGAGGGCAGTAATGACCAAATTAAGCCTGTTGGCCAACACTTTCGCCAGTACCTTTGCATCGACGTTTAGAAGGGATATGGGGCGATACGAGGAGCATAGCGTGGGGTCCTTCCCTGGCTTAGGGATCACCACTATAATCGCTTCGCTCATTGTGTCCGGGAGTTTTTCAAGACGCCCCGATGCAGAGAAGAGGTCCTGTAATTTATCAACTAGTTCTGTTGCGTATTGTTTGTAAAACTCCACAGGGATGCCATCAGGACCCAGTGTTTTCCCTGTCTGCATTGATTTAAGTGCCTGGAGTATCTCCAAAGACGTAATTGGGGCGTCGAGCTTGTCACGATACGTAGCTGTAAGGGTTGGGATATCAATATCATCTAAGTATGCTACTAGATCTTCTCTTCTATAGTCTACCCTGGAGCTGTATAGGGATTCATAGAATTCCGCAAAACAGCTATTTATCCCTTCCGGTGTATGGATCAGCTGTCCTGATAGGCCTTTAATACATGAGATACTCATCCCACCTGCCTGTTCCCTAGAGAGCCAGGCCAACAGACGGCCTGACCTCTCTCCCTGCTCAAAAATCCGCTGGGACTGAGCCAACATTTTCTTCTGGGTGAGAGAGGTACGAAGACGCACCACCTCCTTCGTCATAAGTTGTAAATGCGAATAGTGCACAGGGTCTCGGGTACGAACAAAAAGAGCCTCCGCACTGCCCGCATCCCTCTCAGCCTTAATCAAGTCTGCCCTACGCTCTCGTCGGACTCTGGCAATGATGGTCTGGTACTGCCCCCGCGTTGTGGCCTTAAAGGCGTCCCACACTACTGTGGGGTCTGCCGAGCCCACGTTTACTGCCCAAAAGTCAAGCAATTCCGTTCTAAATTGGGAATCTACTGCAGTGTCTGAGATCCAAAATCTGGAGAGCCTCCATACCCCCCCACTGGGCCTAGGGAGAGATCCAATGACAACAGCAAGGGTGCGTGATCAGAAATTCCCCTAGGGAGTATTTGTATGTCTGTGACCCGTGGGAGGACCGGTCTCCCTGCAAAGACCAAGTCTATACGGGAAAACGTTCTGTGAGAGGCCGAGTGACATGTGTATGCCCTGGTCTGGGGGTGACGCCACCTCCAGACATCAGTCAAGCCATAAGTATCGGCCCACTCAGCCAACCCAGAGCAATGATGTCCCGCAGGAGTTAGCTTGTCAAAATCCGGGTCAGGGACCAGTTTAAAATCACCGAGTATAACAGTATTGTCAGATGCAAAGTCGGCTATCTTGCTAGTGATCTGATTGAGCACCACCAAGGAAGCCGGGGGAGGCAAATACAAGCCCACAATGTTCCACGTTAAAGAGTATATTTTGGCATGAATAATAACATACCGACCATCAGGGTCGAGGGCCAAATCCAAGAGCCAAAAGGGGAGTGACTTCAATACCAGAATAGTAACACCCCTAGAAAAAGTGGAGTGCGTGGAGTGGTAGTGGTGGCCCACCCAAGGCTTTTTTAGGGCCAGAACCCTACGTCCTGTTAAGTGTGTTTCTTGGAGTACACATATATGTGGGTTATAAGTTTTAATAAATTGGAACACCAGGGAACGCTTGACCGGGGAGTTCAGTCCCCTGATGTTCCAGGAGATGATGTTAAGGGAGGATGTCTGCCAAGAATAATAATAATGTTAGGATCAGTGCAGATCACGGCTCTTGGACTGGACCCCGGGACCCTAAACGGACACATCTGGAAACAGTGCAATGCTAATGAGTTAATTTTTTTGGTACAAACATCAAACAAAAACAAATAAACCAAACTAAAAACAGATAAAGGATGCCAGTATCTAAAGTAAATGGAACTAGCCCCTTTAGGGGAACATTCCCCACCCCCCACCCCACCCAACCCCCTAAAACTGAGGCGGGTTTCAATCCCAAACTTATTCAGCTCGCCGGCTGCAACAGGGGGCCCTTGGAAGAGGCGAGCCCACCCCCCGAGACTTCACACGGGGGAGGGGAAGCAGCAGTTCAAGCGGCTTTCCACATGTGAGATCTCCGCTTTGTGATGCAGCAGGCTGTGAGGACGTGGAAAGTCAGACGAAAGGAAGTATCCCATAATGCGACCTCACAGTAGAGTCGATCCATCTTTTAGGAGGAGATACAGAACAAAAACTCCAACGCTCCACGTGGAGTCAAGCAAGTGTAAGGAAACTTCATATCTCAACAGTCTCCTGACCAAGTTCTTTGGCAGGGGCATTAACTTAAAATATCCCTGATAAGGATAACCAGTGTTCCCCCCACAAATCCGCACACACCATGGATTGAACTGGGCATAACCTGTGCAACATAACAAAGTCATCCATGTGGTAGTTCGTGTGATAACTCAGACCCAGGTCTAAACTATGGTGAGGAACCAATGAAAAGGATCATGCAGCACATACCAGGAAGACCATCAGCGATTCTGTGGCAGCGTGTCCAGCCAGGCAGAGGCCTCTCTTGGTGTGGTAAAGAAGCGAGTTGTCTCACCATCCTGGACTCTCAGGCGAGCAGGGAAGAGTACACTGTAACGAATGTTGCGTGATCGCAAAGCCGCTTTAACTTGGTCAAAAGATTTCCTGAGTTTCTGGGTCTCGACCGAATAGTCGGGGAAGATCATCAACTTGGTATTCTGGAATCTGAGGTCCCCAACAGTTCTAGAGGCACCGAGAACTTCATCTCTGTCTCTGAAGTTGAGGAGACAGAGAATGAAGGTGCGGGGAGGGGATCCAGGAGGCCCCGGCCTAGGCGGGATGCGGTGTGCCCTCTCAACCGCGTAGTAAGGTGACCAACGGGCATCGGGTAGAAGGTCACGCAGCAGACCCTCTATGAAGGAGGTAGGATTATTCCTCTCCGCCCCCTCCGGGAGACCAACAATGCGAAGATTATTGCGCCGGTTCCTATTCTCCGCGTCTTCGGCTCTGTATTCAAGGGCCTTTACTTTGGTTTGAAGCGTACGGAGCGATGCTCCATGTTCCGCAATGGTGTCTTCAGTAGTACTCAGCCTTTGCTCCGTTTCAGTGACTCGCGACCTGATTTTGTCTATATCTTGGCGGATTAGACCCATGTCCAGCTGGACGGCTTCAATCTTTGTTGTTAACGTGGATTGACAAGTAGCAATAGCCACCATGACGTCGGCCAGCAAGGGGGACCGAGAGTCATCCGACTCCATAATGTTCGTCCGCAAGGCTCTATGGGGACTGCATGTATTAAGAGCCTCCGGGGGGGGCAGGTGGGTGTCAGAGGTGAGTCCGACTGTGGCGGAAAGGTCAACCTCTTACCCCGTTTGCTGTATTTTGCGCTGGAGTTACTGCGCCTCATTCAGGTGTTCGGGGCCTAGATCTGGATAGTGATCAATAACTGGCCGTGGGAGCCTCCCTGCTGGGTCAGGGGTAGTCAGGCAACAGGTATGGTGCAGCATGTGGCCCCCCAACAATCCTCCCCCTCACCTGGAACTGTGTAGAGCAGTATCCGTCCACCACAGGCCTCCACCGGCTTACAGGGGATATTCACACTAGCCACCTTCCTCCACAAGCGAGATGACAGGGGTGGAGGTGCCCAGGAGTACCTCCTCTGCCCAGGCAGCTGTCCCCAGCCGTTTCAGGGTCACTTCCTCCAGGCCACGTGGTTCGGGCCCCCCCCCCCAGCCGGTCCGACGGCTCTGAGTCTCCAGGAAAGGCCACAGTCTCGGCCTAGTAAAACATGGGGGGGAAGAGACTTCAGGCCCCAAGCACAGCCTAAGATCAGTCCAGGGTCGCCTCTCCCGTCCCCATCCGTGGTCCCTGGCAGCCGATGGGACTCCACAGTAGAGCCGATCGCGGAAAGGAGCTCCCGGCCCGCAGCGCGGTCCGCCAGGAAAGGCCGCGGCTTCGGCCTATTTGTCCGAGGTAGGCCCGGAGCGTCAGCGGGATGCCGATCACGGCCCTGGGACAGCAAATTCTCCTCTCCCCTCAGCAGACAGGTCTTCCCAAGGTCCCCCTCGGTCAGCAGGAGTGTTTTTGAAGGGTGATTAGTGTCGATGGATCCGGATATATATTACGGATCAGCAGAGCTCCATAAAAAAGCTGCCGCTCACAGCGCCATCTTGGCCACGCCCCCCCACGTGTTTTTTTTGCATTCCAGTACATTTATGTGCAAAAAAAAAAATGCAGCATGCTATACTTTTTTAAAACACACATAAAAGCACCACAACGGTGTACACTAAGCCCATTGCAATACATTCAATTTTTTTACCTTGTGCATTTGTATTGTGTCTAAAAATGCATTTGACTGCCTCTGGTGTAAACAAGCCATAAAAGCAGCAATATCAGAAACCTGGAGATATGGCTGTTGTTGAAGCCTGCTTCCATGTTTCTTTTTAAAGCAGTGTCATTAATTAAGAGTGTATACAGTATGTAATACTATCTGGTAAAGCTGTGGGCTTATATCAAGTATGCCCAACATCTGTAGTATGGATGAACTAATAGTAGGCAGTACTGCTTGTACACTCTGTGCCAATAACGCTTCCTGAATAAGATCACAGAGGATGTTTTTGGAAAAAACCCCATACACAGTTCTATAGAGCTTATGCAGCTTGTTATGGTGGTATTCTAACCACTGTTTTTGTGTATAGGAGAACTGAAAAGTCTTCATGAAATCATACTTCATGAATATAAAGCAGCCTTTTTTACCCAGGGTGCCTAAAGGATTCTTCAAGGATGCCTTGGCAAAATGCCCAAAAATTGCCCAAAAATTGTATACAAGCCAGCAAGGGGATGGAAACCAGCCTTTGAGTTACACAAAGCCATGGGTTTTTACTGTGCACTATACTATTACAAACTTCCAGCCGTTGGAATTCTAACAACCAATGATGAAATTGGTTGATAAGGGGAGCATAAGGCGCCTACACAGCATCCTTGTTTGCCCTTCCCCTACCCCTCTTGGTCAGCACTGGGATCACATTATCTGAATGAGTGATAGAAACTGAGGAAGAAGAGAAACACTGGTATACCAGTCAGAAGTTTGTAACGTTGTATTTGCTTTGGAAGAATAAGTCATCTTTAACATTGGGTGTCCTACATGTGTGGATGTTGATGCATTATGTAAAACTATTTGTTTACATTTTAGAATGGGGTGCCTCTAATTTTTGAGGGGCCCTTGACTAAAAAAAAATTGAGAAGCACTGATATAAAGTATACTAACCTGAATCATTTTCATACATTCTTCCTGATTTTCAGCAGAGACACAATGGATTGATGGGTACAGTGTCTGGTTTTTAAATGCCATGGCCATGGCTGCACATTTCCAGACCTCCTGTGTGCTTAAGGTGCACCACCGCAAAAATTTTGGCAGTTCTGAAAGATACTACTATAAATTAAAACAATCAAGAAGTTTACATTTTTTCAGCTTGTTTAATGGGAAACAATAATGGTTTTGTGTTAACTTTGTTTTATTATTTACATTTGTTTATTTATTATTCTTATTCATTAATTATTTATTTCTAAACCCAACAATGTAATATATTGCAGCTTACTAATCGTCTAATGTGATGGCTGCATTAATATTCTGTTGATCTGGCTAGTAACTCACTTCCTGTCTAAGGCCTGATTCACACCTATGCATTTTTAGTGCTTTTCTCATTTTGCAGATTTGCACTACAGAACATGTTCTATAGGAAACCACGTTAAATGAACTGTAGTGCAAATCTGCAAAGTGCAAAAAGCACTAAAAATGCATACAGTAGGTGTGAATCAGGCCTTAGGCCGGCCATACACGGCTCAAATCTCAACCGGTTCAGCAGGATTGATCAACTTGGGTACAACCAGCCTGCCGGATTCTCTTAGGATTAACGCTAGAGGCTGCTATAGCTGCTAACAATCACTGTCTTATAGATATGTGCGAGATAAAAAAAATAGTTTGTTTTGATTCATTAATCTAGTTATTTCATTTAGTTAAATTTGGTTGATTTGTTCAATTCGTATTTGGAATTTGTATTTGGAATTTTCTTCGAGTTTACCGATTTTTTTCGTTTTGAAACGTTAAAATCGATACATTTTCGAATCAGTCGAAACTAGAATGTTAAAAATGTTACATGTTTTTGACTCGAATGCAGCAAAGTGAACACACAAAAGAACACACAAAAGAAAATATTTATATTTTTTATATTTATATATAGATTTAATATTTATTCGGAATGAAACGAACTGCACATGTCTACTGTCTTCCCCTGCCCATCTCCGCCGGGAGCAGACAATGGCTTGGCAGGAGGGATTCCCCTGTCAGCACTGTCTGTGTTGATGGGGGAATCGTGCAAATTGTGGTTGCAGGAAAGAAATTGGCACCATGTGTGACCGGGCCCTAGGGTGGCTCCACTGTATAAAGGAGAAATGAAGCCAACCTTGGACAGCAGCATTGTCAGCCTGTGGAGAGGGTAGTGTTAGATGTGCTAGCAAATTTAGCTGGACCTGATTAAACAATTAAAGCTGAATCCATCAAACACATTTTTGAGCAGTTATAGCAACAGCACCCCTGTCAAAGTTATTTGACGAATGTCCTGATGACCAGGGTGGAAAAAAGCTTAAAAAAGAAAACGAATGCTGTCACCATATTGATGGATTGGTCAGCTGTGATATAGTCAATTTTTGCTTTTAAGTTTAGATATGCTCTAAAGTGGTTCTAAAGGCATGAGGTTTTTTTTACTTTAATGCATTCTCTCCATTAAGGTAAAAAACCTTAAATGATCAACACGCCCCCTTAAATACTGGTTACTCTTTAGATCCAGCGCTGTCTGTCTGCATCAGTACTTGTAAACTCCCCCTCTCTCTCACAGGCACAGAGCCATTGGCTCCTGCTGCTGTCAGTCAAATCCTGTGAGGAGAGAGTGGGGGTGGGGCCGAGCTGTGCTGTGTGTGTCTATGGATGCACACAGACCAGCTCTGGAGTGAGCCGCATGAGTGCCCACATAGCAAGCCGCTTGCTAACTGAACCCTCCCCACCACCACTGCTGTCTCTGACTGAACCCCCCACATCTGCCTATGACTGAACCCCCCCACCACATCTGCCTCTCACTGAACCCCCCACCACCGCTGCCTCTGACTGAACCCCCCACCACATCTGCCTCTAACTGAACCCCCCACCACCACCGATGCCTCTGGCTGAACCCCACCACCACATCTGCCTCTGACTGAACCCCCCCATCACCAACGCTGCCTCTGACTGAACCCCCCCACCACCGCTGCCTCTGACTGAACCCCCACACCACCGCTGCCTCTGACTGAACCCCCACACCATCGCTGCCTCTGACTGAACCCCCCCACCACATCTGCTTCTGACTGAACCCCCACCACATCTGCCTCTGACTGAACCCCCCACCACATCTGCCTCTGACTGAACCTCCCACCACATCTACCAATGACTGAACCCCCCACCACATCTGCCTCTGACTGAACCTCCCACCACATCTGCCTCTGACTGAACCCCCCCACCACATCTGCCTCTGACTGAACCTCCCACCACATCTGCCTCTGACTGAACCCCCACCACATCTGCCTCTGACTGAACCCCCCACCACATCTGCCTCTGACTGAACCCCCACCACATCTGCCTCTGACTGAACCCCCCACCACATCTGCCTCTGACTGAACCCCCACCACATCTGCCTCTGACTGAACCTCCCACCACATCTGCCTCTGACTGAACCCCCACCACATCTGCCTCTGACTGAACCCCCCCACCACATCTGCCTCTGACTGAACCCCCCCACCACATCTGCCTCTGACTGAACCCCCCCACCACATCTGCCTCTGACTGAACCTCCCACCACATCTGCCTCTGACTGAACCCCCCACCACTTCTGCCTCTGACTGAACCCCCACACCATCGCTGCCTCTGACTGAACCCCCCCACCACATCTGCTTCTGACTGAACCCCCCACCACATCTGCCTCTGACTGAACCTCCCACCACATCTACCTCTGACTGAACCCCCCACCACATCTGCCTCTGACTGAACCCCCACCACATCTGCCTCTGACTGAACCCCCACCACATCTGCCTCTGACTGAACCCCCCACCACATCTGCCTCTGACTGACCCCCCACCACATCTGCCTCTGACTGAACCCCTCATCACATCTGCCTCTGACTGAACTCCCACCACATCTGCCTCTGACTGAACCCCCCCACCACATCTGCCTCTGACTGAACCCCCCACCACATCTGCCTCTGACTGAACCCCCCACCACATCTGCCTCTGACTGAACCTCCCACCACATCTGCCTCTGACTGAACCCCCCCCACCACATCTGCCTCTGACTGAACCCCCCACCACATCTGCCTCTGACTGAACCCCCACCACATCTGCCTCTGACTGAACCCCCCACCACATCTGCCTCTGACTGAACCCCCCACCACATCTGCCTCTGACTGAACCCCCCCCACCACATCTGCCTCTGACTGAACCCCTCACCACATCTGCCTCTGACTGAACCCCCACCACATCTGCCTCTGACTGAACCTCCCACCACATCTGCCTCTGACTGAACCCCCACCACATCTGCCTCTGACTGAACCTCCCACCACATCTGCCTTTGACTGAACCCCCACCACGTCTGCCTCTGACTGAACCCCCCCACCACATCTGCCTCTGACTGAACCCCCCCACCACATCTGCCTCTGACTGAACCTCCCACCACATCTGCCTCTGACTGAACCCCCCCACCACTTCTGCCTCTGACTGAACCTCCCACCACATCTGCCTCTGACTAAACCTCCCACCACATCTGCCTCTGACTGAACCCCCCACCACATCTGCCTCTGACTGAACCTCCCACCACATCTGCCTCTGACTGAACCTCCCACCACATCTGCCTCTGACTAAACCTCCCACCACATCTGCCTCTGACTAAACCCCCCACCACATCTGCCTCTGACTGAACCTCCCACCACATCTGCCTCTGACTGAACCTCCAACCACATCTGCCTGTGACTGACCCCCCCCACCACTTCTGCCTCTGACTGAACCTCCCACCACATCTGCCTCTGACTGAACCCCCCACCACATCTGCCTCTGACTGAACCTCCCACCACATCTGCCTCTGACTGAACCTCCCACCACATCTGCCTCTGACTAAACCTCCCACCACATCTGCCTCTGACTAAACCTCCCACCACATCTGCCTCTGACTGAACCTCCCATTACATCTGCCTCTGACTGAACCTCCCACCACATCTGCCTCTGACTGAACCTCCCACAACATCTGCCTCTGACTAAACCCCCCCACCACCACCGCTGCCTCTGACTGAAACCCCCCCCCACCACCACCGCTGCCTCTGACTGAACCTCCCACCACCACATCTGCCTCTGACTAAACCCCTCCTCCCCACCACCGCTGCCTTTGACTGAACCCTCCACCACCACCATCACCACTGCCTCTGACTGAACCCCCCCCCAATCACCACATCTGCCTCTGGCTGAACGCTCACCACTGCTGCCTTAGACTGAACCCCCCCCCCACCACCACTACTGCGGCCTCTGTCTGAACCCCCCCCACCACCATGACCACCAATGTTGCACGTAAAACTGACTTCCTAATAAATGTAATATTTCGTTTTTTATTGTCATGATATAAAATAATGTATATGAGAGCATATAATTCTTGGACCCATGCAGCATGATGTCTTGTTTGGCCCAGCCCTGATTGGAGCAGACAGAATCTGGAGCAGCTGTGCACAGCAACCAGTTAGCTAACACTCTGTTGTACATTGTAATTCTAACTCCTGTATGTTATGTGTTACACTTCTAAACCCTAAAATATGCTATGTTGTACGTTATATGCCTAAACCCTGCATTGTATAAGCTATGTTGTATGTTATTTTCCTGATCGCACTGTATAAGCAAAGTGGAACGTTATACTCCTGATATTTGAACTGTATACGCTATTTCAGATTTTATAGACCTGACCCCTGCACTGTATACGGTATGCTGTACCATACTGTATACTCCTGACCCCTGCACTGTGTATGTTATGTCATACATTATGCTGCTGAACTCTATGTTGTACATTATAAACCTGAACCAAGCATTGTATACATTATTTGTATGTTATACCCCAGACCCCTGCACTGTATATGCTATGTTGTACATAATACCCCTGACCCCTGCACTGTATATACTATGTTGTACCTTATACTTCTAAACCCTGCACTGCATATGCTATGTTGTATGTATAGTTCCCAATTGTCCCTGATTTTGAGGGACTGTCCCTGATTTGGAACAAAGTCCCTCTGTCCCTCTTTCCTCCTCATTTGTCCCTCATTTTGACTGATCTCTATATTTTTGTAAAAAAAATACACTTTTTATCTTTCAAAAAGTGTTTCCCAGTGCTAAAGCTTTCATCCAATTTCTAAATGGCTGCATTTGTAAATTTCAAAAGCCAATATAATATAGTAGTAGTGGTAAAAAAGCACTTGTGGGTTTAAACCGTATTTATCGGCGTATAACACGCACTTTTTTCCCCTTTCCTCAGGGGAAAATCGTGGGTGCGTGTTATATGCCGGTCCCCGACGATCTCCGCTGATTTTTTGCGATCGCGCCGACATACACATCCGAGTGTACAGATTTAAATATGGCGCCGGCGGACTCGGCGGAGCAGGGCGAGCGCCGCCGAGATCGAAGCCGAGATACACATAGCCGAGAGTACTCGGCTCTTCTCGGCTCCCCTCACAGTCACACCCAGTCCCGCCCTATGATGGACATAACACAGGTCCAATGGCGGGACTGGGCGTGACTGTGAGCGGAGCCGAGAGGAGCCGAGTACTCTCGGCTATGTGTATCTCGGCTCCGCCCAGTCCCTTCGACATCGGCGGCGCTCGCTCTTCTCCGCCGAGTCCGCCGACGCCATATTTAAATCTGTACACTCGGATGTGTATGTCGGCGCAATCGCAAACAATCGGCGGGGATTGCAAGGCTGCACTGGGGCAAGGCTGCACTAACAAGACTGCATAGGGGCAAGGCTGCACTAACAAGGCTGCACAGGGGCAAGGCTGCACTAACAAGGCTGCACTGGGACAAGGCTGCAATGAACACTGGGCAACACTGATATGGCTGCACTGACATGGCTGCACTGGGGCAAGGCTGCACTGACAAGGCTGCACTGACATGGCTGCACTGGGGCAAGGCTGCACTGACAAGGCTGCACTGACATGGCTGCACTGACATGGCTGCACTGACATGGCTGCACTGGGGCAAGGCTGCACTGACATGGCTGCACTGGGGCAAGGCTGCACTGACAAGGCTGCACTGAGAAGGCTTCAATGACACTGAGAAGGCTGCAATGATGGGCATTTAAATGCAAGTTTTTTTCCCTTAAACTTACCTCCTAAAAGTTTTTTTCCTTAAAATTCCCTCCTAAACTTGGGGTGCGTGTTATACGCCGGCGCGTGTTATACGCCGATAAATACGGTAATCATTTAATTTTAAGAGGGCATGTCAGGATTGTGTGTCCTATGCCTACATACTTTTGCTAATAGGTGTCCCTCGTTCCCGTCTCAAAAAGTTGGGAGGAAAGGTTGCATGTTGTACTCCTAAAGCCTGCACTGTATACGCAATGTTGGACAATTATGCTGCCCCCATCAGTGTATGGAAAACAAAATTGCTGTTCTGCAACATTCTGCATGTAATAATGAAATTCATGCATGCCATGTTTGGTGAATTCAGCTATCTGGCGAAGACTGTCCATGGTGATTGTCTCGGCTATAATCAGGCCAGGCATAGGTCTCAGGAAGAGTTAGTCACTATTACAATAGGAGTCAGAATAGACATTATTCTCCTGACTCCTAAATTCATATACGCTATGTTGTATGTTTTACTCCTGATCCCTGCACTGTTTACTCTGTGTGGTACGTTACTCCTGCTCTGTATACGCTATGTTACACTGTACATTATACTCATAAGCCCTGCACTTTATAGTCTGTGTTGTACATTATACTCCTGAGCTCTATGCTGTACATTATAGTCCTGAACCCAGTGCTGTATACACTATTTTGTATGTTATTCTTCTCATCACTGCACTGTATACATTATGTTGAATGTTATACTCCTGACCCCTGCACCATATATGCCAAGTTGTGTGTTTTACTCCTGACCCCTGCACTGTATACACTCTGTTGTACATTATACTCCTGACCCCTGCACTATGTTGTATGTTATAGACCTGATCCCTGCACCATATACACAATGTTGTATGTTATACTCCTGACAGCTGCACTATATACGTTAATATTGTACATTGTAGTCCTAACTCCTTCACTTTTTTATGCTTTCTTGCACATCATACTCCTGCCCCCTGCATGGTTTACTCTATGTTGTATATTATAGTCCTTACCCCTGGACCATATATTATGCTCCTGACCCTTTTACTGCATTCACTGTAAACACATGTTCTATATTACACTCCTGACCCCTGTAATCTATATGCCCTGTTGTACAGTATATCGCTGACCACTGCACTTTATGCTCTCAGTTGTAAATTCTGTTTCTAACCCCTGCACTGTTTACACTTTTTATACAATATACACATGACCCCTGTACTGTATACACTTGACACTGCACTGTATACATGTTGTACATTATATGAAGGTAGGAGACAGGGTTCTAACTAGGTTTATTAAACAGGACTTTTTTTTCTCCTACAAGAACATTCAACCTGTCAGCACCCACAATAGAAGTAGCAGTACTCAGCAGAAAAATCATTGTCAAATTATGTTTTCCAAATATTTTATGCCAAATATGTTCAAAGTGTAATTGGTGTTTATCAGTAAATTCTTTGCTAAACAAATAAATAATTTTACTAATGAACATTACCCGTCTTGGTTGTGTTTCTGTGCTTATTATGATAAATCTAACAGTGCTAGGTGGGATTCTTTTCAAAGCTGCTGCAGGTGTATCTTTGAACTACATCTACAACAGCCTTGGCCAAAAGTTTTGAGCATTAAAAAAATATAAATTTTCACAAAGTCTGCTACCTCAGTTTTTATTATGTCAATTTGCATATACTCCAGAATGGTATGAATAGTGATCAGATAAATTGCAATTAATTGCAAAGTCCCTCTTTGCCATGAAAATTAACTTAATTCCATAAAAAAACATTTCTGCTGCATTTGTGAAGAAGGCTTCAGGGCGCCCAAGAACATCCAGCAAGCACCAGGACCATACCCTACAGTTGATTCAGCTGCGGGATCGGGGCACCACCAGTGCAGAGCTTGCTCGGGAATGGCAGCAGGCAGGTGTGAGTACCTCTGAACGCACAGTGAAGCAAAGACTTTTGGATGATGGCCTGATCTCAAGAAGGGCTGCAAAGAAGCCACTTCTCTCCAGAGAAAACATCAGGGACAGACAGATATTCTGCAAAAGGTACAGGGAGTGGGCTGCTAAGGACTTGGGTAAAGCCATTTTCTCTGATGAATCCCCTTTCTGATTGTTTGGGGCCTCCGGAAAAAAACCTTGTCCGGAGAAGAAAAGGTGAGCGCTACCATCAGTCCCATGTCATGCCAACAGTAAAGCATCCCGAGACCAGCATGATGAAGCACCTTGCCATACGGTAAAAGTGATAACTAAGTTGTTAGGATAACAAAACATCGAAATTTTGGGTCCATGACCACAAAACTCCCGAGACCTTAATCCCATTGAGAACTTGTGGTCAATCCTCAAGAGGCGAGTGAACAAACCCCCCCCACACACACACACACACAAATTCTGACAAACTCCAAGCATTGTTTATGCTGCCATCAGTCAGGATGTGGCCCAGACGTTTATTGACAGCATGCCAGGGCGAATCGCAGAAGTCTTGAAAAAGAAGGGTCAACACTGCAAATATTGACTCTTTGCATAAGCTTAATGTAATTGTCAGTAAAGGCCTTTGACACTTATGAAATGCTTGTAATTATACTTCAGTATACAATAATATTAACAAAAAGATCTAAAAACACTGAAGCAGCAGACTTTGTGTAAATTAATATTTGTGTCAGTCTCAAAACTTTTGGCCACAGCTGTGTGGTCACAATCAAAGGCTGGTTCATACCAATATTTTACATTACTGCTTCTGAGAAGCAACAAGAATACTGCAGTGATTGTTACACCATCACAAGCTGGTTTGTTTCAGGATCAGGTTTGCAGGATGAAAAACTGATGAAAGAAACATGTCAAATATTTTCAGCATGTCGAAAATAATACTTATCTTATGGAAAAGCCTTAAGAGTAAAGCATACAATTTAAATTCAATACAGGGCCTTCTGACCATCTCCAGCATAAAAATATTATAAGCACATTTGAAAATTTAAGAAGCTGTCTGTGCATTGGCTGAAATGAAACAACATCCTTACTGTCTGGATCACAGTCTATTCCTGTCATTGCTTGCAGGAATTCATCACCAAGCCAGGCTTGATAAGTCTGATTAGAGATAAGTCGAAGTTCTGTTGTGGCATCTCTGAAGATTAGATTACTGCCATTATAGGCAGAAGAATCAAACATCTTGAAACCAGAACTAAAGTCATTGTATTTTTGCTGTAGGAAGAACAAGAATATATTCCATTGTATAAAACTATAAAAATATAATATAATATAATATAATATGATATATTGGCTTTCTTTTCTGTTACATATAAGTATTCATAAGTTGTTACCCCGTGGACACAAAACCCACAAACAAAATTATTTGGAATTTTAATTTCATGTATTTTCACAAATTAGTAAATAAGGTTAAATTGGAAAAAAATTACATTTTTTTTCCATATACCTTACAAATTAAAAAACGAAAATGCCTGATTGCATGTATTCACTTTCCTTTGTTCTCTAACTGCTAAATAAGCTCTGGTGATATCAGTTGCCTCCAGAAGTCACATGGTTAGTTGTAAGATGTCCACCCGTGTGCAGTTAAAAAGCTTAAAATACATGTTTTGTTTTTTTTTGAATTGACATCATTTGTTAACAAACACATTTAAACAAACAGCGCCATTTTTTATGTTTTACTACTGAGTGGTGTAGCTGTCAACCTTGTTGTACCTACGGCCAAGGAATCCCCAGATGGCCATGGTTTGGAATTCATTTAAAAACTAAATTATATAAAAGAAAAGAATAAAAATAAAAAACAAAAAACAAAACAAGAAGCACCATGAGCAGCAAATAGCTTTTGTAATAAAAATTTGATGAAGCACCAATCAAAATTGAAATATTAGGCTTCATTCGAACATACATGGGTGTTTTTGTTGAGCCACTCATTTGGTGCATCAAGACATGGTGCAGTGCATTGCTCATTCAATTTTAAAAGGCCCTCAATGCACCAAAATATGTACTAGCCTCATTTAAGTGACCGCAAGTTTTCCAAATTATGAGCATACATAGCCTGTTACAAGGATTATAACACATATGCATAGGTGTGAATAGACCATCAAAACATATTCCAGATTCTGACCACCCCCAGGCCCAGAGCACTTCTAAACTCAGTAAAAAAAGGCTTTTAAGAATATTAAACAACACAACTGCCTAAAACAATCTGGGTAAGTAGGGCATTAGCCAGAGAAGCCAAAGGTAAAGCATAAGGAGCTGCAGAGATTCACAACTGAAATATAGCAAACCATCCATGGGTAACCTTCATATAACCCAAACTCTGCACAATGCTGGACTTTATTGAAAAAGGCAAAAAGTGAGCAATTGCTGCAAAAATAAATATATTAAATCCTATATGACATCTGTGAAATGCAGAAAATGTGCAAAAAATGTTTTTTGGTTTGATGAGAACACCACAGAATGTTTTGTTATAACATAAAAACACTATGGGGTCCATTTACAAAGCAATGGCATTATCTTATCACAGCCATACCACTGTGTAGCTTACAGTATACTGTTCTTTGGGACCCTCAGGCCAGGCTCACACCTATGCGAAACCCTGCATCCAATTTGTATAGCAGGAGAATGTGACTCCGTTTCAGGGCCGAATTCAGGCAAAGATTTGGCCCTGATTCGTCCCTGAACCGGAGAATGGGGACGCACAGCATTCCACTGCAATCTGCAGCCGGTTCCAGTGCGACAGCCACTGAGGACAGCCGGGTCACATCACCTGTCAAACCCGTGGTACCAGCCTCTCCTCTAATCAGAGTTAGCTCTGCAGCGTAAAGTGGACAGAACTCCCTGAGACACCACAGAGTCTGCACTACATGTTGCATTTTATGAATATTATGCAAATTGCAGTAATATTGCAGTGTTCAGCAGATAGCAGTATATAAATAGGCCCCTCTGTGTAGTTCAATGCCACTACAGGTTTTCATGTTAAGAACACCATCCCTACACTGAAGCACAGTGGTGACAGAATCACAAAGTGGGGATGCTAGGGACTGGGAAAGTAATCAAGACCAGTGTAAGATGGATAACTCCAAATACATGGTCAGTTTAAAAGTTTCTGACTGTTATGCCGTGTACACACGAGCGAACTTTCTGGCAACTTGAGTCTGCCGGACAATCCGACCGTGTGTAGGCTCCGGCGGACTTTTGAATGTGACTCAGGTGCGACTGGACTAGAAAAGGAAGTCAATCTTGCGCTTTTATCGGCGAGATTGACACCTTGCGAGCCCCGCCGCGGGTCATACCAGGCCCTTAGGTCTGGTATGGATTTTAAAGGGAAGCCCCCTATGCCGAAAAAACGGCATGGGGTCCCCCCTAAAATCCATACCAGACCCCGATCCGAGCACGCAGCCCGGCCGGTCAGGAAAGGGGGTGGGGACGATAACTCCAAATACATGGTCAGTTTAAAAGTTTCTGACTGTTATGCCACGTACACACGAGCGGACTTTCCGGCATACTTGGTGCGGCGGACCAGAGTCTGCCGGACAATCCGACCGTGTGTAGGCTCCGGCGGACTTTTCCAGCGGACTTTTTCCCAAAAGCCTGCCGGACCTAGATTTGAAACAAGTTTTAAATCTTTCCGTCGGACTCAGTTTCTGGCGGAAAGTCCGCTCGTCTGTGTGCTGGTCCGACGGAAAGCCCGCTCGTGTGTATGCTGGTCCAACGGAACAGATACGACGCGAGGGCAGGGTATTGCATTTCGCGCTCACTGCAATAGGAAAAACAAATGTTCTTATTGCGGCGAGCGCGGGGCATACCAGGCCCTTAGGTCTGGTATGGATTTTAAAGGGAAGCCTCCCTACGCCAAAAAAACACCTTTAAGTTGGCCATACACTGATATTTGTCTGGTTTATCAGTAACCGACTGGATTATGATCAGTGTTCGGCAGTACCCTCTCAACAGAAGTTGACCCTTTGATCAACTTCTGTCAAAGGAACATTTTAGAAAATATTTCTAAATAGCTTCAGCGGCTGATCAGTGTATTGTGACAGCAGCGAGTGCAGCTGTCTGAGTACATTGTCCCAAGGGGGGGGGGAGATTCCTCCATGCACCTTGTTTTTGGTTGAACAAAAAAAAAATTGCAGTGTGCATGGCCAGCTTTAGAGGTATGTTGTGTAAATTTAGAAGTAAATACACAATTTTATTGGAAGTAACAATTAAAAAAATAGATATGTCAGATGGAATGGATACATACACAAAGTACTGTATCTTCCTAACTTGCACTGTTTGCATTCAGCAGGCTGAACCTCCTTCCTGCAGACTGCACCTATGTGCTTGGTCCTTATAGACATCTATCAGACTGTCTGGGCATGTGTTGCCTGGGAAGGCGCAACCAATGCAAATTTTACAAGCATGATAAAAACAGTGCAGGTAAGTATTCATATGGAGAGGGGTGGTACTTTAGGTCCAGGCTAAATCCACTTTGTCTCAGAGTGTCCTTATCCTTTAATACTTCATACAATATTACCTTTACTAAACTAACCTCTAAAGAATAAGCGAAAGTTCTTCTGTACTAAATTCAACACTCAATGATAATTAGTCAAGCCTAACAGGTATCAATTATGTATTTTGAATAAAATTAACTAACCTACTAAGGTTGATATCTATAAACTCGAAAAAACAGCCAGTCAAGTTTTTACTTGATCTATATTACTGCATTGATTCAAATTTGTGCAAAATAAGAAACATATAAAAGCTATAGCTACTTATATGAAAGGCTTCTCTACCTGTCCTTCATGCAGAGTCTTGTAAATAAGAGAAGCGTCCACATCAGGTCTCACTATAACCGCTCGAGCAGGAACCCGGGCTAGGTTGCACTCCCTCCATTTGCTAACAGGTGCTCGGGTACCATCCCGACACAGCAGTTCGTAGTCCGTAGATAAGACATCCCTTGCCCAGTCATCAGGGTTTATGCCTATAGAATATTTATTAAATAACACTTATATTAATACACACAATGGCATCCTTTTCAAGGAATATTCAATCCCAATCAATAGCTACACAATTGGACTTGCATTTCACTCATCAAATTTCTAATGCACTCTCCAACCAATAATTCAGATAGTTGCATGGATAGGTTCATTGAGAAAATGTGTCATTCATACAACTGTTATATATCCAGTCTTGTGATTTATTGTATATATTTTAAATCATACATTTTTGCCACTCTACCTCAATGTGTGGAAAACCAGCTACCTAAATCCTGCAGCTCCTCAGTTTTCTGTGTTACCTTCCATCAATCTTATCTATTGGGGTACATTCCCACCAGTCTCAACATGTACACTGTAGGATTTGTTAGAAAATTAGAGATTCTCTATAGAGTGTTGCTTCTGTCAGCATTTTAGAGGAACCGATGTATTACATTTACATTTGAATATGGTTTACCTTCATTACTGCTAATGTTTCACTGATGCTTCTCAGCCTCTCAAATAGTATGCATCTTTCACACAGCGAGTGTTTGTACAAATTTGTTTTCTAGCACAGGTGACAATGTCTGCACCCCTTTTAAGATGAAATGCAAGCAACATGCCTTGCCTTTTTGCTTGTTGTATTTCCCAAAGCAATATGGCAAGGATGATAAAACAAATAATAAAGAGGTAGTGCTAAAATCAAAAACAACAACAACAGTCTAATTCAATAATCAAAATACATCAAAGCATACCGCAAAGACTTCAGTGAGCCCTTGTATAAGGGTGAGTGAAGGGTTAAATCGTGGTACCATATAAATACAAAGAGAAGTTCAGAATGCCAAATTAATATTCCAGATGGATTTTTTTTTAATTTCTACAGTGCATCCAGAAAGTATTCACAGAGCTTCACCTTTTAACATTTTGTTATGTTACAGCCTTATTCCAAAATTGATTAAATTAATTAATTTCCTCAAAATTCTACAAACAATACCCCATAATGACAACGTGAAAGAAGTTTGTTTAAAATCATTGCAAATTTATTAACAATAAAAAAAATCAAAAAAATCAAATGTACATAAGTATTCACAGCCTTTGCCATGATACTCAAAATTGAGCTCAGGTGCATCCTGTTTCCACTGATCATCCTTGAGGTGTTTGTACAACTTGAGTTCACCTGTGGTAAATTCAGTTGATTGGACATAATTTGGAAAGGCACACACCTGTCTATATAAGGTCCCACAGTTAACGGTGCATGTCAGAGCACAAACAAAGCCATGAAGTCCAAGGAATTGTCTGTAGACCTCCGAGACAGGATTGTATGGAGGCACAGATCTGGGGAAGGGTACAGAAAGATTACTGCAGCATTAAATGTCCCAATGAGCACAGTGGCCTTCATTCGTAAATAGAAGAAGTTTGGAACCACCAGGACTCTTCCTAGAGCGGGCTGCGATCGGGGGAGAGTGCGATCGGGGGAGAAGGACCTTGGTCAGGGAGGTGACCAAGAGCCCGATGGCCACTCTGACAGAACTCTAGTGTTTCTCTGTGGAGAGAGGAGAACCTTCCAGAAGAACAACCATCTCTGCAGCACTCCAACAATCAGATCTGTATGGTAGAGTGGCCAGGTGCACTATATACGTTATGTTGTACATTGTAGTCCAAACTCTTGCACTGTATATGCTTTGTTGCACATCACACTCCTGCCCCCTGCACAGTTTACTCGTATGTCGTATATTATAGTCCTTACCCCTGGACTAAATGTTATGCTCCTGACCCTTTCACTGCATTCACTATAATGTACACTGTAAAAACATGTTCTATATTACACTCCTGACCCCTGCAATCTATATGCCCTGTTGTACAGTATATCGCTGACTACTGCACTTTATACCCTCAGTTGTAAATTCTGTTCCAAACCCCTGCACTGTTTACACTTTTTATACAATATACACATGACCCCTGTACCGTATACACTTGACACTGCACTGTATACATGTTGTACATTATATTAAGATAAGAGACAGGGTCCTAACTAGGTTTATTACACAGGACTTTTTTGTCACCTACAAAAACATTCAACCTGTCAGCAGCCACAACAGAAGTAGCAGTACTCAGCAGAAAATTAATTGTCAAATTATGTTTTCTAAATATTTTATGCCAAATGTGTTCACAGTGTAATTGGTGTTTATTACTGTATTCTCTGTAAAAGCTGGGAACTGCCCCACTTTAAATGGACAGCTAAACAAATACATACATAATTTTACTAATGAACAATACCCTCTTGCCTGTGTCTCTGTGCTTATTTGATAAATCTAACAGTGCTAGGTGGAATTCTTTTCGAAGCTGCTGCAGGTGTATCTTTGAACTACATCTACTACACCTACAGCCTTGGCCAAAAGTTTTGAGAATGACACAAATTTTACATTTTCACAAAGTCTGCTGCCTCAGTTTTTATAATGGCAATTTGCATATACTCCAGATTGTTATGAAGAGTGATCAGATAAATTGCAATTATTTGCAAATTCCCTCTTTGCCAATGAAAATTAACTTAATCCCATAAAAAAAAAAAATTTCCACTGTATTTGTGAAGAAGACTTCAGGGTGCCCAAGAAAGTCCAGCAAGCACCAAGACCATCTCCGACAGTTGATTCAGCCGTAGGATCGGGGCACCACCAGTGCAGAGCTTGCTCAGGTATAGCAACAGGCAGGTGTGAGTACCTCTGAACGCACAGTGAAGCAAAGACTTTTGGATGATGGCCTGGTTTCAAGAAGGGCTGCAAAGAAGCCACTTCTCTCCAGGAAAAACATCGGGGACAGACTGATATTCTGCAAAAGGTATAGGGATTGGACTGCTGAGGACTGGGGTAAAGTATATTTCTCTGATGAATCCCCTTTCTGATTGTTTGGGGCCTCCAGAAAAAACCTTTTCCAGTGAAGAAAAGGTGAGCGCTACCATCAGTCCTGTGTCATGCCAACAGAAAAGCATCCTGAGACCATTCATGTGTGGGGTTGCTTCTCAGCCAAGGGAGTGAGCTCACTCACAATTTTGCCTAAGAACACAGCCATGAATAAAGAATGGTACAGAAACATCCACTGAGAGCAACTTCTCCCAACCATCCAAGAACAGTTTGGTGATGACCAAGACATTGTCCAGTGGCCAGGCGGAAGCCACTTCTCAGTTAAAGTGGTTGTAAACCCACTCCACTAACAAAAAAAAAATCTGCAAGACAAAGAAATAATGAGCTAGTATGCATATTATGCTAGTATGCATTATGAATTACACACCTTAGCTCCCGGAGTTATTTCTGGGTATTGCGGGCTCCGGCGCTGTGATTGGCCTGAGCCGAGATTATGCCTCTTCCGCACATGCGTGCGGGAGCCACCGGTAAGGGCACGTCAGATGAAGCAATGGCACAAACGAGCCGTCGCTTCAGTGCGCATGTGCCGATGTTTTAGGAGATATCCAGGGTAGCTACAGGTAAGCCTTATTATAGGCTTACCTGTAGTAAAAAGTGGATTGTAAGGGTTTACAACCACTTTAAAGGCACATGACAGCCCGCCTGGAGTTTGCCAAAAGGCACCTGAAAGACTCTCAGACCATGAGAAACAAAATTCTCTGGTCTAAATAAACAAAGATTGAACTCTTTGGCCTGAATGACAAGCGTTGTGTCTGGAAGAAACAAGGCACCACTCATCACCTGGCCAATAACATCCCTACAGTGAAGCATAGTGGTGGCAGCATCTTGCTGTGGGGATGTTTTTCAGCGGCAGGAACTAGCAGACTAGTCAGGATCGAGGGAAAGATGAATGCAGCAATGTACAAAAGACATGCAAGATGAAAACCTGCTCTAGAGCGCTCTGAACCTCAGACTGGGGCGAAGGTTGATCTTCCAACAGGACAACAACCCTAAGCACATAGCCAAGATAACAAAGGAGTGGCTACGGGACAACTCTGTGAATGTCCTTGAGTGGCCCAGACTTGAACATCTCTGAAGAGATATGAAAATGGCTGTGCACCGATGCTCCCCATCCAACCTGATGGAGCTTGACAGGTCTTGCAAGTAAGAATGGGAGAAACTGCCCAAAAATAGGTGTGCCAAGCTTGTAGCATCATACTCAAAAAGACCCAAGGCTGTAATTGGTGCCAAAGGTGCTTTAACAAAGTATCAAGCAAAGTGTGTGAATACTTATGTACATGTGATTTTTTTTTTAATTTTAATAAATTTGCAAAAATTTCAAACAAGCTTCTATCACATTGTAAATATGGGGTATTGTTTGTTGAATTTCGAGGAAAATAATTAATTGAATCCATTTTGGAATAAAGCTGTAACATAATAAAATGTCTCCCCTTTCTTTTTTTCCCACACCCACCCTCCTTCGTTCTTTTTTTCCTTTCCCATCCACACACACACTTCCAACCTCATCCCCACACATCCCTTGCACTGACACACCCCTCCCCCTCCCAGTCCCTTGAAGTGCATATTTTCTTTATTCCAAAAGTTTTATTCCATCCATTCAGATACCAGTCCATTGACTTGTTATCCCCCCTAGTCTCCACGGGGGACCCCCTGGTGACGTCCTTTGCTCTGTGCATGCCGGGTGCTGGTAAGCAGCTCTGCTCTGCCCCCATGTATATGCTGCATTGATATGATTATATGTATTATCATTACTACTTGGTCAATTGTTTTGTTATTGATCACTTGTCAAGCAAATTACAGATATTCTGTAAAACTAATTGAGATGTTATCCACGATCAACTATCCCACTGTGATCTTCCCCGTTTGGGGACCATTATTTTGGTGATACTCATGGACTGTTACCATGCTTTTAATCTGTTTTTGGTTATTTGCCATGTCTTATTAATTATGTACTAATAAACTTTTATATATTTCTTTACATACTTGCTTATCTCTATTCTAGTTTTACCTGTACCGAAATAGTCCAAATGCCCCTTTTCTCTAAGGTAGCTTGGTTGGGGACCAGGCTCCCCTTTCTTATATCTCTAAATTCCTGGATGATGGTACAAAATTTTACATATTTTCTATTACTATTATTATTTTTGAAGGCTATATTTATTTCTCTATAATAAAATGTGGAAAAAGTGGAGCAATGTGAAAACTTTCCAGATGCACTGTATATCAGCAACATTACAACACCATTTCACAGGCACGGCAGCCTTCTTTATCAAGGTGACAAATTTTAATTTTATTCAATAATCAGACACATTTTCCCACAGACTTTGTTTTCCTCCAGTTGGACATCGTACCCTTGACTTCCCTGGGCTCTAACCCCACCCCACTCCAGATTCTTCCATACTAACTCAGCTGGGAAAGAAAAATGGCCTTTAGACTCACAAGAAAAAAATATATTACTTGCCATCAGTGTTGTCATGCACCGTGCTGTGTTTTACAAAAGCCACATCTCCACTTTCAACCAGACACCTAGACAAGACAAATAAGAAAAAAGACATATGGCCAATGGCTACGATAATAGATCAGTTACCATGCACCCAAGTATTGTCTTTTGAGACCAAAAGTAAAAATAAAACTAATTTAAAATTACTTATAATTGATATGCTGCTTGAAGACCAATAAATATCCAGTATTTACATCACATCTGTACATACCTAAAAGCCCCATTATAATCTTGGTACAACTCTGTCGCATTGTTTAGACGCATGTAATGACCAGCTCCCTTGCACAGCTCACACAACGAAGGATATAAAGCTTTGTCAGCTCCAGGCACGCAACTTCTGGAAAAGAAGCTGGCCACTCCTATAGACACCACATGTTAAGTTTTGAACACATTTCATTTATAATCATAGAAATAGTAAAGCAGTGCTAGAAAAAGAACTTGCTCTTACCTTTCTGAATATCACAGGCCATAGCAGACATTCTTCCACTGTCAATAAGAAAGCCAATGGGCACATTCCATCCAGCAGTCTTCTGGAGGCCAGTATGACAAGATTTGGTGCCTTTCAAACTATTTATTGTGATAGTGGAGTTCTTCCTAACAACAGCCACAGCATAGTATGAGGTGCCCATACCTGGTAATCATAATGCACACCTTTAATTACACCCATAGAAGTGTAATAATATAAAAATGATTTTTAACTCCTCAGGAAAACAAATATCCTAAAGGTGCCTCTAGACATACGAACATTCCCTTAGTCCTTTTGACCCATCCCATGACCATTGTTAGGAGACAAAGCAGATGGCCAAGAGATAAGCCAATCCCAACTCCCTCTTGTATAAGACAAACATGCATATTTGTAAGTAATCTTTAGTAAGTACTAAGTTTGGTGGCCAAACGAGTATCCCTGAGCATTTGAGGTCTACAGTCAATTCAAAGTGATTTTTTAGAAAATAAAAACAACCCTTCACAAAGTTTTTGGAATTAGTTCTTAGTCTGGAGTCTAGCAACCTAGGTCTTGTTGTTATTTTTATCCCTTGCAGATGTAATCTGTAACTGCAGCTCCCAGTTTAGTACATAGAAGAGTCCAAGCCATTCAGCAATATCTGTACTCTTTCAACAATTATTTTAAAGCAACATTTATTTTTAAAGTGTAAATTCAAAGTTTTGGTTCATTAGTTTTTTTTCCTTTAAAATCTGAGAACATAAAGTGACCTAGCAGTTGTATAACAGGGCATTGCATTTTTAATGCTGTTACCTAGGGATCCACTACAAGTCCTATGAAAATGCTACATTTCTGAGTACATGGTAAACTTGCATACTCCCTTTGCTTTGTGTCACAGTGCTGTTGCTATGCCTAACCATTGTTACATGAGGGTGTGTCCAGCCATATGCAAAGTCAGTATTTGAGTCTATAGGGTCTGTAGCAATAGGTTCAATGGGTTTGGGGATTAACCACTTCACGCCCTTCCTGACCGGGCCATTTTTTGCGATACGGCACTGCGTTGCTTTAACTGACAATTGTGTGGTTGTGCGACGCTGTACCCAAACATTGACGCTCTTTTTTCCCACAAATAGAGCTTTCTTTTAGTGGTATTTGATCACCTCTGCGGTTTTTATTTTTTGCGCTATAAACAAAAAAAGATTGTAATAAATATCCCAAAAAAATATATAAAAAAAAACGAATTTCTTCATCAGTTTAGGCCAGTATGTATTCTTCTACATAAATAAATAAAAAATTGCAAAAAGTGTATATTGATTGGGTTGAAAGTTATATCGTCAACAAAATAGAGGATAGATTTATGGCATTTTTATTATTTTTTTTTTTACTAGTAATGGCGACCATCTGCGATTTTTATTGGGACTGCGACATTGCGGCGGACAGATCAGACACTTTTTCCACTATTTTGTGACCAGTGACATTTATACAGTGATCAGAGCTATAAATAGCCATTGATTACTGTATAAATGTCACTGGTTGGAAAGGGGTTAACACTGGGGGGCGATCAAGGGGTTAAATGTGTGTCCTAGGAAGTGATTCTAACTGGGGGGGATGGGACTGGCTGGGTGAGGAGCCCGATCGTTGTTCCTAAGCAATAGGAACAAAAGATCGCTTTCCTCACCTTCTCAGGAGCAATCGCAGGTGCCGATGGACATCGCAGCTGCCGTCCATGCGCACGGGCTCCTACGTTACACGGCGGGCGTGCACTCCTTAAAGCGCCCACCGTGCAGCTATGGCAATTCCTGCAGGAGTGCCATTCCATGAATCGATGGCAGGTGGTCGGCATCGGCAAGCGGTAAAATAGGAACCCTAAACACACAAATAGGGCACCAGAGAGCATCTGCCATAAAACTACTGAGTTGTTTTGGTTGACCCCACAACAGGTTTATTTAAAGTATATGTGAACCCCTACCTTGTAAAACAACCCATTCAGTTTAAAATAGAAATGAGGGGAAAACATTTATACTTTGAATGTTTAAATGGGGAACTGACTCATTATTTTAATTCAGTCCCCTGGAAAAAAAACGAAAAAAATGAATCATGTATGGCCTGTATTACCCAAGTTGAGAATGCAATCATTGCCAAGCAAGAACAATCTCAGATCAGTTTTAGTGACAATTCATATGTCTAAGGATACCAGAAAACAAATGACCTTGGAGGAAATATTGAATAATTCTGTTGGATGTTTGATCAATATTTTTTATTCCATGTACTAGGGCAGGGGTCTCCAAACTTTTCCAACAAAGGGACAGTTTTTTGTGCTTTAGACTTTAGGAGGGCCGTATTGTGGCCAGCAGGGGCAGAAAATGTCCCGGGCCCAGCATCAGTGAGAATATATATGGCCTCAGGGTTGGTGGTCGGGTGGAGTCGTGCCCCTATTAGTAGGAGAAATAGTATCCCATCACTGGTATCAGAGGAAGAAATAGTGCCCTCTTGTTGGCTGTCAGTGGGAGGAATAGTGCCTCATATCAGAGGGAGAAATAGTGCCCCAAGGGCCGGATAAAGGCAAGCAAATGGCCACAGTTTGGAGACTCCTGTATGCCAATGAAAAATGTATATGTTTGCCTTCCAAGCAAACTCATAGTTGATATAAGCATACAACCCCAGGTTATTCAAGTGTCTGCCTGAATACACTTGGCATAATGTTCAAACACCTACCTTGATCATATACCTCTGCCACCACTGGCTTTAAATTATACTGTTTTCCAGATTGGTATATTAAATTACCATCAACAACTACTGCATCTGCCAAATTATCCTGTATGAGACAAGAAGATTATACATCAATTTATCATCTATATAAGCTTGGATTTTCATTCATATCAGCATACAAAGTTTCAATTTTACAAAGAGAACTGCTAAACTATTGTTGATACAAAATTGTATTCTTTGAAAGGAAGTGACTAGTATTAAGAGAACAAGATCATAAAAGTCGCCATTAATTTTTATAGTGCATGAACCTCATGTCTTAAGTAGTATGATCAGTAAGGTCCCATTCACACTTGCCAATGCGCAATTGCTGCAATTCTACTTGTGATTCCAAAGCACGTGGCAATCGGTGCAAAACATGCACTGTGCGATTGGGTGCCACTCCCTGGAGTGTCCCTGGAGTCCCTGCTGTTATCTGTTGTTACTTGCTGCCTTTGCAGCTTAAGAGGGAGTGGCTGGAGCTGGTAATTTATTGCTTAAAATGTATGTTAACCCAAAATTTCAGTTTTTATATATGTGTGTGTGTGTTTTCGCCTGTGGATGTCAGTATATAAACCTTCTCTTTTGATATTATTGACTGATTTCAAACTGACCACATCAAGCATGGAAGCAGATCCATGCTGGTGTGATCAAGTTTTATATTGGAGCTTCCTGTGCCTATATCTTCTATAGTCAGTATGGCAGAGGTTAGGTTCAATTAGGTTTTTGGCTCTTCTGTATCCAGTGGAGTAGTGATCTGTTTCTTTTTGGTCTGGTCAGGTATCCCTAAGCATAGTGGTTGTGTACACTGGCCTGTCTCTGGAAGAAGCTTTCAGACGGATCCTTTTCATCACAGGAGAATATTGCTTGGAAGCTGATAGGCAACAGGTGTAAAAAATGACCGGGAAAGGGGAAGGGGACAGTAGAAAGAGACCGTGGAGTTCTGGAAAAGAATTCTTCAACGAGGAACACACAGGTAATAGAAATTACAAAATAGAATTCTTTGTTTATAAACAATTCCACCCACAATATAACGATACATCAATTACTTCCACCAATGTTTAGAAATAGTTACAAAGTATACAAATCGACAGACACACACCACACACACACACACACACACACACACACACCCCTGATAGGCAACAGGTGCCCTTGGACATTGTGAGTAGGACTCTTGCTTAAGATTCCAGGTGTGCATGGGTTTAGGGGGTTGAATTCCAGTAGTTGCTGCAAAGGAGTCTACTCATAAGGAGTCTCAGATTAACTGGTTAACCCTTGTGCCTCCAATCAAAGCTGCCACTAGAGGATTTGTGTTTAAGGAACTGTTCCCCTGTTTTAGTTTCGGAGTATTCTGCACCCCATCCCTCTTTCCTGTTGAGTGTTGCAATAAATTCACTGAAAATACATTTCTTAGACTGAGCCTGTGTTGTCAGAGTGCATGGAACTGGTATATGGGTTGGTGATGCAACTGCAATAAAAAAAATGTCCCCGAGTCAGTGATGTCAGTAGTGTCTCACTACAAAGCTCCTCCCCCACACCTCAGTATAGTGCTTTTTCCTCAACTCTGACCCCCCCACCCAGCACATTTGGCACCAGGGGTATGTAACCCCCCCCCCCCCCCAAAAAAAAAAAAAAACTGTAGGAGGAATTATAGCGGTGTGTGCAGCATGCTGTGGCAAACTGTGGGTATGGTCAAATTGTGGATTTGATGGATGTTCCATTGAGAGCAGTGGCTGTGTCCCTGCAGCCACTGCATCCCAATCGACTTGAATGGAACACCTGTGCATCCCTGTGCAGGTAAACATGACTATTGCATGAGGCACAGATGCATACCCCCTGTATGAACAAGGCCTAATTGTTATGTGGGTAAGATATCAGGAAAGAAGAGATGTCAGGTATTTAATATAGCCTTTACACCACCTGTCTCTCTGCTTAAGTTTGGCATTACTTGCAACAATTGATAAATGTCCCCATATATGTTATGAACTCACGGACTCAAGGCTCACCTTCCAGGTCACAAACAGGCTCTCCCTCTGTCCAGGCTCTTTCTTCGACAAGTTATTAGAGCTTCAAGGCTTGTCTTCTTCAATTCCAGGGCCTTCATCTTCTTGTTAAGGGCCATCAAGCACCTCTCCTAGTCCGGGGCCTCAAGGCACCCTCTTTCTTACCTCGGGGCCTCCAGGAACCCTTTGTCCTAGTCCCAGGCCTCCAGGCACTCCCTCTTCTAGTCCAGGGCCTCCATGCAGCCCCTCTCCTAGTCCAGGGCCTTCAGGCAGCCCCTCTAATAGTCCAAGGCCTCCAGGAACCCCCGCTCCAATTTTAGTGCCTCTAGGCACCCCGTCTCCTAGTGTGGATTCTCCAGGCACCCCTTCACCTAGGCTGGGCCTCCAGGCACTCCCTCTCCTAGGTTATAACAACCAGGCACCTCTCTACTAGTCCAGGGCCTCCAGGCATACCCTTCTCTAGTTCAGGGCCTCCAGGTGACATCAGCTAACTGAGCACAGGGCTAGTGTTGGAGGTGGTGTTATAGAGTACCACCGCACTCCAGACAGAAAAAATCCCTGATAACAGGAGTGAGAGGCAGAGAGAGAGGAGCTCCTAGTGCACCCCCTTCCCCAATGCACATTCATCCAGCTCCCAGGGCAGGTGCCCCTTCTGCCCCCCCCCCCCCCCATAGGCCTGGCAGCATCTGAACTGGTATGGAAGACCTGGGATGTATTCAGTGACCCCTTTGGGGGTGAGCTTTGCATAGTTTAACTGAATGTAATGCATGGTACCACAGAAGTTGTAATTCTGTGCAGCCATTCTTGAGATTCAGCTACCCCTGCCAGACAGCACATTTAGATCTTTGACCTCCATTGCAGCATCAGTATTGCTTGGTCAAACTTGCCCCCAGGTGGATGACTGGACAATAAATGAGCAGTAGCTGATGGGGAGTTATTTTTCTGCTCTCACTGCATGTTAGCATGTTTACAAGTATCGCATATGTTATGTAACAGAGACCATTGGGTGCTAGTGCTGTCCTATCTGCTGCCAGAAAGAGTGCTGTTGTGCAGGGGAATAAATGAGGCCGCTATCAATGGAAATTCTAGTATTTATTGGTTTTGATTAAACTGTAATGATGTTTAATAAATACATAACTATATGTATGTAAACGAAAAGATGCACATTTAAGTGAATGATAACATGTCTTACCTTTACCAGTTGGGTACAATTGATTGAGGACTTCCCATCCACACAAGACAAAGGAGGTACAATCTGAGCCTGTGTAAAGTAAGTTTTCATAGCATTGCATTTTTTCATCTCTAGCTCTGATATTGTGCACCATCTGATCTCATTGAGACAAGAGACTGAGAAAAGATAATAACATAGGTAGAAACATGTTTAGAAAAGTGTGACTTGTAAAAGACATTCTTCATCCAATATAACATTTGCATGCTTTTAAGGCAGTCTTCTCAAACCTTTCAACACAGAAAGGTTGTTTTTTAGGTCTCCGGGAACCCTTGCTAATAACTTCTATATCTACAGCTATCAGTACATTAGCATGAACAGTAAGCTGACACCTAAGGATTAATAAATGGATAAGGAACATGGCACACTTAGCATATTTGACAACTACTCTATATGAGAAAATGGTTGTAACAATGTATTGAAATGCAGAATAATTTGGCCAGAGAAGAAATTTAGAAAATTGTATTTCCTCCTATGTTAATTGAAGGACACAGCCTGACAATCTTGACTGTAGGGTTATAGTGCCACCTTCAGAAGTCTGACACTAGGCAAAAGAAAATAAAGCACTGCCTATGGGTAGCCCCTACCAGTGGCCAAACCCCCCATCTGCTTTAGGCAACTCAGTTTTGGTCCAAGTAAAGGTTTGGCAGCCTCTTCTGCTACTATTTCCCATTGGGTTAGGCAGAATATTGTTAAGGCCTATGCCATCAGGGTTCAGACTCCTCCCTATCCTGTCACGGCACACTCCACTAGGGCTATTGATGTGACGTGGGCCTTTCGCCATCAGGTGTCAGTGTTTCTGGTGTGCAAAGCTACTACCTGGTTATATGTCCATACCTTTACCAAGTTTAACAGGGCTGATCTTTTCTCATCTTTGAATGCTTGTTTTGGCCGCAAGGTATTGCAGGCGACAGTTTGAGGCTTTTTGTTTCCCCCCAGGGGGTTCTTTTGTGGGTTGTTCCTGATTTGGGACGTTCCTGTGGTCTAAATTGCCAGGCTATAATCTTCAATGAACGTATAAGGAAACTGGATTTTTTTTCTAGTCATTGTAAAATCCCTTTCTCTGAGTTTGTTGAAGGACACAGCTCCCTCTCCTCTGGTATTGCTTTCTGTACTACTTTGTAATTATAGTTTTTGCTATATCAGATGGGGTTTTTTTCACTGGTAAGGGCTGTTCTTTTTTTATTTTTTCTGCCTAAGGGTGGTGTTATAACCCTACAGTCTAGGTTGCCCGGCTGTGTCCTTCAACTCAGAAAAAAGGGATTTTACCATGCATGGAAAAAAATAGCATTGTTTCACTAGTGGTCAATGGAAAAATGTCCCCTTACATTAATGTTAAGTGGAAAAGTGAGCTTAGGCCCCTTTCACACAGGCTATCCGATCAGGTCTGCCTGTCAGTTTTTCAGACGGACCCTCCAGTCTCTTCTATTGGGTGGCGGATGTCAGCGGATACATGTCCACTGACACCCGCCGCCATCCGATCCTGTCCGCTAAAAACAGACGGATGGCAGTTCTAATGGCATCGGATGGAAACGGACAGGCGTTTCCATCCGATTGCTCCATAGAGAAGTGTCATAACGGAACTGACATGGACTTGTCATCCACCTGCTCAGCTTGCATCAGAAGAGAGATCCCCAGCTGAGCAAGCAGATTCCGCATAGCAGAGGCGCTGATGTGAAAGAAGCCTAAGGCTGTCTCTTAAATGCCTGTTTTTTTGACAACCAAATAGGATTTTCCAATGGAAATACCCTACCACAACCGCGTGCCTAGCGTTTGGCTCATAGCTTTGTTGTAGCACTATTCACTTTAATGGGTTGCATTCAGCAGTAGTACTGCCCACCAACGTGACAGGGGTATAATTTTTGCTGTGCATCGAAGCAAAGTGTCACAGGTATGGCCATTGTACAAGCCCATCTGGCTACCATTGAAGCATAAAGGGGCCTCAGTAAAAGCATGGCTCAACTGGTCCGTGTTCAGCTACTTCCTGTTATAAGGTGAAAATGCTGTGCCCTGTCTCCCAATTGTTCTCCTGTGTCGTCAGCCTCTGTGTGTTTCAATACACATTATGTAGACGTGGACCTCTGTTGTCTCTATCAAGAAACTCAGTCTGAGAAATGCTATGCTGCCATCACTGGTGGTGCATGTAGACAGGACGTGCTAATGTTCAACTTTGAGAGAAAATGTCCTAACATTCGATTTTGCTTCCATACAATGAATAAATACACTCCTATGCTTTTTGCAAAGTTGATTAAGGTTTACATCAACTTAAAAAAAAACCCTGATAAATAATTAATTCAATTAGCTGATTTTATGAGTGCTGATGGAAAAGATAAAATACAACAGGCTTGCAGTTTTTCTGTTAATACGCAAGCCATAGATGGTTATTACACTATGCAGGAAAAAGACTAGTTATAGAGATAAAATCTCTATGATCTACATAGATCTGAAAAAAAGCAAGAAAGAAAGCAAGAAAAAAAGCAAGAAAGAAAGCAAGAAAAAAAGCAAGAAAGAAAGCAAGAAAACAAGAAAGAAAGAAAGAAAGAAAGAAAGAAAGAAAGAAAGAAAGAAAGAAAGAAAGAAAGAAAGAAAGAAAGAAAGAAAGAAAGAAAGAAAGAAAGAAAGAAAGAAAGAACTGCTGCATCAGATTTTGCACTTCCCAGTTTTAGTAAATCATCCCCTATATGTCAATAAACAGAAAACACTCTATTGTCTAAGGAAAACAGATTTATTTTGTTTCAACGAACAAGCAACTCTTACTACACTACTGTAGGAGAAAGAAAAAAGAAAAACAGGGAAAGAAAAAAAAAAAAGAAAGAAAAAAAGTAAGGGAAGAAAGTAGGAAAGAAAGTCTTAACAAATGTAGTTCAAAAATACTTTAAAATGTAATTTGCATTTAACATTCTATTTTGGAGCGAATGGACTTTACTGAACGAAAACTACATTTCACAGTTAAAAATTTGTTCGAGAAAATGTTTCCACCCTGCTCCTTCGAATTTTCTCATCACTGCAGTCAAAAATGAACATTGATTTGACCCCACTAGCAATTATAAAATCGTACAAAGTCTTTTAAAATCTTAAACAAAATTCTGCTAGAGTATGGCCAGCTTAACAATAGATGTGAGGTGAAAAAAAAAAGACTAAACTATTTACTTGTATTATATTATATGTATATAAATTGTATACTTCATCTTAAAATGATGTACACAAACATAAAATAATTTCCAATTAAAAAATTAAATACATTTCACTATACAAAGGAGCCACCAATTTAAGAAGTCAACCATAACCAAGCACGTGTAAGTTAGACCAGTTTTTCTCAACTCCAGTCCTCAAGGCGGCCCAACAGGTCATGTTTTCAGGATTTCCCTCAGATGAAACGACTGTGGTAATTACTAAGGCAGTGAAAGTGATCAAATCACCTGTGCAAAATAATGGTAAGCCTGAAAACATGACCTGTTGGGGCGCCTTGAGGACTGGAGTTGAGAAACACTGAGTTAGACTTTGGACGGGAATTCCATTTAGTGTAGCTGGTGTGAACACGACATAGCAAGTGCTCATTCAAACAAAGTGCAGGCACACTGAAAGCTTTTCTCCCTGTATTAGAGGGCAAGATGACACAATTGATATGCAAAAGAAATAAAATACTGTCGGGGGGGGGGGGGGGGGGGGCTAAATAGAAGCTTAAGTGCTGAAAATGTGTTTTAGCCAATGGATGCTATAAAAAAAAATATTAAACTGTACAGATGCTGTACACTCCCAAACTGAAAACTGGTGGATAATGCAAAGTGGACTGTCACATAATATACTTTAATGGAGTGGTGCTACCGAGAAAACTACCTGACATCAGCCGGTCTTATTTTAGGGGAATGCATAGTATAGGTTTTATTTTAATGAATTGCTGTGTCTTGTATACCAATATCATTTATGTTTTAAAATATAAAAAAAGTAGGTTGTTCTTTTCTTATGAAGCATGCCACCCGCTGGTGACTGTTAGTAAATACGGACTATAAATGCACAAAATGTAAAATATAGAATGGTAAATAATTACAATAGAATCTCTCCAAAGCATTTTAACTGGACTATGTATTTAGGTGAATATACACCAGTCAGCCATAATTTAAAGACCACTGACAGGTAAAGCGAATAACATTTATTATCCCATTACAATGACATCTGAAAGTGGGTTGGATATATTAGACAGCAAGTGAACATGTTGTGCCTGAAGCCGAAAGCAAAAGAAATAGGTAAGCATAAGGATTTGAGTGACTTTGACAAGGGCCAGATTGTAATGGCTAGACTGGGTCAGAGCAACTCCAAAACTGCAGCTCTTGTGGGATGTTCCTGGTCTGCAGTGGTCAGGACCTACCAAAAGTGGTCCAAAGAATGAAAACAAGCGAACCCCTGACAGGGTCATGGATGGCCAAGGCTCATTGATGCACGTGGGGAGCGAAGCCTGGCCCGTGTAGTCCAACCAAAAACAACAGCTGCTGTAGCTCCAAGCACTGAGAAAGTGAATGCTGGTTCCAATATAAACATGTGAGAGCCCACAGTGCATCCCAATTTGTTGCATATGGGAATGTGTAGTAGCAGACAGGTCCAGGTGCCCATTCTGACCCGTGTCCACAGGCAAAGGTGCCTACAATGGGCATGTGAGCATCAGAACTGGACCACAGGAGCAATGGAAGAAGTTGGCCTGATCTGATGAATTCAAGAATAGTTTGAGGAACACAATGAGTTCAGTGTGTTGACTTGACCTCCAAATTCTCCAGATCTGAACCCAATCCAGCATCTGAGATGTGCTGGAAAAACAAGTCCGACTAATGGACACAACTTATAAGGACTTAAAGGATCTGCTACTGACGGCTTGGTGCCAGATACCACAGTATAGCTTCAGAGGTCTAGTGCAGTCCATGCCTTGCTGGGTTATGGCTGATTGATGTTTGTATTACCTAGTGTGTAGAATGACCCTCAGTAGCACAAAACCATGTGTGGTGACTGATGTGTAGAATAGTAGTAAAAAATTAGGTACTAGTATTTATCAAAATGTAACACCCATCTAGTAATCCCCATGCAGCAGAGAAACACATCCGTATTTCCTAACATCAATGAGATAGATAGATAGATAGATAGATAGATAGATAGATAGATAGATAGATAGATAGATAGATAGATAGATAGATAGATAGATAGATAGATAGATAGATAGATAGATAGAATTATCTAACTGACTTCAAACACCATTTACCGTGTCTGTGTATGAAAAGATACAAAGTAAAGTTGGATCTATTTTATAATACATTTAAATGATTAGTTAGAGATACAATTTTTAGTTAATAATTAGATATCACTCACTTATCTTCTGGCTGTGTCTGTTAATCATTGCTGATTTAGTTAAAAGAACACCCTAAACTGCTGTAAATAACCTCCTAGTGTAAATGGATATCAGACATGCTAAACTGTAAGTTAGTATTACTTTTCATTTACATGACTTTCTAAACCATCCATTTCCACTAGTCAACCTTTTGTGCTATTATGAATACGCTATAATAAAAAAAAAAAAAAAAAAAGAAAAACTGTATACAATACCGCAAACAGGCACAATGTATAGTGTAAAGTTTATGTACTGTAACTAAAAAAGTAACTCCAGATGATTAACAGAGCTACTAGTGTATGGCTACTGTTCAGCAAATTGAATCCTGTATTTACATCTAAAATGATAGGTCTAGTATATATAAACACAATTGCTCATGTTTTATATAATCATTATCACGTTAATGCAACTTTAAAAGTAATTTTAGATCTGAAGCTTTTGTTTTAATGCATTCCTGCATTTTTCAAGAGAAACATTAAGAAATCATACAATACAGTTCAGTGAAGAGGTCTTAAGGACAACCAAAACATAGGATGTGTTCAAAGTGAAAAGAAAATGTTAAATTAATAATCCATAAATATACTGGATGTGATAAATGTGACATTCAGTGAAGTCTAATTAATATATATACAAATTACACTGTGGAATGAAGGTGACATACAGTGCCTTGCAAAAGTATTCACCCCCTTGGCATTTTTCATGTTTTGTTGCCTCACAACCTGGAATTAACATGGATTGTTTGAGGATTTGCATCATTTAATTTACTGAACATGCCCACAACTTTGAAGATGAAAAAGTCAATGTGCATAACTACTCACCCCCTAAAGTCAATACTTTGTAGAGCCACCTTTTGCGGCTATCACAGCTCCAAGTCGCTTTGGATAAGTCTCTATGAGCTTGCCACACCTTACCACTGGGACTTTTGCTCATTCCTCCTGGCAAAACTGCTCCAGCTCCTTCAGGTTGGATGGTTTGCGCTTGTGAACAGCAATCTTTAAGTCTGACCATGGATTTTCTATTGGATTGAGGTCTGGGCTTTGACTAGGCCATTCCAACACATTTACATGTTTCCCCTTAAACCACTCAAGTGCTGCTTTAGCAGTGTGTTTGGGATCATTGTCCTGCTGGAAGGTGAACCTCCGTCCTAGCCTCAAATCACACACAGAGTGGTACAGGTTTTGCTCAAGAATATGCCTGTATTTAGCACCATCCATCTTTCCCTCAACTCTGACCAGTTTTCCAGTCCCAACTGCTGAAAAACATCCCAACAGCATGATGCTGCCACCACCATGTTTCAGTGTGGGGATGGTGTTCTTTGGGTGATATGTGTTGGGTTTGCACCAGACATAGTGTTTTCTTTGATGGCCAAAAAGTTCAATTTTAGTCTCATCAGACCAGAGCACCTTCCTCCATACATTTTGAGAGTCTCCCACATGCCTTTTTGCAAACTCAAAACATGCCATTTTGTTTTTTGCTGAAAATAATGGGCTTTCTTCTAGCCACTCTGCCATAAAGCCCAACTCTATGGAGCGTACGACTTATTGTCATCCTATGCACAGTAACTCCAGTCTCTGCTGTGGAATTCTGCAGCTCCTCCAGGGTTACCTTAGATCTCTGTGCTGCTTCTCTGATTAATGCCCTCCTTGCTTGGTCAGTGAGTTTTGGCGTGCAACCGTCTCTTGGCAGATTTGCTATTGTGCCATGTTCTTTCCATTTGGTTATGATAGATTTGATGATGCTCCTAGGGATCATCAAAGATTTGGATATTTTTTTTATAACCTAACCCTGACTTGTAATTCTCAACAACATTGTCCCTTACTTGTTTGGAGAGTTCCTTGGTCTTCATGACAGTGTTTGGTTAGTGGTGCCTGTTGCTTAGGTGTTGCAGCCTCTGGGGCCTTTCAAAAAGGTGTGTATGTGTAATGACAGATCATGTGACCCTTAGATTGCACACAGGTGGACATCATTTCACTAATTGTGACTTCAGAAGGTAATTGGTTGCACCAGAGCTTTTTATGGGCTTCATAACAAAGGGGGTGAATACATACGCACATGCCAATTATCAGTTTTTTATTTCTAAACAATAATTTTATGTATATATTTTTCTAATTTTACTTCACCAAATTAGACTATTGTGCTATACCATGAATGATAATAAGTGCATAAAAATCAATTAATGCAAAATAAAAATATGCAAAGACATCAAAATTCATCAAAACATAAGTGTACAAAATGATATTATATAGCAAAGTCCATAAGTCAGAAATCCAGAGAATCTTCTAGGGATATGGGGAGAATCCCCTAATAGCTCTTCATAAGGGCCAATGTGGAAAGGTAGGAAATAGAAACACCCCTCACAGTGATCCTCCACCACCTAAAATGCACGCTTACCAGATTGCAAGCACAACAGGCACGTAGATAGACCAAAATCCAGGTATGCAGTTAGCAGTGAAGCATCCCTCTATACAGCGAGACGGATAGCAAGCAAACCGGGCACATAAGTGAACTCAGATCCGGATGTCCAGCCAGCAATGAGGCATCCCTCTATGCAGCGTGGCTCCTCTGCTGCCACTTCCACCAATGTCTCCTCTACCTCGTATCACAAGGAGGTTCCTGTCTGTAGCTGACATCACTTCCTGACATCACTTCCAATCCATCAATTGACTTGGGTACAACCAGCATGTTGGAATATTCATGCGATTATTACCAGTGGCTATAGCCACTGTAAAAATCACTGTGTGTTCTCCCAGCAGGGATGGCTCCCCGCTCCGCTATTGGATTCCTCTATCAATATGTTGATGGGGGAATTGAGCAATTTTCTTTCCTGCAACACATGGTTGCAGGAAAGAAAATTGCACCATCTACTGTATGGCTAGTTTTAGACTGGCTAATCTTCCTGTGAAGGAAATGGATAGACATATTGTCAGAATTCTGACTTCACATGTTTAATGCATGTTCTGGGACATCCGGGAATGGAAGTCAGATGATAAAAATGAATGCCAGGCAACTAACATTTTTTTTAGAAGGTCACTAATAACTGTCCCACATTTCTTTGAGTGAGTTTCCTTTAAGAGTAAGCAGAAAAAAATAGACAGAAATAAGGAGAAAATATGTGCATAGTAAGTATACGTTATAAAAAGGAATCCTCTTGACACATCATCATATTCCTTGCCCTTAACACATCCCTTTCCAGCCTAGGGCTAGTGCTCTTGCTTATACGCTGCAATTTATGTAAATTATATTTTTATTAATGTTGAGGTTACTGTGCAGAATAAATGTGAAAAAAATCAAAGTCTAAAAAAAGATTTTGCACAGCAATTTTGTAAACTCTGGCTCCCTCGACCAATAATGTATTTATTCAGGGCCACTAAAGCATATGTTAAGATTGTCCTTTGTATATCTATATATTTAAATACAGATTATATCAATTATTTATTATAGGTAAAGATTTGCAGCCCATATTATCACTTTGGACATGTTCTCTTCTAGGAATTATCTAGAAGCCTGTGCAAAAATGTGTTTTTCTGCTGATATATAACAGAAAGCATGCCTAGTTCCCCTTCCCCTTTAGACGCTCACACTCCCTGATCTCCCCGGCCAAACAGTTATAAGCTATTTCAGAGAACATTTAAATCGAAGGATTTGCTTTCTTATTTATGTGTACATACATACCCTACATACAGTGGGGACGGAAAGTATTCAGACCCCCTTACATTTTTCACTCTTTGTTATATTGCAGCCATTTGCTAAAATCATTTAAGTTCATTTTTTTGCCCCATTAATGTACACACAGCACCCCATATTGACAGAAAAACACAGGATTGTTGACATTTTTGCAGATTTATTAAAAAAGAAAAACTGAAATATCACATGGTCCTAAGTATTGAGACCCTTTGCTGTGACACTCATTTATATAACTCGGGTGCTGTCCATTTCTTCTGACAATCCTTGAGATGGTTCTACACCTTCATTTGAGTCCAGCTGTGTTTGCTTATACTGATTGGACTTGATTAGGAAAGCCACACACCTGTCTATATAAGACCTTACAGCTCACAGTGCATGTCAGAGCAAATGAGAATCATGAGGTCAAAGGAACTGCCTGAAGAGCTCAGAGACAGAATTGTGGCAAGGCACAGATCTGGCCAAGGTTACAAAAAAATTTCTGCTGCACCTAAGGTTCCTAAGAGCACAGTGGCCTCCATAATCCTTAAATGGAAGACGTTTGGGACGACAAGAACCCTTCCTAGAGCTGGCCGTCCGGCCAAACTGAGCTATCGGGGGGAGAAGAGCCTTGGTGACAGAGGTAAAGAAGTACCCAAAGATCACTGTGGCTGAGCTCCAGAGATGCAGTCAGGAGATGGGAGAAAGTTGTAGAAAGTCAACCATCACTGCAGCCCTCCACCAGTCGGGGCTTTATGGCAGAGTGGCCCGACGGAAGCCTCTCCTCAGTGCAAGACACATGAAAGCCTGCATGGAGTTTGCTAAAAAACACCTGAAGGACTCCAAGATGGTGAGAAATAAAATTCTCTGGTCTGATGAGACCAAGATAGAACTTTTTGGCCTTAATTCTAAGCGGTATGTGTGGAGAAAACCAGGCACTGCTCATCACCTGTCCAATAAAGTCCCAACAGTGAAGCATGGTGGTGACAGCATCATGCTGTGGGGGTGTTTTTCAGCTGCAGGGACAGGATGACTGGTTGCAATCGAGGAAAAGATGAATGCGGCCAAGTACAGGGATATCCTGGCCGAAAACCTTCTCCAGAGTGCTCAGGACCTCAGACTGGGCCGAAGGTTTACCTTCCAACAAGACAATGGCCCTAAGCACACAGCTAAAATAACAAAGGGGTGGCTTCACAACAACTCCGTGACTGTTCTTGAATGGCCCAGCCAGAGCCCTGACTTAAACTCAATTCAGCATCTCTGGAGAGACCTAAAAATGGCTGTCCACCAACATTTACCATCCAACCTGACAGAACTGAAGAGGATCTGCAAGGAGGAATGGCAGAGGATCCCCAAATCCAGGTGTGAAAAACTTGTTGCATCTTTCCCAAAAAGACTCATGGCCTTATTAGATCAAAAGGGTGCTTCTACTAAATACTGAGCAAAGGGTCTGAATACCATGTGATATTTCAGTTTTTCTTTTTTAATAAATCGGCAAAAATGTCAACAATTCTGTGTTATTCTGTCAATATGGGGTGCTGTGTGTACATTAATGAGGAAATAATGAACTTAAATGATTTTAGCAAATAGCTACAATATAACAAAGAGTGAAAAATTTAGGGGGTTTGAATACTTTCCATCCTCACTGTATGTAGCTCTATTGGTAGAGAGTCTTATGTTTACAGATACAGTAGCTTTATCAGGATGTACAGTAGTGGGAAATCGGAACTGGTAGGATGCTTGATGATCCCCATACAGCCCTCAAGATAAGCAAGAGACAGCAAAATACTTAGATTATATTTGTTAACTTGCTTCATGTGCCTGAATAAATAAAATGAGCTTAGATACAGTGGGGAAAATTATTATTTAATCCCCTGCAGATTTTGTAAGTTTGCCCACTTACAAAGAAATGAAGGGTCTATAATTGTTATCATAGATGTATTTTAAATGATAGAGACAGAATATCAACCAAAAATCAAGAAAGAACACATGAGTACAAATGTTTTAAATTGAATTCCAGTTCAGTGAGTAAAATAAGTATTTGATCCTCTACCAACCAACAATAATTCTGGATCCCACAGACTGGCTACAGTATGTACTCATGTGGTACACAGATTAGTTCTGTCAATTTAAGAAGGTGCGACAACTTGTTATGTGTATAAAAGACACCTGTCCACAGAATCTTTCTTCCATTCAAACTTCACCATCATGAGCAAGACCAAAGAGCTGTCAAAGGATGTCAGGGACAAGATTGTAGATTTGCACATGGCTGGAATGGATTACAAGACCAGCAAGAAGCTTGGTGAGGAGGAGACAAGTGTTGGAGTGATTATTCGCAAATGGAAGAAATACAAATTACCATCAATCGCCCTCGGTCTGGAGCTCCATGCAAGGTTTTGCCTCATGGGGTAAGGATGATCATGAGAAAAGTGAGGGATCAGCCCAGAACTACACGTGAGGAGCTTGTGAATGACTTCAAGGCAGTTGGGACCACAGTCACCAAACAAACCATTGGTAACACAATATACCGCCATGGATTGAAATCCTGCAACCCCCGCAGGGCCCCCTTCCTCAAGAAAGCACAAGTACAGGCCCATCTGAAGTCTGCCAATGAACATCTAAATGATTCAAAGAAGGATTAGAAGAAAGTGCTGTGGACAGATGAGACCAAAATTGAGCTCTTTGGCATTAACTCGACTGGCTGTGTTTGGAAGTAAATGCTGACCATGACCCTAAGAACACCATCCCTACAGTCAAGCATGGAGGTGGAAACGTTATGCTTTGGGGCTGTTTCTCTGCTAAAGATACAGGCCAAAGTTGCTACATTAATGGGCCAATGGATGGGGCCATGTATTGTAAATTCTTGGATGAGAACCTTTTTCCCTCAGCCAAAACACTGAAGATGGGTCCTGGATGGGTCTTCCAGCATGGCAATGACCCAAAACATAAAAAAGAGTGGCTCAAGAAGAAGCTCATTAAAAGGTCATGGAGTGGCCTAGCCAGTCTCCAGACCTGAATCCTATAGAAAATTTATAGAGTGAGCTGAAACTTCAAGTTGCCAAGCGACAGCCAAGAAACCTTAAGGATTTAGAGAAGATCTGTAAAGAAGAGTGTACTAAAATCCTTCCTGAGATGTGCAAACCTGGTAACCAACTATAAGAAATGTCTTCTCTGTGCTTGACAACAAGGGTTTCACCACCAAGTACAAAGTCATGTTTTGCTTGGGGATCAAATACTTATTTTACTCACTGAACTGCAACTCAGTCTATATCATTTGTAGCATGTGTTTCTGGATTTTTGGTTGATATTCTATCTCTATCATTTAAAATGCACCTATGATAAAAATTTTAGACCCTTCATTTCTTTGTAAGTGTATAAACTTACAAAATCTGCAGGGGATCAAATAATTTTTCCCCACTGTATGTTAAAGGAAAAGTATAGTATTTACTGTATAGTATATTTCTAGCGAGCTTGCAGGCTGCAAACTCAGTAGGTCACCCCTCCTGTTACATTCCACCACATGGTTCTGCATTCATGCAAGCAGTCTGCATTCAATGCTGCCATACACAGGATGTCACCTTCTGCTTCTTCCACATGCTGCTGCTCTCTGTTCCCCCTCTCTGCAGCCTGCATTAAGTGCTGCCATACAAAGCATCTAACCTCCTGCTACAGCGACGTGCTCCTGCTCTATCCACTCCTCCTGGTGCTATCCTCTGGGATTTGGAACTACAGAGGAGGCATCGGGCATTAGTGATCTCTGTGCAGTCAAACATCAAGAAATAATGCAGCTCAGCTAACGTCTATGTGGTCACTTAGACCTTCATCATACGGCTACTGTCAAACCATATGGGAAATCTCTGGCGTCAGACTTTTTTTATATGAAACAAAGTTATTCATCCAACTTGGGTTTTTGCCTAATGTCTCTGAAAAGGCATTAGGCATGTGGATTTCATACATAGATGGATGGCTGATCTCTACATTACGCTGAAAGTAGGAGTCTAGGTTTCTGGCATGGTGCCTGAATGTAACAGAGGATGTACTGTAAACATGGTAGGAGCCAATCATTTTATTTCATTTACAAGTAGAAAGACATCCTGTGGTAAACATCACCAGAAGAGTGAATGCCTAAAAAGAAAGCTATTGTACAGTGTTTACATCGAGTACTGCAGGAAAAACTGGAATACATGTATAGAACATTACATACTACCCTTCAACACAGATCTATAATGCACAAGTTAAGCTAACCATACATTGGATTCATTATATGTCTTAGCACGAGTGGAAATCCAGCTATTACATCATCCCAGTATACTTTCCAGATTGCCCAAGAGTGACTTTTCCCTAAAGAAAAACAGGTTACATAACTTTAAATTATACAAAGTGGTGCAGCTCACTGCAGTTCCGCAATGCTGGAGGTGCAAACACCCCCTAAAATATTCTTGATGTTATTAGTGTGCTCTGGCACAGCAAGAGTGTAAAGGATTTATTCAAAGCTGCACACACTTAATTAGTACATAACATTTGTACATATGTGGTTGTAGATATAGCAGTCATCTTGACTTCCCCTTTTAGCAATCATTTAACAGATTGCCATATGTTAGTTTTCTGCACAAAAAGAAGTGATTTTGTCAGGAAGATAAACGATAATGGTGGCTGCTGCCTACCCTTTCTTTTCCTTAAAATTCTGCTAATAAAAGCTAATGAATATAATTGCCCATTATAGTGTTATTAGTAATCATAGATACACATACAGTACCTCCCAACTTTCAGATGGGAATAAGGGACACCTATTAGCAAAAGGTATGTAGGCAAAAGGACACACCCCCTGCCATGCCCCCTTAAGGGAGAATTCTACAAAAAAAAAAAAAAATTGTTAAACGTACAAGTGCTCTTTTTACCACTACTTTTCCTTTATACTGGCTCTTGAAATTTACAAATGCAGCAGTTTAGTAATTTAGAAAGGTTTAGCACTGGAAAACACTTTTTGAAAGATAAATAATGCATTTTATATATAACTATATGGATCAGACCAAAATGAGGGACAAAAGACAAGGAAAGAGGGACATATGGACTTTGTTCCAAATTAGGTGCAGTCCATAGAAATCAGGGACAGATGGGAGCTATGCATACACCACAGAGAATATAGCTGATATTTGCTCAATGGGCTGGATAATCACTATCCTTCTAGAAGGATTAGCTTTACTTTCACTGTCCTTCAGAATTTTTACAATTCCTGCACATCAAGTGTGTCCTGCAGTAACTAGGGGTCAGCAGTAGCAATGGCAGTGGTCAGCAGAGCTACACTTTTTTCACCAATGCAAGGAGTGGAATTGGTGTTGTGTTGGGACCTCTGCTACACAGGGAAGTTTCAGCAAACAGGCCGATGGATGGGGATGTATAGCACTGTTTCTTTTTTACTGAAAATTATGAACCTTAACACTTTCATCAAACATTGCATTGGACATCTGCTAATCTTGGACTGGATTAATCGATATATCTATACCTATCTGCATATAATTATAACTTAGCTAGGGGATATTATACCTTAGGATCCCAGACACTGTTGGCTGACTTTTGGCCCTAGTGCTAGGCCTGGCTAAGTGGGGACATTCCTCTTCCACCCTAGGAGGTGCCATGAACATCAAACCTGTGAGACACTCTTAATAGTGAGAAATTGGCACCATTGGTGGAATGTTTGACTTTGTAAACTAAAGAGTGCTATGAATACCACATATTTTTAATTTTAGGAGTTCTCATGGACCTGTAGTAACACAACCCCCTCTAAGTGCAAATGACTCTTCTTGTTATTTAAATCTGTATATACTGTACACCTGAACACAGTAAGGCTCTTACATCATTATGTTAAACCTTTATCAACCAACTGTCAAAACACAAATACCTTTACAATTGTCATTAGCCTCAAATATTGCTGGAGTTTTACAATGTTGTTGAAGGATTTTGAAACACTAATGCCCCGTACACACGGTCGGACTTTGTTCGGACATTCCGACAACAAAATCCTAGGATTTTTTCCGACGGATGTTGGCTCAAACTTGTTTTGCCTACACATGGTCGCACAAAGTTGTCGGAATTTCCGATCGACAACAACGCGGTGACGTACACCACGTACGACGAGACTAGAAAAGGCCGGTTCAGAACCAAGCGCGGCACCCTTTGGGCTCCTTTTGCTAATCTCGTGTTAGTAAAAGTTTGGTGAGAGACGATTCGCGCTTTTTCAGACTCGTGGCTTTCAGATCGTTTTCTGACGTTCAGTTTGTGCTTGTGGGTTTGTATCTGCTCTTCAGTGCGTGCAGTCAGTTCGTATCAGAGTTGTCTGTGTGATCTTGCCTGCTCGTTGCTGTTTTTCAGGTCGCTCTTCACAGGCCTTGCTGTTCTTCAGTGCGTTCTGTTACTTCGTTCTGAGCAGCCGACCGTTTTCTAGCCATGTTTCGTATGCGTACTCCTCGTAGAGTTCGTGCTGTGCGGGGGCTTGGTGTTGGGGTCCTGACCTTGACACAAGTCCAGTCCATGAACAGGGTGAGGAGGAGTTCATGGACCAAGAATTGGTTGCTTCAGCGTGACCAGTTCTGTCATATGCCTTTGCTCCGTGAGATCCGTGAGAATAATCCTGATGATTTCAGGAACTTTCTCAGGATGACGGACCCCGTGTTTCAACGTTTGTTGGCTTCGCTGACCCCCTATATCAGCAGGCAGGATAGCTGCATGAGGCAAGCCATCACTCCGGAGCAGAGGTTGGTCGCTACCTTGCGGTATTTGGCCACAGGGAGAAGTCTGCAGGACTTGAAGTTCTCGACAGGCATCTCCCCCCAGGCTCTTCTTTGTGGACATTTACTGCTTGTGTTTGTTTGAGCTGACCCTGACAGAAATGTGTGGAGTGCAGAAAATGTCGTGATTGTGTAACCTTATACAAAGCACTGTTGGCTGTTATTTACTAAATGCAAAGACACTTTTCACTACAAGTGCACTTGCAACTGCACTTAAACTGCACTTGTAGTGCAAAGTGGATTTCCCCTTAGCAAATAACCCCCATTTTCTCATAAAACAACAATTACATCACCCCAAAAGTGTTGTAGCATTGAGACAATAATCCACACATTCTTGATGAACAATCTTTTTATTACCTGCACAATCACATGTGCATTTACCAAAGGTTTTTCTGACAAACCAACATGTTTGTTGTATAACAATTTTTGTGGTGTCATTATCCAAAATCAAAATGTCCATTTTATAGAAAACAGGCATGTGTAAAACCAACAAGAAAGACACAAATCTTGATCTTACAAAGTTCACATTTGGTAGAACTGGAAGGCAATATCAGACATGAGTATTTAGGAACTGTGTTTGATATTGCGTTCAGATGGGGGGAAATCACCCCTGGCAAAGCCAAATTTGGAAGATGCACACAAATTTCACAATGTCAACATGTGCTAGCTGCCATCACGGGGGATCAAGGGACGTGTTTTGGGGGAGAAAGCCCTTCCTCACCGCTACTTTATTATTGAGGAAGGGGTTGCACCCCCAAAACGCGCCCATTGATCTCCCGTGATGGCAGATAGCACATGTTCACACACTGTGTGCATCCTCCAAATTTGGCTTTGGGAAAAATCACAAAAACATTTCGCACATTGTAGCAGACAAAAGAAGAAAGTGATTTGGAGGGGCTTTAAGCTCGCCCCAAAACATCAATGATGTTTTTATATTTTGGAATAACATCATTGATGTTTTGCTTGATGTTTTCCAATTGTAAATTACACCCCATGATCTCCCCGATCACAATCTGGGCACTTTCTGATGTGAAAGGATCTTCATCCACAACCTCACGATCACCTAAAAAGAGAGGAACCCCAAAATAAATTAGGTGTAAAAAATATGCCACCATCCATCTCTTATCTGAGCCTGTGGTCGCAGACACTCACCTGTTGTGGTGACTACTTCCACCACGTCTTCATCCTCCTGCTCATCTTGTGTTGGGGGGATTTCACCTTCTTCCAGAGGGGGGGGGCTCTGGTCTCCTCACATGAGGGGTGTCCTCCGAGTCTTTTCTCCCCTATGTAAAACAAAAATGGTATAATTAGCACACAGATATTTGATGGCAGAACTATATAAAGATGAAACATTGCTTGGAAGTGGGGTACAATGATATATTTTAGCAGAGTTCCAAGATGTAGCTTTTTTAGTGCCCTTTGTCAAGCTGCAATACTTTACCTGTTTAGTACAAGCTTCACAGATGTAGCCCCCCCTATAGTATACACTGGAGCACCTGTGTGGCCCCCCTAATAAAAATGGTGTTCTGGGGTCCCACACTAGTGCTCCAGTGTCCAGATGTGAAAACAGCTGTTCAGTGTCCTCTCCTTACACAGAATCTAGTTTGCATTTCATTCTAGTAACAAAGCCATCTACACAACCCAATTCTTTGAAGACAAGTATAGGGCCTCAAAATGGTGGCCAAATGCATATGGCCTAAACAATGGTATTTTCTAGTCCGCAAAAAAAATGTGTGATCCGAACGAATAATGTGCCCATGAACATGAAAGTTGCCATTTTAAACTGTACAACAGTTCCTAAAAGCACATGGAGCAGCACGAACGTAATAAACACAAAAAAAATAGGAACACAGCACAACTACTTACTTTTTTGCAGCACTCTCCGGATCTTTCTGTACTGCTCATGTTCTCGTAATTTCAGGTCCGACCACCGCTTCCTGAGCTGATCTTTCGATCGTCGTACCCCGAATTTCCGGTGCAGACTCCTGACCACTTTCGCCATGATCTTGGCCTTTCGGACATTGGGGTTGGGGTAAGGCCCATACTTTCCATCATAGTCGGCTCTCTTCAGGATGTCCACCATTTCCAACATCTCCCCAAAGGACATATTTGAGTCCTTTAATCTCCTTCTGGATCTGGACGTTTCAGGCTCCGGCCTTTCCTCCTCCTCCTCGTTGCTCCAATTCTAAGGATCCTGCAGTCTCTCCGCCATGTGCTCTTCCTCCACTGCGCCGAACGAAAAGGGGCGGGGAATAGAATAGAAAGAACGTCAGGGGCGGGCGGAGTTATACGCATGCGCAGTGTGTATAAATCGTAACGCGCGCGTCTTACGTACGATCTGTGAGCGGAGGAAGGAGCATCGGAGACGCCGATCATGCTAACGAAGGTAGGATCTAAACTTGGCCCTATACTGCTTCGAAATTGAAGCCTATATTGTAACAAGATTAGGGGAGTTTGGCCTGACATTAGGCTTTGTCTTGTGTTGTGTTTTGCATAGAAAATGGATGGGTTCAACGACCACAATTTCCTGCCCCTGTTCATAGACAAGTACAGGGAGCTGCCCTGTCTGTGGCAGGTGAGACACCCCCACTATAATCACAAACAGAAGAGGCAGGCAGCGCTGGAGAAACTGCTGGAGTTGGTGAAGCCAGTGGTCCCCACAGCAACCATCCCTTATTTAAAAGCTAAAATTGGTGGCCTGAGGAGCACTTATCTTAGGGAGCGCAAGAAGGTCACAGATTCCCAGAGATCCGGAGCTGCAGCAGATGACGTTTATGTCCCCAGGCTGTGGTACTATGAGAGACTGCGATTTCTGTCAGACCACACTGAAGTCAGGGAATCCCTCTCTACTCTTCCTTCCACGCTTCCTTCCACCCCAGCTGAGGCTTCCGATGTCCAACCTGGGCCTTCCAGCCAGGAAGAAGTGGAGGAGCCCAGCTGGAGTCAGGTATAGCATTCTTCTACAGATTTCTGGTCAATCAATAAATGATGTTTATTAGATGTTATTATTGATCACTAATTGCTGATTGAAAAAAGTGTTTTACATATCAATAGACAGTAGTGGGCACCCAAAATTGGGACAAGAATGAAAACTGCTGGGCTCAGAAGGATAGTCTGTTATATTTGTTAACATTCAATTTGCAGCAGTCAGGAGGTGAAAATTGAGTGTGATTGATGAATAAAAAACTAAAACTATGTCCCTTTTTCATACACAGGAAGACCTCAGCCAGGAGGAGGCTGTGGAACGTGGCAGTCAGGAGGAGGCGGGGATTAGTGGCAGCCAGGAGGAGGCGGGGATTAGTGGCAGCCAGGAGGAGGCGGGGCTAAGTGTCAGCCAAGAGAAGCCTGGGACCAGTCGCAGCCTGACTGAGTCTCAGGTTCCTCCCCTCTGCCTGCCATACAAAAGGGCCAGGAAGGCCACTCCGAGTCCCGTGCAGGATTCAGCATACAGGCTGATCCAGGAGGCTTCGGCGTCCCTCCGAGCCTTCCCCAGTCCTGAAGAGGCCTTTGCCTGCATGGCTGCCACAAAATTGCAGGGCATGCAGGAGGGCCAACGCAAGATTTCTGAGGACCTGATTTATAAAGTCCTACGTAAGGGGGAGAGTGGGGAACTGACACACAAGACAGATGTCATGGAGAGGGACGATCCTCCTCCTCCTCCTCCTCCTCCTCCTGCTGCCACAACTCCACCACCACAGCCAAAGCCTGTAAGGAAGCGTGGAAGGAAGACCAAAGAGTGATTGCCCTGGGTTCAGTCTGGTCTGACAGAAGATGCAGTCTCTCGTATGACCACAGCCTGGGGACACACATGTCATCTGCTGCTTTCTGGATCTCTGGGACTTCTGGACCAGACTGCCCTCCCTTAGATAAGGACTCCTCAGGCCACCAATTTTACTTTTAAATGATTGATGTCTGCCCTGGGGGTCCAAGGCTTCACCCACTTCTGCAGTTTCTCCAGCGTTGCCTCCCTCATTGTTTAGTTGTGAGCCCTTAATAAAATATTTTTCGGGAAATTCTACTCTCCTGTGTGTGTTTTCATCCAAAAAGGACAGTTTGTTGGTGACGATTCAGGTACATTTCTAAAGTACAATGTGAAATTAACAAGGGACAACAACACCAAACAATCTCCTACAGATTAAATAGAACAACATATTAGTGGTGTTGTGGGAACTTGTCACCAAAAACACACAAACATTTTCGGGAATACAAATCCAAATCACCAAAAAATAAAAAATAAAAAGAGAAACACAAAAAAAGATTCTACATTAAAGTAAAAAAACCTAAAAAAAAAAATATGTTGTCAGATGTGAGAAATCAAAATATATTGAGGGAATCCCGATAAATAGTAACGAAAAAAGTTTGTGAGAAGTGTGTGTGAATATGAGCATCAAAACGACTTAATTCTTGTCACATTATAAAGAAGAAGAGAGTGCGCTGTATTAAACCATTTTGAACATTGCAGTGTGACGAAAGTGCTTTATCCATTACGAACGCTAAGTTTACCAGAACGAGCTGTCCCATGTCTGAATTTCTTCTGAGCATGCGTGGCACTTTGTGCGTCGAAACAGGCCACACACGGTCGGAATTGACGCGATCGGATTTTGTTGTCGGAAAATTTTATCTCCTGCTGTCCAACTTTGTGTGTCGGAAAATCCGATGGAAAATGTCCGATGGAGCCCACACACGGTCGGAATTTCCAACAACATGCTCCGATCGGACATTGTGCATCGGAAAATCCGACTGTGTGTACGGGGCATAAGGCTACTTTCAGACTGGGGCGTCGGGGACGTCGGTGGTAAAGCGCCGCTATTTCTAGTGGCGCTTTACCGTCATTTTGGCGGAGGTTTCGGCCGCTAGCGGGGCACTTTTAACCCTGCAGTGGTGCATTGCCAGCGGTTTGGCGGCACTAACCATTGATTTCAGTGGGCAGGGGTGCTTTAGGAACATTGTATACACCGCACCTACAGCGTGGCAAAGATGCAGCTTGCAGGACTTTTTTTACCGTCCTGCCAGCGCACCACTCCAGTGTGAAAGCACTTGAGCTTTCACACTGGAGTGAGAGGAGAGGCTCTTTACAGGCGTTATCCAGGCGCTTTTTTTAACGCTTTAGCGCCTGTAAAGCACCTCAGTGTGAAAGCAGCCTAAGAAATCCTAATTTTTCATGGGAATTTACCCAAATATGTCTAACTCTCAATGTCTGTCCATCTGCACCAGACAGTGTCCATTAGCATCTGGAAGTCCATGTCCACCAGTCACAGCCACTGTTCATTAGTGCGTGTGTGATACTGTATACTAGGGTTGTCCCGATACCACTTTTTTAGGACCGAGTACAAGTACCGATACTTTTTTCAAGTACTCGCCGATACCGATACTTTTTTTTTTAATGTCACGTGACAGTGTTTTTTTTTTTTTTTTTTAACAGTGCTTTCTTTTTTTTGGGGTGGGGGTGGGGGGGTGGGGGTGAACGGTGTATGTGTGTGTGTTTTTTTTTTATTTACAATTTTTATTTTTTACAATAATATTTTTTTTATTCTTTATTGCAATATGTGTTTTTTTTTTTTTTTTTTTAATCAGCCCTGTTGGGGGGCTTTGGTGAGACATCAGGGGTCTTAACAGACCTCTGATATCTCCCCCTTGAGACAGAGAAAGAGACAGAGGATAGAGATTCCCCAGTCTCTTTCTCTGCAGCCTCAGCTGCACTGAGAATGAATGGAGAGAAGACAGCGGCTCCTCTCCATTCATAAACTGAGACATCGTAATCACAGGAGATTACAATGTTTCAGTTATGTGAATGGACAGAGTCAGCTGACTCTATCCATTCACAAAGGAAGAAGGAGGGGGACAGCGGAACGGAGGGGGAGAACGGAGGGGAACAGCGGAGGGGGACATAAAAGGAGAGAGGAACGGAGGGGACAGCGGAGAGGCACAGAAAAGGAGAGAGGAACGGAGGGGACAGCGGAGAGACACAGAGAAGGAGAGAGGAACGGAGGGGGACAGCGGAGGGGGACAGAAAAGGAGAGAGGAATGGAGGGGGACAGCGGAGAGGCACAGAGGAACGGAGGGGGGCATGGAGGAGGATGCAGTGACAGTCAGTGGTGACCGATCACCGCTGTATGTCACTAAGCAGCTGAAAGCCGGCGGGGGGAGAATCTTGTAACTCCCCCACGCACCGATCACAGCTGACTTCTAGGTATCGGCGGAAGCATCGGAGCATTTGCCCGAGTACAAGTACTTGGGCAAATGCTCGGTATCGGTGCCGATACCGATACTAGTATCGGTATCGGGACAACCCTACTGTATACATACAGTATCTCACAAACGTGAGTATACCCCTCACATTTTTGTAAATTTTTTCTTCTATCTTTTCATGTGACAACACTGAAGAAATTATACTTTGCTACAATGTAAAGTAGTGATTATACAGCTTGTATGACAGTGTAAAGTTGCTGTTCCCTCAAAATAACTCAACACACATTAATGCCTAAACCACTGGCAACAAAAATGAGTACACCCCTAAGTGAAAATGTCCAAATTGGGCCCAGAGTGTCAATATTTTGTGTGCCCACCATTATTTTCCAACACTGCCTTAACCCTCTTGGGCATGGAGTTCACCAGTGCTTCACAGGTTGCCACTGGAGTCCTCTTCCACTCCTCCATGACGACATCATGGAGCTGGTGGACGTTAGAGACCTTGCTCTCCTCCACCTTCCGTTTGAGGATGCTCAATAGGGTTTAGGTCTGGAGATATGCTTGGCCAGTCCATCACCTTTACCCCCAGCTTCTTTAGCAAGGCAGTGGTCGTCTTGGAGGTGTGTTTGGGTTTGTTATGTTGGAATACTGTCTCTGAAGGGAGGGGATCATGCTCTGCTTCAGTATGTCACAGTACATGTTGGCATTCATGGTTCCCTCAATGAACTGTAGCTCCCCAGTGCCGGCAGCACTCATACAGCCCCAGACCATAACACTCCCACCACCATGCTTGACTGTAGGCAAGACACACTTGTCTTTGTACTCCTCACCTGGTTGCCGCCACACACGCTTGACACCATCTGAACCAAATACGTTTATCTTGGTCTCATCAGACCACAGGACATGGTTCCAGCAATCCATGTCCTGAGTCTGCTTGTCTTTAGCAAAATGTTTGTGGGCTTTCTTGTGCATCATCTTTAGAAGAGGGTTCCTTCTGGGACGACAGCCATGCAGACCAATTTGATGCAGTGTGCGACATATGGTCTGAGCACTGAGAGGCTGACCTCCCACCCCTTCAACCTCTGCAGCAATGCTGGCAGCACTCATATGTCTATTTCCCAAAGACAACCTCTGAAAATGACGCTGAGCACGTGTACTCAACTTCTTTGGTTGACCATGGCGAGGCCTGTTCTGAGTAGAACCTGTCCTGTCAAACCCCTGTATGGTCTTGGCCACCGCGCTGCAGCTCAGTTTCAGGGTCTTGGCAATCTTCTTATAGCCTAGGCCATCTTTATGTAGAGCAACAATTCTTTTTTTCAGATCCTCAGAGAGTTCTTTGCCATGAGGTGCCATGTTGAACTTCCAGTGACCAGTATGAGAGGGTGAGAGCGATAACACCAAATTTAACACACCTGCTCCCCATTCACACCTGAGACCTTGTAACACTAACGAGTCACATGACACCGGGGAGGGAAAATGGCTACTTGGGCCCAATGTGGACATTTTCACTTAGGGGTGTACGCACTTTTGTTGCCAGCGGTTAGACATTAATGCCTGTGTGCTGAGTTATTTTGAGGGGACAGCAAATTTACACTGTTATACAAGTTGTACACTCACTACTTTACATTGTAGCAAAGTGTAATTTCTTCAGTGTTGTCACATGAAAAGATAGAAGAAAATATTTACAAAAATGTGAGGGGTGTACTCACTTTTGTGAGATACTGTATATATACTGTATATATGGACTGGCCAAGCATGTCTCCAGACCTAAACCCTATTGAGCATCTGTGGGCATCCTCAAACATAGTTACATAGTTACATAGGTGAGGTTGAAAAAAGACACAAAGTCCATCAAGTCCAACCTATGTGTGTGATTATATGTCAGTATTAAATTGAATATCCCTGTATGTTGCGGACATTCAGGTGCTTATCTAAGGCCCCTTTCACACGGACGGATAGAATGGTGCTTTTGGCTGCGGATTTTCTAATTTTCTACCGCAGCTAAAAGCACACAATGCTTTCCTATGGCCCCATTCACACACTGCGTTTAGCTGCGAATTAGATACATGCGGTTCTGTGCGGATAGAAGAAATAGAATTGACTGTGTCCAGGAGCGATTTAGCGCAGCTATCCGCACATAACCACAGGTAATCACAGTGCACTGTGTCAGCTGTGGATAACAGCGCCGAGCTGCTCATTTCCTTTCCAAAATCATTTTTCCTTTCCCAATGAGCGACAAGCACGGGGATCCGACTCGGATCCCCGCCAATGCCCGGCACTGTTTGGTATGAATCTTGAGGGGGAACTCCACGCCAAATTTTAAATAAAAAAATGGCGTGGGTTCCCCCCAGGGGCATACCAGGCCCTTCGGTCTGGTATGGATTTTAAGAGGAACCCCTACGCCGAAAAAATGGCGTGGGGTCCCCCCCAAAATCCATACCAGACCCTTATCCGAGCACGCAGCCCGGTCGGTCAGGAAAGGGGGTGGGGATGGGCGAGCGCCCTCCCCTCCTGAGCCGTACCAGGCCGCATGCCCTCAACATGGGGGGTGGGTGCTTTGGGGGAGGGGACGCCCTGCGGCCCCCCCACCCCAAAGCACCTTGTCCCCATGTTTATGAGGACAAGGGCCTCTTCCCGACAACCCTGGCCATTGGTTGTCGGGGTCTGCGGGCGGAGGGCTTATCGGAATCCGGGAGCCCCCTTTAATAAGGGGGCCCCCAGATCCCAGCCCCCCCCACCCTATGTGAATGAGTATGGGGTACATGGTACCCCTACCCATTCACCTAGGGAAAAAGTGTCAATAAAAAAAACACTACACAGATTTTTAAAGTAATTTATTAGACAGCTCCGGGGGGTCTTCTTCCGGCTACGGGGGTCCTCTTTCGACTTCGGGGGTCTTCTTCCAACTTCGGGGGTCTCTCCGGTTCTTCTCCGCGCTCTCCGGGTCTTCTGCCGGGCTCCTCCGCTATCTTCTGCTCTTTTGCCGCTCTTTTGCTATAGCGGAGGAGCCCGTTCTGCTGCCTTCTTCCCTCTTCTCTTCTTCCGGCTGGAATGCGCTCCGCTCTGACTTATATAGGCGGTGACCCTGCCCCCTTATGCCGTCACAGTCCCTGGGCATGCTGGGACTGTGACGTTTTAGGGGGCGTGGTCATCCTTTTTCCCTAGGTGAATGGGTAGGGGTACCATGTACCCCATACGCATTCACATAGGGTGGGGGGTCGGAATCTGGGGGCCCCCTTATTAAAGGGGCTCCTGGATTCCGATAAGCCCCCCGCCCGCAGACCCAGACAACCAACGGCCAGGGTTGTCGGGAAGAGGCCCTTGTCCTCATCAACATGGGGACAAGGAGCTTTGGGGTGGGGGGGGCCGCAGGGCGCCCCCTCCCCCAAAGCACCCACCCCCCATGTTGAGGGCATGCGGCCTGGTACGGCTCAGGAGGGGGGGGCGTTCGCCCATCCCCACCCCCTTTCCTGACCGACCAGGCTGCGTGCTCGGATAAGGGTCTGGTATGGATTTTGGGGGGGACCCCACGCCGTTTTTTTTCGGCATAGGGGTTCCTCTTAAAATTCATACCAGACTGAAGGGCCTGGTATGCCCCTGGGGGGAACCCACGCCATTTTTTTATTTAAAATTTGGCGTGGAGTTCCCCCTCAAGATTCATACCAAACAGTGCGAGTCGGCACCCTGTCGAGTTGCCATGGAAATGGCAAACCGCAGCCAAACGCGACCGCAGTTAATCGCACTGTGCAAATGCAGCTGATCGCAGTGCCTGGAGTCTTGAACACCACAGGAACAAAAACATGCTTTTAACTGCGGCAGAATAGCCATCCGTGTGAAAGGCGCCTAATAGTTTCTTGAAAATATTGATGCCCCCCGCTGAGACCACCACCTGTGGAAGGGAATTCCACATCCTTGCTGCTCTTACAGTAAAGAACAATCTTCGTAGTTTAAGGTTAAACCTCTTTTCTTCTAATTTTAATGAGTGGCCACGAGTCTTGTTAAACTCCCTTCTGCGAAAAAGTTTTATCCCTATTGTGGGGTCACCAGTATGGTATTTGTATATTGAAATCATATCCCCTCTCAAGCATCTCTTCTCCAGAGAGAATAAGTTCAGTGCTTGCAACCTTTCCTCATAACTAATATCCTCCAGACCCTTCATTAGCTTTGTTGCCCTTCTTTGTACTCGCTCAATTTCCAGTACATCCTTCCTGAGGACTGGTGCCCGGAAGGTGGAGAAGAGCAAGCCCTCTAACATCCACCAGCTCCGTTATGTCGTCATGGAGGAGCGGAAGATAACTCCAGTGGCAACCTGTGAAGCTCTGGTGAACACTATGCCCAAGAGGGTTAAGGCAGTGCTGGAAAATAACGGTGGCCACACAAAATATTGACACTTTGGGCCCAAATTGGAGGATGTACTCACTTTTGTTGCCAGCGGTTTAGACATTAATGGCTGTGTGTTGAGTTATTTTGAGGGGACAGCAAAATTACACTGTTATACAAGCTGTACACTCACTACTTCACATTGTAGCAAAGTGTTATTTCTCCAGTGTTTTCACATGAAAAGATATAATAAAATATTTACAAAAATGTGAGGGCTGTACTCACTTTTGTGAGATACTATATATATATATATATATATATATATATATATATATATATATATATATATATATATATATATATATATATATATATATATATATATATATATATAAAATACACACACACACACACACACAGTATATCAAGGTTCCTAAATATACTTACCCCAAATAAACTACTTCTATCTATATATTTTATTGTGTGAATTTTTGCAGCAACAAGTAATGGCACTGTTAACATTTTACAATATTCGTATGCCATTTCCTTCTGCGAAAACCCATCACCAGAATCTTTCAGCGGTGGTGGTGCAGCAACTATTAGTGAGTGGCTGTACATACAGGTGGAAGGTAAAAACATTTTTTCTAAAATTTTGTATTCAGCTTCCCTGTTTAGAAAGTTGTATTACAAAGAATGGTGCTGTAATTTAGACTTGCAGTTTGCTCTGAATTCATCACTGATCTTCTAGTGCCAGTTATGCAGCACCTAATGTACTATGCACTTTTGCAAAGCCCTTAGATTATGTGTGCCTACCTTTTAAAGATATGGATTTAAAAAAACCTTAACCACACACTATGCAGTTCTGCTAGATGAAGTTGGTACTTTTAACTTTATGTGACAACCAGAATAGTTAAAGCATGTCTGATCACTTGCACAGAATGTTTGAGTTTTTTTGGGCCTGCTCATGAGAACTTGCAAATCCAGATGCCAGATTACATAACATGATTGAATTTTCATGAAATACTGTAGATACAGATCCACTTTGAACTGAATATAAACCCTTTTAGGGTAATTATTGCTATCCCCTTATTGGATACCTGTAATTCAACAGTTATTGGTATAAAGCTAGCCATAAACACAGAGTTCAGTGAGCAGAACAAAAGAAATGTAAACACATTTTTCCATCCAGGCTAAACAGTGTGGATGGATGAATCCATCCCCCCCTCCCGCTGTGGCTATTACTGTCAGAATACCCAAACAGTGCCAGCTTTTGACTGAATGCAGGCACTATTCAGCTGACAATTTTCCACCCAGTTCCATCGATTTTTCTGTCAGGTTGAGAGGTGCCAACAGGACCATCCACCAATCAAATTTGAGATGATTCCTTAGAACTGTCCAAAAACAGAGTATATGGCCAGTTTTAGGCTTTGTTCACTTTGACAAACCACGGCTTTTCACCGTTTGAGGGTTGTGTTTGCTCACATGGGGATGCACAGGCAGTCCCATTCATGTTGGTTAGGAAGCAGCAGCTGCATAGACACAGCTGCTGCTCTCATTTTGACATCCGTGAGTGTTTATGGCCCCAAACACAGGCAGTGTGTGATCAGAGACATGCGCCTGCACTCACATGGATTGTGTCTGTGGGTGCAGGCGCATGGCCCTGATCACACACTGGGGCGGGGGGATTTGGGCCCTGGTATTAGTCCGCTAGTGGGTTACAAGGTGTCATAAATAGCTGGGTTTAGTGTGGGAAAAGCGCAAGATAGCCAGGGTTCCCATATTTTTAGGAATTCAGAATGGAAGTCATGTAAGATACTGGACATCTTTTGATTGATCATCATAGTGGTCAAACAGTCCTTCACAGCTGCAAAGGAGACCGTGTGTTTCTTCCAGCCCTTGGCTATAGTACACTTAGCCACAAGCAACAAATAGGTGGCCAGCTTCTGTTGATAAGAGAATAGACCTGGGTTAGGGCAGTGCAATAGGGCCAACTTTGCATCCTTGCAAATGGGTAAATGGAATAAGGTGTGCAGGAGTCCGAAAGTCCTAGACCAAAATATGGTTAGGCGCAGGCAAGTCCACCAAGTATGGAGGACAACTTTGCATAGACCACAGCCCCTAAAACATCTATCACTCTATGAAGGATTTGCATGTGCTATATGGGCTGGAACCCAGTATCATCTTAGTAAGATTTTAAATGCTGCCTCCAGGGTCGTCGTATTAATGCTAACAGGTGTTTAATAGGCTTTATTACATGGGACAAACTAGCAGTCGTAAGAAAAACAGGAATCAAAAACATTACTTTAAATTTAAAATGTGTAATTTATTTATGTTCCCAGAATGTACTGCTGAATCAGAATGCAGAAAATTGGAAAGAAGCCTACATCATCACCTTATGGACCTGAGTTGCTAAGCCGAGGTAAAATGTTCCTGGTAAAGTGAAATGCAGGGATTTTTTTTCGAATTCCCTACTACGATCCAATGTCGGACGTGAACACGTGAAGTACATTTCACCTTACTTAAAGACATTTACCTATAGGTAAGCCTATAATAAGGCTTACGTGTACTGTTTAGGAGATATTAACATTAAATGCAGCCAGTGACATAACTTGCGCATGTGCTCTGAAGGAACGGCCATGAGTGCCGTTCCTTCCGAGTCCCATGAATGGAGGCGCATGCGTGGCAATGACATCATTGTGGCTCTGGCCAATCACAGTGCCAGAGCCCGCGAACCTGGAAGAAACTCCGGGTAAAATGTCAGCTGTCCCAGCGGTGTGTGGTCGCCCCTGGAACAGCTTTGTTCTAAGGTATTTCATAATGAGCTAGTATGCGATGCATACTAGCTCATTACGCCATTGTCTTACAGGGTTTTTTTTTTTTTTTTTTTTTTTTTTTAGTTTACAACCTCTCTAACATTTAACAAGAAATGATTCTCAGTAAAATAAAGCACATATGTATGATGTATGGCTAAAGTTAAGTGGTGGCTGAACTGCATATATAGACATGGCATTTTTTCAATAATATGGCCAAGCATTTATACACTAGGCATGAACATTTTCCAGTTATCTATTTTTTTCTATGTACTTCCATGTTCTTTATAACCACAGAAATCATTAACTCGCAGAACCAAACTGTTTGGAATTTTTACACACAGTCATTAAACGCTAGTCAGAGTAGTTGTCTCTTTTTTGAAAAAAAACATAAGCTATTGATAAAAGCAGCTCTATTCATTACAAGTTTTATATGTGCTAAAATCACCTGCTCTGTCACATTATTTAATGTATACTATATTTCTAGAACTCGCACACGGTCACAATGCATTGTAATAAGGGAACACTCACTTGTTTGGATGATACAAAAGAAGAATATCCAACTTTTCCCAACCATCTCTCCGGGAGCTCTGAACTGCGCCCTCCCCAAGCTTCTTCCAAGAAAGAGACTGTTATATTCCAGCAGTTCACTTATGAAAAGGTGTTTAGTGATCATGCCTGCTCCCTGCTGGCCAGGTTCCACATCAAGGAGTGTTTGACTAAAGGGCAAAGAGGAGCTGGCAGATGGAAAACACCAGGGAAAAATACCTCAACTCAGACTGTTCAGGGTCGACTCCTAACTTTAATATTTAATGTAAAAGTAACAAATGTATTTATTATATAGACAGAGGTAAGCGAGTTAAAAACAAAGGGGTATTTTTCTTTATTATATGTTTATTAAATGCAAGACGGAATGTAATCTGAAGACCAACAAATAAAAAAAAGAAAAGAAAAACAGCCATTATTTACTTGAGTACATGACAAGTGTGTGAACAGAGGTATAAACTGTAAAGCTTTCCCTGTACCTGCTGGAAATGTTCTGACTTTGTTTACAATTTACTATATCTCCATCATGTATTATAAGCTCAGATTCATTGGACAGTAATATGCACCTACCTACCTGACCGTGTGGAAAATGGAGGCCCGGTGATAAAGCAAGTACAGATATCAAACAAACTGGATGACACCTGGAGCCAGCGCGGAGCTGGCCGCCAGAGAGTTGTCTTCAAGGCTTGTGTGGAGCGAGGGGAGGACTCTAAAAAACAGTTTTTTTCCTGCCTGCTAAAGCCTGGTGCACTGGACGCAGCAGTGAAATGTGAGTACCCCATGCATATGTGTATATAATAAACTGCAATTTTAAAACTATATAAGCACTCTGAGATTTTTCCTTTTATACTTTGGATGTCCGGTCTATTTAAGAGGAGATAGTGGAGAGGAGTCTTGGAGAGCGCTGTTGTAGCCCGGGAGAGGCTAAAAAGCTTTTATTGATCCTACTTGGTTGTAGTGGTCACATTACACCAGGTGGGATTTTTCCTGGAGGGGGGGAGCACTGTTGTGGTGACACGTTGTTTTGCTATTCGAGCACCAGTAAGGAGTGGAAGGAGTAAAGCGTCGTACACACGGTACGATTGTTGGACAACCGAGCGTCTAATTTTTGTCTTAAGGGCATGTACCAGGATCTTGTCTTGCATACTAATGGTACACAATTGTTGTGCAACAAACACAAACGTAGCGACATACTACAAGGAATTTCAGCTCTTGACTGCCACCCTTTGGGCCCCTTCTGCTAATTTTGTGTTTGGTGAGCATTGATTCCAAGCATGCCTGTTTGTACTTTTATATTATGTTAATAAATTTTGCAAACATGTAATTTTTCTCCTTCATTAATGGACACTAATGGGCAGCGACACTGATAATTTGGTACTGATGTGCACTAATAGGCAGCACTGGTGGGCAATGATGAGCTGGCATTGGTGGGCACTGATAGGTGGCACTGAAGGGCATTGATAGGTGGCATTGATGGGCACTGTTCGGCACTGGTAGGTGACACTGATAGGTAGCACTGATTGGCACCACTGGTGGGCATTGATAGGTGGCACTGATTTCTGGCACTTATGTACTGGTGGGCACTGATTCATGGCACTTTCGGCACTGGCAGGTGGCACTGGTAGGCGGTACTGGTGGGCACATATGAGGCGGCTTTGCCTCTTCCTCTTCGGGACCGATGTCCCTTCAACAGAAGCCAGTGATCGTTTTTTTTTTTTTCTCCACACGCTGTCAGCAAGAAAAAAAAACGATTACCAATCTGCTGTTTACATCACCTGATCAGCTGTCATTTGCTGACAGCTGATCATGTGGTAAGGGGCCAGGATCGACCCCTTACTCCGATCTGTGATCACCCGAGTCTCATTGACTCAGGTGATCACAGTGAGCACCCTTCAGGGGGGCGTGGTGAGTGTGCAAAGTGTAGAATGTCTATTGACAACCTCCTGGCAAAGCAGATCCGTGCTGTAGCCGTCATTCGGCTATAGCGTGGATCTTAAGGGGTTAATCAGTTGCCTACTGGGCACTTTCACCCCCTTGACAATGTACGTCGGCAGAATGTCACGGGTGGGCAAATGGCCTGTATGTCCCTCCCTCCCCGTGGGCAATCGCTCCCCCCCCCCCCGGTGGTGGGATTCATTAGAGGACCGATCAGTCCTCAGGTCCCGACCAATGTTTTCTGGCCTGGACCTGCTGATTGGTCCTAATGAATGAAATCCTTCCCCTGTCTTTGTAAGTGTAAACACAGACAGGAGGAAGTGATGTAATCTCTCCTCGAGGAGTCTTTTCAATTCCAGTGAGAGGAGAGAAGACGTCTTACCGTGAGTTGCACAACACTATGCTAGCACCAGTACACACAGGTAACACTTGCCACCCCCCTGATCGCCTCACAGTTAACCCCTTAACTCCCTGTCACTGTGTCACCAATTTCAGTTCTCAGATTTTTCACTGATCACTGCATTGTCATTTGTGACTGTAATAAGTGTTAGGGCAGTTAGTAGTAGGCCCCGTTAGGTCTAGGGTACCCCTCAATAAAGGTTTAACCCCTTGATCGCCCCCCCCGTTAACCCTTTCACCCCCTGTCGCCAGTGTCACTAATCGATCTTTTTTCTGATCGCTGTATTTGTGTCATGGGTGACGCTAGTTAGCCAGTTGATTAGTTTCACCATCAGGTTTTTATAGCTTCAGGCACCCCATATATTACCTATTAAAGGTTTTAACCCCCCTGATTGCCCCCTAGTTAACCCTTTCACCCCGTCACCAGTGATCACCATATTAGTGTTACGGGTGACGCTGGTTAGTTAGTTTGTCTTTTATAGCATCAGGGCACCTGCTGTATATTACCCAATAAAGGTTTAATCCCCTAATCGCCGGGCGGGTGATATCAGTTAGGTTTTAGCGTCAGTCAGGGTCTGCGTCGCCCCAGGCAGTGGCAGATTAGATTAACGCATGCACCATACACCTCCCTAAGTAGTATAGTGTCTGAACGGATCGGTATCTTTGATCTGATCAGATCATATTAGCATACCCAATAGTTTAGGGTTCCCAAAAACGCAGCGTTAGCGGAATCAGCCCAGATACCTGCTAGCACCTGCGTTTAACCCCTCTGCCCAGCCCAGCCCAGCCCACCCAAGTGCAGTATCAATCGATCACTGTCACTTACAAAAACACAACATACATAACTGCAGCATTCGCAGAGTCAGGGCTGATCCCTGCGAACACTAACAGTTTTTTTGGGAGCGTTTTAATAAGTCACTGACAGTCAGGAACTCTTTTTCCTGTGAGTCTCACTACTCTACCAGTAAATTTAGAGACCAAAATGTCAAATCGAAGGTACAGTAGTGAAGAGGCCTACATGTTTCTGAGCATGACAGTGAAGAGGAAGTCACCCATCTGTCAGATTCAGGCTCAGAATATGAACCTGTAGGCATTAGCGGCACCCTGACAGATAGCTCTAACGATGGAGTTGTGGTCCCTGCCAAGGTCAAGCATACTCAACCCCGTTTTTCTGCTGTTGTTGAGGTGCAAGAACCGCAGGTCTCTCGTATGGAGCAGAGAGCCAGTACTAGTGCCGGTCATCCTTCTGGTGAACTGGCAAGCACCAGCGGCCTAGTACACCCTGGTCGTAGTCAAACCAGCACTGCAGTATCATGTGGTGAGTCCCATAAGTGCAGTTTAAGCTGGTGAGGTGGCTAGCACAACTAGCGTCCCGCAGCCACCAAAAAGAAGACAAAGACAGGCCCGTCGAGCCCATAGTGCCCTTTCTGCTGCATTTGCCAATCCTAATTGGGAGCCCACCACTTCTGCAGCACCTGCACTTCCCCCATTCAATGGCCAACCCGGAATTCAGGTGGAAACAGTTGATTTTACATCACTTGATTTTTATTCGCTGTTTTTCACGGAAGATCTCTATAGATCTATTGTGGACCATAGCAATTTGTATGCTGGCCAATTCATCGCCACTAATCCCCATTTAACCCTTACCAGAGAATGCAAACCATTACGGTTTCCGAATTTAAGACCTTTCTGGGCCTATCCCTCCTCATGGGCATAACTAAAAAGAGTGACTTGCGGTCATATTGGTCCACTGACCCAATTCACCATATGCCCGCGTTCTCTGCCTCCATGGCCAGGGCATGATACAAGCAGATTTTGCGGTTTATGCACTTCAGTGATAATGAACTCTCATCCTCGGAGTGACCCTCAATACAATTGGCTCTACAAAATTCGGCCCCTCGTAAACCACTTCAACCAACAGTTTGCAGCCTTGTTTACTCCCGATCAAGTTGTCTGCATTTATGAGTCCCTGACTACGTTTTCTGGCTGCTTGTCTTTCAAACAGTATCTTCCCAGCAAGCGTGTCAGATATGGGGTCAAGATGTATAAGCTCTGTGACAGGGCCATAGGCTATACATATAGGTTTATGTTTTACGAGGGAAGAGATAGTCACATAGAGCAGGAGAACTGCCCAGACTACATAGGGAGCGCTGGTAAGATTGTGACTTGGTATCACCCTTTTTCGGAAAGGGGTACCACTTGTATGTAGACAATTATTACACGAGTGTACCACTTTTTAGTCACTTGTTTGATCATTGAATTGGCGCATGTGGCACCGTGCAATCTAATCGCCAGGGCTTACCCCAGCGGCTTGTAGATTCCCGTCTTAGGCTGGGGGAGAGAGCCTGCTTGAAGTGTAATAATTTGCTTGCTGTGAAGTGGAGGGATAATCGGAATGTTTTCATTCCCTTCACGCAGACACGACGGTCCAAATTTCAATTGGCTCTGCTGAATGCTTATGTGCTATACAAAGCTTCAGGGCGAACTGGATCCTTCCTTAAATTCCAGAAAGAGATCATCACAGCCTTTATTTCCAGACGGTGCTGTGGCCCAACTTCCAAATCCAAATGCAGGAAGCCGGCTGCATGAGAGGCATTTTCCATATGTCCTCCCTGGTACCCCTACTCAATGAGCCCCCCAAAGAAAATGTTGTGTCAGACTAGGACACTTTCACAGGGCCTCCAAAGAAGCCATCGCATTTTAGGAGACCTGAACCTGGAACCGAACCATTACAACCACTACAACCGTTACAGTTACAAATAAAAGTGTAAAAAAATATTATATATATATATATATATATATATATATATATATATATATATAAATATTATATATTTATTATATAAAAAAATAAAAACAACAAAAATAGTTGTCGTTTTATTGTTCTCTCTCTATTATCTCTCTATTATTGTTCTCTCTCTATTATTCTGCTTTTTTTTTTACTGTATTCTACAATGCAATGTTTTATTGTTACTATGTTTTATCACGTTTGCTTTTCAGGTATGTAATTCTTTTATACATTACTGTTTACTGTGTTTTATTGTTAACCATTTTTTTCAGGTACACCATTCAGCTGCAGCACTGATTTATTTATCTTGACAGCAACAGCGTTTTGCTCCCACAATACATAAATCAGTGACTCCAGTGCTGCCGAAACATGGGGGCAGGGGTGGAGGGGCGATTTGTACCTAACATTAGGGGCGGATTGCCCCCATGCTTCGGCATATATTTTTTAGGCACAGAGTGCTTTACAAAAATGTTTTATCTTTACTATGTTTTATTGTATTTGCTTTGCAGGTATGGTATGTCTTACTGTTATACTGTAATGTTACTTTGTTTTAATGTTAACCATCATTTGCTTAGCAGGTACGCCATTCAGCTGCAGCACTGATTTATTTATCTTGACAGCAACCGCATTTGCTCCCACGATATGTAAATCAGCGACTCCAGAGCTGTAGGAGGTGATTTCACCACCACAGTTAAAAAAAAAATGGTGCATGTATGCCCATCATTAGAAGTGGGTGGATGAAGGGCGGTATTCTAATGGTGGGCATACCCACCGATCAATTTCTTTTTTTCGTGCAGCCCATAGGCTGCATGAAAAAAAAAACATTACAATGTATGCCCAACAAGGACCAGCAATGTACTGGTATGTTGCTGGACTTTGAGTGGTTATACCAGAATGATGCCTGCAGGTTTAGGTATCATCTTAGGTATCATCTCTTCTTTTCAGCCAGTGGCCAGCTTTCATGTAAAAGCAATCCTAGTGGCTAATTAGCCTCTAGACTGCTTTTACAAGCAGTGAAGCAGTAGGAGGGAACTCCCCCACCCACCGTCTTTCATGGTTTTCTCTGGCTCTCCTGTTCCAACATAGAGCTGATCAGAGACCAGAATGGCTCCAATCATCTCTATGACCTAAGAAACCGGAAGCTACAAGAATTTTATGACTTAGATTTCGCCGGATATAAACAGCGCCATTGTGAAATTGGCAAACCATTTTATCACACCGATCTTGGTGTGGTCAGATGCTTTGAGGGCAAAGGAGAGATCTAGGGTCTAATAGACCCCAGTTTTTTCAAAAATACCTATTGCTATCATAGGGGATATTTACATTCCCTGAGATAACAATAAAAATTATTAGAAAAGAAATAAAAAGGACCAGTTTAAACATAAAATTGCAAAATAAAAAAAACAAAAAAAAAAACAAAAAACAAAAGCACCCCTGTCCCCCTGTGCTCACGCGCACAGGCGAACACAAGCGTTGGTCTGTATGTATGTATGTATGTACTACCTGTATGTAAACAGCAATTGCACCATGCATGTGAAGTATCACCGCAAAGGTCAGATCGAGGGCAGTAATTTTAGCAGTAGACCTCCTCTGTAAATATAAAATGGTAACCTGTAAAGGCTTTTAAAAAATAGGATTTTTAAAACAGCTTACCTGTAAAATCCTTTTCTTTGAAGTACATCACAGGACACAGAGCCATAATAGTTACTATGTGGGTTATAGGCCACCTTCAGGTGATGGACACTGGCACACCCTAAGACAAAAAGTCCACTCCCTATATAACCCCTCCCACTATTGGGAGTACCTCAGTTTTGTAGCAAAGCAATACACGTGTATACCAAAAGAAGGGAGGGACCTCTGTGTCCCGTGATGTACTTCAAAGAAAAGGATTTTACAGGTAAGCTGTTTTAAAAATCCTATTTTCTTATCGTACATCATGGGACACAGAGCCATAGTAGTTACTATGTGGGATGTCCCATAGCAATGCCAACTGAAGGGAGGGAGACACAACAAAAGTAGGGCAATAAGAGACTAGAGGACGTATACTGCAGCCTGCAGTACACTGCGCCCAAAGGCGATATCCTCATGACCTTTTACATCTATTTGATAGAACCTGGTAAATGTATGGACTGAAGACCAAGTTGTGGCCTTGCAGATTTGAGCCATGGAGGCCTTGTGATGCGCCGCCGAGGAAGCACTAACAGCCCTGGTGGAATGCGCTTTAATATGAAAAGGTGGAATTTTCCCCTTTAAACCATAAGCTTGAACAATCACTTGACGAATCCATTTAGAAATAGTAGATTTTGATGCTGCCTGTCCTCTCTTAGGACCTTCTGGCAACACAAACAAAACATCTGTTTTACGAACCTGAGCGGTCACCTTCAAATAGACCTTGACTGCTCTCACCACATCAAGAGAATGTAGTGACCTTTCTTCCGCAGAACAAGGTACTGGAAAAAAATATGGCTCTTTACAAGAAAGAGCAGCCAACTCTCTTCTTGCAGAAAAAATGGCAACCAGAAAAACAAATTTCCTTGTCAAAAGGACCAAGGGAAATGCACAGTGTGGCGCTATTATGTGAATACAGTATGAAAAAACTAAACATAAATTATCCAAATCATAAACATCTCATGTGAGCACTTATGACAGTGACTAGTGAAAGAATAATACATATGTGTGTTTAGATGAATTAAACATCAAAGGCAAAATCAAATATAGAGTCCATAACACCAAAAAGAAAAAGTCCGTGATAGCAGTGTATAAATGGTATGCAGGTGTATTTCCTGTATATGCAGGAAGATCAATTGGACCCGGTAGCCTGGTAGATGAATGGACCATAAACGACCAGAGGTGCACAGAAATTTGAAAACGGTGCCAGGACCATCACCAGAAGATATGGAGGCTTACCAGAAGTAGTGGCCCGAAATAGCGTATGCTAAAACAGGTCAAGAAGGCTTGGTGACCAACTGGTCTAGATGTATTGTCTGGTTAGATGTCATCACCACACCAACGGAGGGAAGGGGGGGAAGCAATCAGCACGATTTCCTCAATAATAATCAGAAGACGACTTTTTTAGTTGAAACATGTTGGGTGGACCCCTCACAACTACCGCTATACGATTTACATGCCTGTTTGATCTGCATAAAATGTGAGTTTGTTTTTTATTGTTATTTTTAATAAATCCAAGTTAATACGTTATTACACTATGTGAGTGTTTTCATTCCTCACATGGTACACGAATCTTTCGCTTGGCTTAGTGGTGTGATTATTATTGAGGAAATCGTGCTGATTGCTTCCCCCCCTTCCCTCCGTTGGTGTGGTGATGACATCTAACCAGACAATACATCTAGACCAGTTGGTCACCAAGCCTTCTTGACCTGTTTTAGCATACGCTATTTCGGGCCACTACTTCTGGTAAGCCTCCATATCTTCTGGTGATGGTCCTGGCACCGTTTTCAAATTTCTGTGCACCTCTGGTCGTTTATGGTCCATTCATCTACCAGGTCCAATTGATCTTCCTGCATATACAGGAAATACACCTGCATACCATTTATACACTGCTATCACGGACTTTTTCTTTTTGGTGTTATGGACTCTATATTTGATTTTGCCTTTGATGTTTAATTCATCTAAACACACATATGTATTATTCTTTCACTAGTCACTGTCATAAGTGCTCACATGAGATGTTTATGATTTGGATAATTTATGTTTAGTTTTTTCATACTGTATTCACATAATAGCGCCACACTGTGCATTTTTTAGTTGTTTTTTTCTCCGAGTCTACGGGTGTGTTGGCTGCTTACTTAGTTTGTTGTAGCGCAGCGCTGTATTATATTTCTTGAAATTTTGAAAAGGACCAAGGGAGTATCGGCTCAAAAGGCTGTTTCTGTAATGCCATCAGGACTAAATTCAAATCCCAAGAGTTCAGGGGTGACCTAACCTGAGGATTAATCCACATTACCCCCTGAATAAAGCTACGAACCAGAGAGTGTGAAGCAAGAGGTCATTGAAAAAACACAGATAAGGCCGACACCTGGCCTTTGATAGTACTCAAGGCCAGCTTAATTTCTAATCCCATCTGTAGAAATTCAAGGATCCTACCTATGACATATTTCCTGGAGTGCCAACCAGGAGACATATGCCTTCCAGACTCTATAATAAATGACTCTGGAGGCAGGCTTCCTAGCATTAAAGTGGACTTACACAGGAGTCACGCCCCCTCGCGCACCCCCCGCTGTCTCCTGGGAAACACACAGGTCCCAGGAGATAGCAGGGACCACTTAGGATGCACAGCGCGACTCGCGCATGCGCAGAAGGGAACCGGGAAGTGAAGCTGCAATCTAGAATATTGATGGGCAAGGTCATTTCTCTTTTGGACCATTTTCCTTGGACAGATGCTTCTTCCAGGACTGCTCCCCAGCCCAGAAGGCTGGCATCCGTTGTCACCACCTTCCAGGTAACTGGTAGGAAGGACTTTCCTTTCTGAAGATTCTTGGATATCAACGACCAACTGAGGCTTTGATGCTCTTTGGGAGATAAACGCATCAGGAAGTCTAGAGCTTGGATCTTTTTGTTCCAAGTTGACAGGATACTGTTTTGCAGCAGTCTCGAATGAAACTGTGCATAACGAACGGCCTCGAATGAAGCTACCATCTTTCCCAACAATCTCATGCAAAGTCGAATAGAAGGATTCTTCTTTGCTTTGACCACCTGAATCAGTTCCCTTATGGAACTGATCTTTGCCTGGGGTAAGAACACCCCCTTCTGAGCTGTATCTATGATCAGGCCTAAGTACTGCAATCTCCTTGATGGTTTTAAGGAAAATTTCTTTAGGTTGAGAATCCAACCTAAGTATTCCAGGTAGCTGACTGTGGTGACCAAACTGGTTTAGGCGGGCAACCAACTGATCTATCAAGAGTAGATCGTCTAAATAAGCCAGAATCGTTATCCCCTGAGCCCTTAGTCTGGCTAAAGGGGGGGGGGGGCAGAACCTTTGTAAACACTCGAGGTGCAGTAGCTAGACCGAAAGGCAGAGCTACAAACTGAAAATGAAGGTTTTCTATCTCGAAGCGTAGATATTTCTGGTGAGTGGGGAAAATAGGTACATGTAGATAAACATCCTTGATGTCGATTGACGCTAGCAGTTCTCCACCTTGTGAAATGGAGACCACTGATCGGATTGACTCCATGAGAAAAGAGCGGATATTCAAAAACGGATTTAGATCTTTGAGATCTAAAATGGGTCTGACATCCCCGTTTGGTTTTGGTATCGTGAAAAGGTTTGAATAAAACCCTAACCCTTGCTCTTCCATGGGGATCACTGATATCACCTTTTGAGACAAGAGATGATCCAAAGCCAGAAAGAGAGACTTCTTTTTTCCTGGGTCTCTGGGAACATTTGATCCGAGAAAACAAGGAGACGGGAACTCTCGGAACTCTAGTCTGTAACCTAGAGATATTGAGGAAGCCACCCATTTGTCTCGACACTGTTCCTGCCAGACCTTTGAGAACTGCAGAAGTCTTCCCCCCACTCGAGCAAGCATGGGCGCCCCTTCATAAGGAGGTTTTAGTATTTTGTTAGCGGGCTTTCTCCCCCAGGGCCTCTTTTGACCCTGGGGTTGACCCTGAGGTTTACCTCTTGAACTTGACAGTGGAGGCTGTCGTGACTGCCTGGAGGCAGCTGCTCCTGGCACTGGAGAAGAAGCTCATTTAAAAAAAAAAACGCTTAAACTTCTTCTTAACTGGTAAAAAGGGAACTTTTCCCATTAGAAATTCTTTGGATATATTTATCCAAATTGTCTCCAAACAACCGTTCACCACGAAATTGAAAACTAGCCAAGAGTTTTTTGCATGGCGCTTCGGCTGACCAATTCTTCAACCATAGAATTCTATGCACATGTACCAGCCCGAGCATAAGCTGTGAGGCTTGGAGAATAGAATCTTTCATAGCGTCTACTGTAAAACATAACGCCTCTGATATCCTGGCCAAATCTTGGGCCCGTTTATCAGGAATAATCTTGAGCACTTCTTTAAACTGGTCTTTTAAGGACTGACATACCCCGATCGCTGCCAGCGCAGGCTGAACCACTGAACCTGCCAGAGAAATATTGTTTTTAAATAAGAATATGTTGGATCCTTCAGCATTTGAGCATTGTCTAGACAATTTGAGCATTGTCTACAGGACAAGTCAAGCTCTTGTTCACAGAGGATATAGCAGCGTCAATTGCTGGAATCCCCGATTTCTTATTAAACTCTTCCTCCATAGAATAAAGTGTTGAAAACTTTTTTGGAGGAAAAAACTGTTTATCTGGGTGCTCCCATTCAGAATACATAAGCTTTTTAAGTAATGAATGGATAGGAAAAGCATGAATAGGTTGGGGAGGCTTTAGCGAACCCAAACAAGAAGTGGGCTCATCGACTGACTCCGCTACTGGCAGCAAAAATGTGGAGCGGACCAATTCAGTGAGAGATTGTACCAACAACCTTTCCTGTGAACCCAATCTATCCGTATTAGACTCTTCAGAAGAGGATTCATCAGCCTCTTCCTGGTCCCTTGAGAGAAAAGCGTCATCTCTTGCCCCCTGTTCCTCAGTTTGAGGGTCCTGGGTAATGGACAGGGATCTATTACGCTTACTCCCACTCTGGGATGCGATTAAGGCATACATTTTTTGTTTCAAGCCTAAAAAACCTCTTCAGTAACATATACAGGGGCTGCAGTGCTAAAAGCAGCTGCAACACCCGATGTCCCTGATGGCTCACTCTGACCGGCCAAAATACTCTCAGGGGAGGATGCCATTTTCTTAGAGATGGTTCTAGGCTTCCTTGTGGCTGTAGAAGACTTTCCAAAGCCCTTTTTCGAGGTGCTTTTACCCCCCTTCTGACCATAGCCCGATGCACAAAGCAGAGGTACTACCAGAAGGAACGCATCCACTGCTTTAGCAATAGTCCAGCTATGCCCCTGCTATTAATGCTCAGCCGGATGCAATAGTAAATGTGTCAAAAGGAATGCCTGTCACCATACGTCTTTCATGCCCCTCTTGCGTCCCTCCGCAGCTTGCAGCAGTAACAATGGTGATTTTAAAAACACACTTTCCCGTGCTGGATGTTGGAGGATGCCAACGCCGTGCTAAGCGCCGCCCCCCTCCGTCGCCTACAGCCCCTCTCCTCTCTCTTTTAAAAAAAAAGAGCTTTCCCGCGCGAGCGCGGACTTCTGATCCTATGGGATCGTACAGTAAGGGGGAAAAATGGCGAAGAGGGGGGCTGGAAGCTGCCGAGGACGGCGGCGTGTCGTTCATTTTTTTTTTGTCCTGGCGCTTCTTCTTCGTGAAGAGGGGGAGAAAATAGCACAGGTAGGGGGCGTCTGGTGGGGAGGAAACCCCCCCCAGACTTACCGGAGGTCTGCTGCTGGCTTTGCTGTGCTGTGCTAGTTTTGGCTTGATTTAATGAGTTTTCCATGTGAGTGCAATGATTGAAGGTTTCACAGTTCAATAAATGTTGTGTTTTATGGTATCACACTATGTGCACATTTTTTTATTTACACATGAAATGAATTGACACCGAGTTGGATGGAACGTGGATCTTTCACTCTACCTCGAGTGTACAGGGTTTCATGCGCTTTTGCCAAAACACGAGAGTGTGAGGCATATTCATTCGGTGAGTGTTGAATTCAGAGGGAGAGGAATCACTGGCACGTTTGATTTGGTGGACATTTTCAGCAATTTGCACACTTTTTCACGGTGCTCTTTTCTATGGATATTTCTACGGATGTACCTCTACATTTATTTTATATGATGGATTTTTGAACTATTTTTTAGTTTGGAATGACACACACAAGTGTCATTTACATTATTTCAGTACACTGTTTTTTTATACTTTGAACACCAGTTTGTGTCATATCACTGATCTTCGGAATCTTTTTGTTTTTTTGTTTACAGGTTGGAATGATATATATAAGTGTCATCTACATTATCACAGTACACTGATTGTACACTTTGAACACTGGGTTATGTTATATCACTAATAGTAGCGCCGCTTATATTAATTTTCTGGTGATTGCAAATTAATAGAGATTATTTATGTGCTCTATACAGCCTCCAGTGGTGACACATAGGCATGACAACATTCACTAAATTAACCACTGGGCACGTAGCCTCCCTGGCGGTTTTCCCGAGTGTGGCTCGGGGTTAAAATTCAGTACCATTAGCAGTAACCCCGAGCCACACTCGGGATCGCATTGCAGGATCCTGGGGCAGCGTTACTTACCTTGTCCCCGGGATCCTGCGATGTCCCCCGCAGTGTCCGCGGGCTGTGTCTCCTCCGAAGCCTCTCTGTGCCAGGCTCCGTTCCCTGCGAGCGGCGCGATGCACGGGGGCGGAGCCTGGCGGCAAATTCAAAAAAATGTCAAAATCATAACACATACAATACTGTAATCTTACAGATTACAGTACTGTATGAAATGATTTCACATCCCTTTTGTCCCCAGTGCTCTGGCCCATGCCCTGCATGCAGTTTTACATGATATACACTGTTCTTTCTGCCTGGAAACTGGAGATTGTCCATAGCAACCACAAAGTGTCCCTTTACGTCAAAAGTGGCTTTAGACCAGCTAGAAAACAGCGATAGTAAATTAGAACACTTGCAGAATTGAGCGATAGTGAATTGTGGGGAAATTTATTTTATTACTATTTTTTTTAATTTTTTTTAATTATTTATTTTTATTTATTATATTATAATTTATGCTTTTGTGTTTCAAACTTTATCATACCCGGGATATCTACTAGACTCTGGTTTGGACAGATTTAAGTGTGTTATTGTTAAGATTTACAGACCTACAATATAAAACGCCAAATTTCCATGCAAAATAATTGTACCGCTTTCAGCACCTAAAATCCGAAATGATCATACCGCCAGGGAGGTTAAACCCCCTTAATAACCAGACCAATTTTCAGCTTTTGGTGCTCTCACATTTTGAGATGCAACACTGTATCTATATGAATTTTTTGTCCTTTTTTTCACACAAATAGAGCTTTCTTTTGGTGGTATTTAATCACCGCTGGGTTCTTTATTTTTTGCGCTATAAAAGAAAAAAGACCGAAAAATCTGTAAAAAAATTAATTTTTCTTCGTTTCTGTTATAAAATTTTGAAAATTAGTAATTTTTCTTCATATATTTTGGCCAAAATTTATACCGCTACATATCTTTGGTAAAAATAACCCAAATTAGTGTATATTATTTGGTCTTTGTGAAAGTTATAGCGTCCACAAGCTATGGTGCCAATATCTGAAAATTGATCACACCTGAAGTACTGACGGCCTATCTCATTTCTTGAGACCCTAACATGCCAGAAAAGTACAAATACCCCCCAAATGACCCCTTTTTGGAAAGAAGACATTCCAATGTATTTAGAAAGATGCATGGTGAGTTTTTTGAAGTTGTCATTTTTTCCCACAATTCTTTGCAAAATCAAGTTTTTTTTTTTTCACAAAATTGTCATATTAGCAGGTTATTTCTCACACACAGCATATGCATACCACAAATTACACCCCAAAACACATTCTGCTATTACTCCTGAGTATGGCGATACCACATGTGTGAGACTTTTACACAGCGTGGCCACATACAGAGGCCCAACATGCAGGGGAGCACCTTCAGGCATTCTGGAGCACCCATGCCAATTCTGACATTTAAAATGTAAACATCATGTAACATCATGTGACATGTAAAAATCATCATTTATTTGCTAGAAAATTACATAGAACCCCAAAACATTATATATGTTTTTTTAGCAAAGACCCTAGAGAATACAATAGCGGTCATTGCAACTTTTTATCTAGCACTATATTTGCGCAGCAATTTTTCGAACGCGTTTTTTTTGGAAAAAAAAATGTTTTTTGCTTTAAAAAAAAACAAAACAGTAAGGTTAGCCCAATGTTTTTGCATAATATGAAAGATGAAGTTACGCCGAGTAAATAGATACCTAACATGTCACCTTTCAAAATTGCACACGCTTGTGGAATGGCGCCAAACTTCGCCACTTAAAAATCCCCATAGGCGACGCTTTAAAATTTTTTACTGGTTACAAATTTTGAGTTACAGAGGAGGTCTAGGGCCCAAATTATTGCTCTCACTCTACCGATCGCAGCGATACCTCACATGTGTGGTTTGAACACCGTTTTCATATGTGGGTGGGACTTACGTATGCGTTCGCTTCTGCATGCGAGCACACGGACAGGGGCGCTTTAAAAAAATTTTTATTTTTTTTTATTGTTCATTTTACTTTATTTATTTTAGTTTGACACTTTTTTCCAAAAAAAAAATGTTTTGATCACTTTTATTCCTATTACAAGGAATGTAAACATCCCTTGTAATAGGAATATGGCATGACAGGTCCTCTTTACAGTGAAATATGGGGTCAATAAGACCCCAAATCTCACCTCTAGGCTGTGCCTGAAATTGAAAAAAAAAAAAAAAAAAAAAAAAAAGATCCTGGCTTCGATCGTAGCGGTGAGTCGGTAGAAGCACCGGAGGGCGGCGGGAGGGGGGGACGTCCCCTCTCGCCTCCCATAAGAACAATCAAGCAGTGTAACAGCCGCTATGATCATTCTTATGGTGTAGGGAATCGCCGTCTGAAAAAGATGATATCTGAATGATGCCTGTAGCTGCACCCATCATTCAGATATCCCCGCACATAGTCAAGGACATCGTATGACGGAAGGCCGGAAGTGGTTAAAACGATTTTTTTTTTTTTTAACACAAAGTTGTCCATTTATACAATATTTCTAACACATAGCATGTACATATCAAAAATGACACCCCAAAATAGATTCTCCTACTCCTCCTGAGTACGGCGATACCACATGTGTGAGACTTCCACGGCCTGGCCACATACAGAGGCTGGGTATGCCTGAGCATGGCCGGGTATGGCTGAGCATGGCCGAGTATGGCTGAGCATGGCTGGGTATTGCAGAGTATCGCCGAGTATGACTGGGTATGGCAGAGTATGGCTGGGTATGGCAGAGTATGGCTGGGTATGGCAGAGTATGGCTGGGTATCACAGAGTATTGCAGAGTATGGCTGGGTATTGCGGGTTATGGCAGAGTATTGCAGATTTTTGCGGGGTATTGCAGAGCATGGCTGGGTATGGCAGAGTATGGCTGGGTATCACTGAGTATTGCAGAGTATGGCTGGGTATCACTGAGTATTGCAGAGTATGGCTGGGTATCACCGAGTATTGCAGAGTATGGCTGGGTATCACCGAGTATTGCAGAGTATGGCTGGGTATCACTGAGTATTGCAGAGTATGGCTGGGTATTACTGAGTATTGCAGAGTATGGCTGGGTATCACTGAGTATGGCTGGGTATTGCGGGGTATGGCAGAGTATTGCGGGATATTGCAGGGTATGGCAGAGTATTGCGGGGTATTTCAGGGTATGGCAGAGTATTGCGGGGTATTCCAGGGTATGGCAGAGTATTGCGGGGTATTCCAGGGTATGGCAGAGTATTGCGGGGTATTCCAGGGTATGGCAGAGTATTGCGGGGTATTCCAGGGTATGGCAGAGTATTGCGGGGTATTCCAGGGTATGGCAGAGTATTGCGGGTATTCCAGAGTATTGCGGGGTATTGCGGAGTATGGCGGGGTATTGCAGGGTATGGCAGAGTATTGCGGGGTATTGCAGGGTATGGCAGAGTATTGCGGGGTATTGCGGAGTATGGCGGGGTATTGCAGAGTATTGCGGGGTATTCCAGGGTATGGCAGAGTATTGCGGGGTATTGCGGAGTATGGCGGGTATTACAGAGTATTGCGGGGTATTCCAGGGTATGGCAGAGTATTGCGGAGTATGGCGGGGTATTGCAGGGTATGGCAGAGTATTGCGGGGTATTGCAGGGTATGGCAGAGTATTGCGGGGTATTGCAGGGTATGGCAGAGTATTGCAGGGGTATTGTGGGGTATGGCAGAGTATTGCAGGGGTATTGTGGGGCATACCAGAGTACTGTGGGGCATTGCAGAGCATTGCAGGGCATGCAGAGTAGTGGGGATGGCTGAGCATGGATGGATGGATGGCTGGATGTCTCTGTGCAGCGCTGTGGGCACTACACATGCAGCCCACAACGCTGCAGCCATCCATCCAGTCCCCTCTCCGCTCACAGTGTACCGATCGGTACACAGAGGGGAGGAGAGGAACCGGCGTCATCAGATGACGCCGGTTTGTTTACATGTGATTGCTCCGTCATTTGACGGAGTGATCACATGGTAAACGGCCGCGATCAGCGGCCATTTACCGGGATCTGTGATGCGCCGGGTCCTCTGGACCCGGCGGTCACGGATGCTCTCGAGTGTGCGCCCTAGGGGGCGCGCGAGAGCAGAATTCTGGGAGGACGTCCCTGGACGTCCTCCCAGAGTTAAACAACCGCCCTGTAGCCGTCATTTGGCTATGGGCCGGTTGTTAAGTGGTTAAAGGAGACATTCATAAGAAAATTCAAAAAAATGTCTTAGAAAACTCCACTTACCTTTCCCGCCGCAGGGTTTTCTGTGGTAAAACCAACAGACCCAATCTTCACCCTTCACGGTGGGTTCCGTTAACAAACCTTCAGGAGCTGGGGACCCTCAGGGAAACCCACAATCCTGGACCTGTAATAGCACCACCGCCAGTAAAACTTTATAGCCTTAATACCAAAAGTATTGAATCCCGGGCTCCAGCTCTCCAAAAAAAGAAGCGTTTACAGGCAAAACCTTGTTTCTTTGGACACAAGGCCCGAGTACCTTTCAATTCGGCCTCAAAAGACAATTTCGAATGGATCCTGCTGCATGGCTAGCCCCAGCAAGGATTGCTCCAGTGGAGCTCAGCACAGCAAATCTTTACTCGTGACCAACACCTTAGACACTGGCAAAAAAACTGAGGTACTCCCAGTAGTGGGAGGGGTTATATAGGGAGTGGACATTTTGTCTTACGGTGTGCCAGTGTCTATCACCTGAAGGTGGCCTATAACCCACATAGTAACTACTATGGCTCTGTGTCCCGTCATGTACGATAAGAAATGTATGTAGTTGGGGGCGTGTCCAAGATGGTGACTGGAGTGGAAGCATAGTTGAGGAGCTCCGGTACCCTGCCTGCTAATTATCCTGTTTCCCTGCAGAATTACTTGCCTTTGGACCTACAGAAGTGCAGCTGAGAATTCCCAGGACTGGTATGCCCAGTAAGCGCAAATCTATTGTGCAAAAGAAACCCTCCCAGGCCCACATTCCACCTCGTGGCAGGAAAGCCGGGCCCAGCAAACTCTCCAACATGGCATCCCAAACTGAGGAAGCGGACCAGGTGATCCAGGACCAGGATCACTTCACCGCCCTGATGCAGGCAATAAATACCTGCCAAACCACACTAACGGGGAAGATGGACATCATGTAGCTGGAGATGGGTCTTATTCGGAAAGACATGGACAAATTCAGGGCCCGACTGACAGAGGTCGAGCACCGGGTGGGGGACACTGAGGATGTGCTGAGAGACCACACATCCTCCCTCCGCACCCTCACTACTAAGGTCAAAGCCCTTGAATATCGTGGAGAGGACGCGGAGAACCGCAACCGGAGGAACAACCTCCATATCATCAGTCTCCCATAGGGATTAGAGGACCCTGGCCCCGCTGCATTCACCGAGCGCCTCCTCCGCTAGCTGTTCCCCCAGACGGCGTTCTCCCCATTTTTCGTGGTGGAGCGTGCCCACAGGATGCCGGCTGCCCGAGGTTCCCCGGGAGCCCCACCGTGCATGTTTATCCTCTGACTCCTGAACTTTCGCGACAGGGACACAGTGCTGCGGGAGAGCAGGAAGATTGAGGCTCTACATTTTGAGGGAGCCCGCCTCATGATTTTGCCAGACTTCTCCGTGGTGGTGCAAAAACAGCGCAAATCATTCGACCATGTGAAACTTGCTCTGCGCCAAAAAGGCCTGAAATACAGCATGCTGGTTCCTGCCCGACTATGGGTTCAAGACGGGGAAACCCACCGCTTTTTCACAGCCCCTAAAGACGCTGCCAATTGGCTGGAATCCCTCCCACAGTCCTGAGACTATGGATGCCAGGATGCTTTGTCTCTCTCTCTCTGGTGGGGGAGTCCCTGTACTGTACAGTGCACTGCGATTACACGTAATGGATCTTAGGCATTGATTACTGCACTGTAAGCCTCTTCCCCACTGGTGGGAGTTACTGTCTTCTCTCCCCGATGACCCTTGCTTATGAAACCCACCATCAAATCTTACCCTGCTACTGAACATACCGGTGAGTGCTTTAGCTAGCCATACTTCAGAGCAGGGGGCCTCTCCCCTCAATGTAGGGGGATTCCTACCCAGGGTTTTTTTTTCTCAGAGAATGGGTGCAGGAACTCCCCCTTTTGGGAGTTACCCATTGACTTTGCCCCTACCTACCTCTGAGCACCAGTCCTTGGTTCCACCCCCTACCTACCTCCCAGCACTGCTCCTTTTAGAGAATACAGAACCGAGTAACATGTGGTACTAAGTAATTTGTATGGAATTTGTTATTGATAACAAAAAAAGCAGTAAAATAGACCCCCCACAGCCAACAATAGACCCCCCAGCAACAATAGATCCCCCCGCAACAATGGACCACCTACAACAAAATACCACCCAGCTATAATTGACTGCTCCCTCAAAAGTAGATCCCTCCCAGTGACAACTGACCCCCCCAGAAACATAAGACCCACCCCAGCAACAATAAATCCCCCACCAGCAACAATAGACCTCCCCAGCAGCAATCAACCCTTCTGCAGAAATAGATCCCCTCCAGCAACACTAGATCCATCAGCAGCCAGCATCAATAGACACTGTAGCACAACCCAGCACTCCTTGCCATTACATACATTGAAGTAGTGGAGGTGCCGGAACTGCATTCCCCCGCGTTCCCGCTGAAAAAAAGCCCTCACATTCACATCAGTCCCTGCCCTCAAGGAGCTTACAATCTCAGGTCCCAAACTCCCATTCATACATATCCTAGGGCCAATTAACCTACCAGCATGTCTTTAAAGTAGGAGGAAACCGGAGTACCACGTGGGCACAGGGAGAACATGCAAACTCCAGGTAGGTTGTGTCTTGGTTGGGATTTGAAACAACAACCCTAGTGATACTAGGCAGAAGTGCTAACCACTTAGGCACTGCACACGTTGCCTCATATCAGAAAATGCAAGGTTCAGATTCACTATGCAGGAAATGGTATGGATCCTGAGGGTCAGAGTATATCAGCATCCATCTAGGCTTTTCATACCGGTAGTCTCATACATTGCAGCATTTCTAAATGTAGAAAACGCAAAAGAAATGGATCCCTCTCTAATGGCAGTCCCCTACACTTATATGACCATCAGCAATGTGCGTGTTTGTGGTAACTCTTTTTTTGTCCTGTGTAGATCATACCGGTGGTCATGCGTTTGCTTCATGAGTTAAGTCACGGGACTGGGGCCTCACCGCTAAACAGCAGTGATCTGAACCTGGAAATCCCTCACTCATTATCTAGTCAAAGTTCTGTCCTTTCAGTTCTGAGGAGCATTGAAGAAAGGATGGACTGGTGACAAAATTTGCTTTGTTATTATTGTAAAAAAATACAGGGTTTTTTTCTCAGAGAATGGGTGCAGAAACTCCCCCTTTTGGGAGTTACCCATTGTCTTTGCCCCTACCTACCTCTGAGCACCAGTCCTTGGTTGCAACCCCTACCCACTTCCCAGCACTGCCCCTTTTAGAGAATACAGAACCGAGTAACATATGTGGTACTAAGTAATTTGTATGGAATTTGCTATTGATAACAAGAAAAGCAGTAAAATAGACCTCCACAGCCAACAACAATAGACCCACCAGCAACAATAGATCCCCCCTGCAACAATGGACCACCTACAACAAAATACCACCCAGCAACAATAGACCCTCTAGCACCCAGCTATAATTGACTGCTCCCTCAACAGTAAATCCCTCCCAGTAACAACTGACCCCCCCAGCAACATAAGACCCACCCCAGAAACAATAGACCCCCCCCACCAGCAACAATAGACCTCCCCAGCAGCAATCATTCCTTCTGCATAAACAGATCCCCTCCAGCAACAATAGATCCATCAGCAGCCAGCATCAATAGACACTGTAGCACAACCCAGCACTCCTTGCCATTACATACATTGAAGTGGTGGAGGTGCCGGAACCGCGTTCCCGCTGAAAAAAAGCCCTGTTCCTACCCATAATGACAGTATTTGATCCTCCACCACAGTACAGAGAGAGATGGAGAATGATGTTCTAATACTACCTTTTCTTTTTTGCTTGATTTTTATTATCTCTGTTCAGATTTGCATACCTGTTTTCACCTGTTTATACGCCTTTTTTATGGTTCACTGAAAAGAATGTGCCCCCAGTACTACCTGGGTGAAAAACTCTTCCCGCAGGGAGAACGATTTCTTGCTTTCAATCAAGATACTGTTTGATAACCAGGCAGCACAGTTGCTGGCAAGTTTGTGAGCACTCTATTGTGACTCCTAGGAGCCCTGTTGGTGCATTGCCTCCCAGAGACTGAAAGTAATGCCTTGTTTGGGATATCAATCGCACCCGAGTTCAGGAGGTGGCGTGGGGTGGGGGGGAAGGGGTTATGTTCAACGGTACAATTTTTGTTATTTTTGTGATGCATATTTTGATATCTTAAGATTAATGTTACCCTACCACTATTGCCCCCCTGAAGGTGATATCCTGGAATGTGCGCGGGTTAAACTCCAAATTAAAAGATCCCTGGTTTTCTCATACCTGAAGAAATACCAACTGCATATGTATACTCCAGAAGACCCACCTCATGGGATCCAGAACACTCTCCCTTAAAAAGCCCTGGGTGGCATCCTATTTCACTCAACTTACTCCTCCCACTCCCATGGGGTCAGTGTTTTAATCCATAAGGCGCTCCCCTTTGTACTGGTGGATAGGGATGAGCTTCGAGTTCGAATTACGAATGATATGGGCCATTCGCGCCAAATTCGAGTAGCGCGTCACGGCGCATAATTCAATGCGGCATCGCAGTGCATTGCTGGCTAATGATAGTGCATGCTTGGCCAATCACAGCGCCGTCTGTACAGAGAGCCGTTGCTTTGGCCAATTATGGCCCAGGGGGTTTAGTACACGCCCCATACTATATAAGGCCGACTGCACGTTGGCCCTGTGTAGTGTGTTCCACCGTTGAGAGAGAGATAGACAGACAGTGTCATTTGATTTAAGGTAGAGTAGGCAGGAGAGTCAGTTAGCTGCACTTACAGTGTATTGTGTGTGTGTATATATATATATATATATATATATATATACATCCTAGGTGTTGTGTGTGTATATATTTTATATATACACTGTATTCAGTTTAGCTAGATCCATTCCTGTTATTCTCTTCCTACTGACAGGCAGGTGTTTACAGTATTTACAGCTACCTGAAGAAAATTGCTGGTGTTTTTCTGATCCTATTAGCTACAGTATTTACAGTTAGTATAGTGTGTCCTCTGCACAGTGTGCACCTAAAGCTACCTGAAGAAAATTGGTGGTGTTCTACTGATCCTATTAGCACCGCAGGCAGCTGCAGTATTTACAAGTTAGTATAGTGCATCCTCTGCATAATGTGCACCTAAATCTACCTGAAGAAAATTGGTGGTGTTCTTCTGATCCTGTTAGTACCGCAGGCAGCTGCAGTATTTACAATTTAGTGTAGTGCGTCCCCTGCACAGTGTGCACCTAAAGCTACCTGAAGAAAATTGGTGGTGTTCTTCTGATCCTATTAATACCACAGGCAGGCAGCTACAGTATTTACAGTTAGTGTAGTGTGTCCTCTGCACAGTGTGCACCTAAAGCTACCTGAAGACAATTGCTGTTGTTCTGCTCCTATTAATACCACAGGCAGGCAGCTACAGTATTTACAGTTAGTGTATTGTGTCCTCTGCACAGTGTGCACCTAAAGCTACCTGAAGAAAATTGGTGGTGTTCTTCTGCTCCTATTAATACCACAGGCAGGCATCTACAGTATTTACAGTTAGTGTACTGTGTCCTCTGCACAGTGTGCACCTAAAGCTACCTGAAGACAATTGCTGTTGTTCTGCTACTATTAATACCACAGGCAGGCAGCTACAGTATTTACAGTTAGTGTACTGTGTCCTCTGCACAGTGTGCACCTAAAGCTACCTGAAGACAATTTCTGTTCTGCTCCTATTAATACCACCGGCAGGCAGCTACGTGTACTGTGTCCTCTGCACAGTGTACACCTAAAGCTACCTGAAGACAATTGCTGTTGTTCTGCTCCTAATAATACCACAGGCAGGCAGCTATGTGTACTGTGTCCTCTGCACAGTGTACACCTAAAGCTACCTGAAGACAATTGCTGTTGTTCTGCTCCTATTAATACCACAGGCAGGCAGCTACAGTATTTACAGTTAGTGTATTGTGTACTCTGCACAGTGTGCACTTAAAGCTACCTGAAGACAATTGCTGGTGTTCTCATACTAATAATACTACAGGCAGTTGATTCTGCTAGCTGCAGTATCAGTATGTATATACATCCCAGCTTTGTGCAGCTACATCTCACTGCAGGCCATTAGTATGTCTGGAAGGCCAACAAGGAGAGGCAGACAGTCACAAGCCAATAAAAGAGGGCAAGCAGGCTCTGTGTGTAGAGGCAACAGTGCTGGTCATGGAGACGCTGCATCCTCATCAGCACGTGGCCGTGGGACACGCTTGTCCTTTTTTTCGGCAGCTGGCCGTGTTGAGCTGCAACATGCGGAAGACTTGGTAGAGTGGATGACCAAGCCGTCCTCATCCTCTCTCACCCAGGCTCAGGGTACTTTGGCAAAGCAGCTGCCAACGCGGCCTCTTCCCTCAGCTCAATGGCATCAGTCACTCCTTCTCTAGCCCCACCATGTCCTCCTGAGGAGTCCCCCGAACTGTTTGACCACAGTGTTGGGTACATGCTCCAGGAGGATGCCCAGCGTTTTGAAGGCTCTGATGATGGTACCCAGCTAGAGGAAGGCAGTAAAGTGAGCCCAGAGAGGGGGTGGCCAAGAAGGACAGCAATCTGGCAGTCATGTTCCCCCAGCTGTAGCATACTGTCAGGTTTGCTCCAGTGATGAGGAGGGAGGGGATGATGAGGTCACTGACTCGACGTGGGTGCCTGATAGGAGAGGGGAGGAAGAGGAGGCACATCACCGAGGGAGGATGCCCTCCAGCAGCCAGCTTAAGAGCAGCACACTGACTGCATCACACCACAGAGCTCCGCATGTGCAGGGCCCTGCTGTCTCTGCGCGTTATTCCAAAAGTTCTTTGGTATGGGCCTTTTTTGAGACGAGTGCATCAGATCCCACCGCTGCCATTTGCAACATATGTCTCAAGCGTATCTCGCGTGGCAAAAACATCACCCGCTTGGGCACCACATGCTTGACCAGACATATGTTGACCTGCCATGCAGTTCGTTGGCAAGCGTACCTAAAAGACCCACACCAAAGAACAAAGAGGACCTCTCCTTGCTCCTCATCAGCTGGGATCTCCAACCCCACTATACCTTCAGTCCTCTCTGAGACCTGCACTGAGAGGAATGAAGGTGTTCAATTAGGTGTGTCACAGCCAAGTACTTGGGGGCAATCTGCTATCGGTATGCCGACATCAGATTGTACCAGGCAAATTTCCCTGCCCCAGCTGCTGCACCGCCGAAAGAAGTTCGCTCCCAGCCATCCACATGCCCAGCGATTGAATGCTAGCTTGGTTAAATTGCTATCACTTCAACTGCTGTCTTTTCAGTTGGTAGACTCTGCCCCCTTCTGTGAGTTTGTGGAATGTGTGGTTCCTCAGTGGCAGGTTCCCAAACGCCACTTTTTCTCACGGAAGGTGATGCCGGCTCTCTACCAGCTTGTGGAAGGCAATGTCTTGGCCTCGCTGGACAGGGTGGTCAGCGGTAAGGTGCATATTACTGCTGACTCATGGTCCAGTAGGCATGGACAAGGACATTACCTATCTTTCACCGTGCACTGGGTGACTCTTCTGGCAGCTGGGAAGGATGCAGGACAGGGTACAGTAGTGCTGGAGGTTGTTCCGCCACCACGCCTCCAAAATTCTACTAGTGGTGATTCTGCCACACCTCTCTCCTTCACACCCTCCTCTTCTTCCTCCATGGCCTCTTCCTGTGCTGATTTGTCCTTGGAACCAGCGCTGCTCCGTAGGCATTCAAGGTGCTACGCAAGCACGCAGGCAAAAAGATGCCATGCAGTGCTTGAGCTGGTGTGCTTGGGGGACAGGAGCCACACTGGGGCAGAGATTCTGTCAGCTCTGCAGGGGCAGGTTCAGAGGGGGTTGACGCCACACCAGCTTAAGGCAGGTATGGTGGTTTGGGACAATGGCACCAACCTCCTCTCCGCCTCCGACAGGGACAACTGACCCATGTGCCCCGTTTGGCTCACATCCTTAACTTGGTGGTGCAGCGGTTCTTGGGCAGGTAACCAGGCTACAGGATGTCCTGAAGCAGGCCAGGAAATTCTGTGTGCATTTCTGCAGGTCATTTAATGCCAGTGCTCGGCTGGCTGACCTCCAAAAGGAATTTAACCTGCCCAAGAACCACCTAATCTGTGACATGCCCACCAGGTGGAACTCAACATGCACACGCAGCGGCAGGCCATCAATGAGTACCTATGCGACTATGGCGCCAGGACATGGTTTGGGGACCTTGTTTTTTTTTTCCCCACGCCAGTGGGCTATGATCAAGAATGAATGCACTGTCCTGTCACCATTTGAGGAGGCCACGAGGATGGTGAGCAGTGACAGTGCATGCATCAGTGACACTGTACCTCTTGTCCACCTGTTGGAGCACACGCTGCATGGAATAATGGACAGGGCACTTGAGGCAGAACAGAGGGAGGAAGAGAAGGACTTCCTTACCTCTCAAGGCCCCCTTTATGCAGACAGTGTTCCTGCATGCCCGCCGATCACACAGGAAGAGGAGGAGGAGGAGGATTGTGTCAGCATGGAGGTGGAGCCTGGCACTCAGCATCAGCAGCAGTCTTCAAGGGATCATTTACAGTCCCAAGAAACCCATGGACTTGTACATGGCTGGGAGGAGGTGGCCGCAGATCATGTCGTCTTTAGTGACCCAGAGGACTCCGGACCAAATGACTCAGCTAACCTACGCTGCATGGCCTCCCTGATCCTGCAAAGCCTACGGAAGGATCCTCGTATTCGTGGTATCAAGGAGAGGGATCAATACTGGCTGGCAACCCTCCTTGATCCACGTTACAAGGGAAAGGTTGCAGACCTTATCTTGCCGTTGCAGAGGGAGCAGAGGATGAAACATCTTCGGGAGGCCTTGCAGAAAGGTCTGTGCAACGGGCTCCCAGAGACTGGGAGGTTACAAACTCCTGTTCCCGGACGTGTTGCCGAGGCTTCGGTCATCAAAGAAGGAGCGGTGGAGAAGGTAGCTGTTTGACCGATGCGTTCAATTTTTTAGTCCGCAGCCCCAAGGTGTGATCGGTTCCAGCAACCATCGCCAGCGTCTGTTTTACATGGTAAAGGAATACCAAGGGGCAAGATCTGACTTGAACACCTTTCCCACCGAAAATCCTCTAGGTTACTGGGTCTTGAGGATGGATCACTGGCCAGAGCTTGCACAGTATGCAATTGAGCTACTGGCCTGTCCTGCATCCAGTGTTCTTTCGAAACGCACATTCAGTGCTGCTGGAGGCTTTGTAACCGATCACAGGGTGCGCCTGTCCACCGACTCGGTCGATCGACTGACCTTCATAAAAATGAATCAGTCTTGGATCACCACCAGCTACCAGGCACCTGATGCTGATGTAACCGAATAATTTTTTTTTTTGAAATGTCAGATCCCTTCAAGAATGCCTATGCTGATGCTGAGTGACTATCCTGTTATGCTGAGTGATTATCCTCTTCCTCCTCAATGATCATGCTGATAGCTTGTAATATCATTTTTGGTTCTGGGCGTCGCCACCAGTGGCTAAGGCAACATTTTTCAGCCCCTGTTTAACAGGGGTGTGTAATTACAATTTTTGATGCAATATTTTGCAGGAGGGTTCGTTGCTGCACTCAACTAGAGTATCTGTGAGGGGTTGCAGTGTTGTGGCACCAGCACCAGTGGCTAAGGCCCAATTTTTCAGCCCCTGTTTAACAGCAGCGTGTAATTACAATTTTTGATGCAATATTTTGCAGGAGGGTTCGTTGCTGCACTCAACTAGAGTATCTGTGAGGGGTTGCAGTGTTGTGGCACCAGCGGCTAAGGCCCAATTTTTCAGCCCCTGTTAAACAGGGGCGTGTAATTACAATTTTTGATGCAATATTTTGCAGGAGGGTTCGTTGCTGCGCTCAACTAGAGTATCTGTGAGGGGTTGCAGTGTTGTGATGCCAGCACCAGTGCCTAAGGCCCAATTTTTCAGCCCGTTTAACAGGGGCGTGTAATTACAATTTTTGATGCAATACTTTGCAGCAGGGCTCATTCCTGTGCTCCAACTAGAGTATCTCTGAGGGGTTGCAGTGTTGTGGCACCAGCACCAGTGCCCAAGGCCCAATTTTTCTGCCCCTGTTCAACAGGGACATGCAATTACAATTATTGATCTAATATTTCACAGCAGGGCTCATTCCTGCACCCACCAAGCGTAACTGTGAGGGCTTACAGTGTTGTGGCAACACCACCACCACCACCACCACAGGCCCAATTTTTCTGCCCCTGTTCAACAATGGCATGTAATTACAATTCTTGATCCAATATTTCACAGCAGGGCCCGTTCCTGCGCCCACGAAGAGCAACTGTGAGGGCTTACAGTGTTGTGGCAACACCAACACCTAAGGCTCCAATTTCTGAACAGACAGAAAATTAGGTGAAATCTTCTGAAGAGGTTCACAGACAGCAAAACAAAAGTTACAGGGGTGATAACCCTTCCCTATGTTTTCCAAAAATCTTAAAAATAGATTTTTTGCCTGGAGCTACACTTTAAAAATGTACCAGTTCAAAATTACAAACAGATTCTACTTAACAACAAACCTACAGTCCCTGTCTTGTTTGCACCGCCTGTATACTGCTGTTCAGAGTATATAGGGCCTGGGGGCCCCACGCCTTTCCTTTTTTTAAATTTGGGTGCGGGGTTCCCCTTAATAGCCATACAAGACCCAAAGGGCCTTGTAATGGACTGGGGGGGGGGGGGTACCCATGCCGTTTGTCTCACTGATTTTCATACATATTGCCGGGACCCGATATTACATTAAAGCCGGAAGCAGTTTTAAATGACTTTTATTGCTTTAAAAATGTCATTTTGTGCAGGGACTGTTCTAAGCACGGGAAACACGCGCCACTTTACAGGCATACTATAGACACCCCCCAGGTACGATATTTAAAGGGATATTTCACTGTTTTTTTTTTCACTTTAAGCACCATTAACCTCCCTGACGGTATTCCCAAGTGTGGCTCGGGGTTAAATTTCAGCGCCATTAGCGGTAACCCCAAGCCACACTCGGGATTGCATTGCAGGATCCTGGTGTCCCCCCGCGCTGTCTGCGGGCTCTGTCCTCCTCCGAAGCCTTTTTGTGCCAGGTTCCGTTCCCTGCGAGCGTTGCGTTGCCTGACGGCAAATTCCAAATAATCTAAGTATTTAGACCAGCTAGAAAACAGCGATAGTAAATTAGAACACTTGCAGAATTAAGCGATAGTGAATCGTGGGGAAATTAATTTTATTATTATTATATTATTTTTAAAAAATTATTTATTATATTATAATTTATGATTTTGTGTTTTAAACTTCATCATACTGGGGATATCTACTAGACTCTTGGTGGACAGATTTAAGTGTGTTAAGAATTACAGGCCTACAGTATAAAACGCCAAATTTCCATGCAAAATAATTGTACCGCTTTCAGCACCTAAAATCTGAAATGATCATACCGCCAGGAAGGTTAAAATCACTGCTCCAGAAAAAACAGCCATTTTTAAAACTTTTTTTTGCATTGATACATGTCCCCTGGGGCAGGACCCGGGTCCCCAAACCCTTTTTAGGACAATACCATGCATAATAGCCTTTAAAATGAGCAATTTTAATTTTGAACATTCGAGTCCCATAGACTTTAAAGGGGTTCTAAAGTTCATGTGAACTTTTGGTCCATTCGCAGGTTCTGGTACGAACCGAACCGGGGGGTGTTCGGCTCATCCCTACCCCTAATTGCCCAGAATACATCGGCTCAAGCTGGAAAGTTGTTTGGGAACTCATAAACCTACTCCTGGAGAAAGGCTACCATTTGTATGTGGACAACTTTTATACAAGTTTTCCCCGTTCCGCAGCCTTCACAGAAAGAACACTCCAGCATGCGGCACTGTAAGGACGAACCAGAAGGGCTTTCCTCAAAGCCTCGTCAACAAGAAGTTAAGAAGAGGGGAGGTGGCAAGTTTATGGAATGAGGAAATTCTGGCTGTGAAGTGGAGGCACAGAAGGGATGTCTACATGCTTTCTTCGATCCACAACAATACATTCGTTGAGATCACCAGGAGGAATGGCCCAATCCAAAAGCCAACATGTATCCACGAATACAATGTTCATGGGGGTGTCGACTTCAACGACCAGATGCTCAAACCCTACTTTTCCACAAGACAAACATACCAGTGGTATAAAAAAGTTTCAATTTATTTGTTTAATTTGGCCATATACAACACCTATGTAATCTATCGCAACTCCACTGAAAGATCCAAACCCTTCCGTGGCTACCATGAGGAAATCACCATTGCCCTTATATACCTGAACGGCCCACCAGAAAACATTCGATCCAATGTGATTGGCAGACTCTCTGAACACCACTTTCCCAATAAAATCCCTCCCAGACCAACAGGCCAAAAATGTCAGAAAAAATGCAGGATGTGCACCAAACGAGGAGTGAGAAGAGACACCACTTATCATTGTGCCCAATGTCCTTCCCAACCAGGCCTCTGAATAGTTGACTGTTTCCGCCGTTACCATACTTCACTAAATTATTAGTGAAGTATGGTAAACATAACTCTCACTTCCTGCCATTTACCTTTACACCCCTTATGCCTCTGCTTGCCCTGTAACTGACCCTGGCTTGTTATTCGACCACGCTTCTGCCTAACGATTCTGTTTATACCTCTGCCTGATCTGGAACTGACCCTGGACTGGTATTCGACCACGCTTCTGCCTACCGATTCTGTACATACCTCTGCCTGATCTGGAACTGACCCTGGACTGTTTGACCATGCCTCTTGCCTGCCTCTTGGACTGATCTTGTACCCTGCCAGTGGACTAGTGAGATTCATAACACAGGGGTCTCACATATGTGAGGGGCTCCAGAATTGTTTTTCTGGATGAAGAAAACAATTTAATTTGTTTTCTCATTCCTAGATTAGGGTCTGGAGACTTGGAGGCTTCAAAGACATTTGGGTGGGAGAAGCCTCTACCCCTGTCCCCATTCTGTCCTGAACGAGGCCCTACTTCTGCCTGTAGGACCTATGCCATCATGCCTTTGCCTGTCGCATGAACTGACCACACCACATGGACCTGCCTACTACGACCAATATTTTGGCACTGCTGACAATCTCTGCCTGCACTGACCCTGGACTGTATATGGACAGTATCCCTGCCTGCTGCCTGTACTGACTATGGACAGTATTCCTGCCTGTTGCCTGGAAAATTGCATTCGCTTTTGCTGACCAAGTCTCTGCCTGCTGCCTGGACCAGTGCTATCCTCCTGTGGACAACAACTGCGCTACTAAAACCACAGGTAATCTTTTATTTACTCTTTGCTCAGCAGAATGTATTTTGGGATGTAATTCTTGGTATGTGCATGCTATGTGTCCCTAGAACACCTGATGGTCCTTGCATGTTGGGCCTCTGTATGTGGCCAGGCTGTGTAAAAGTCTCACACATGTGGTATCACCATACTCAGGAGGAGTAGCAGAATGTATTTTGGGGTGTCATTTTTGCTATGTACATGCTATGTGTTGGAAATATCTTATAAATGGACAACTTTGCGTAAAAAAATGCGTTTTCATTTTTTTTCCACATTTTCCAAAAACGTCTGGAAAAAAATAAACCGTTCAAAAGACTCATTATGCGTTCGGGTGTTAGCTTTCCAAAATGGGGTCACTTTGTGGGTGTTTGCATTGTCCTGGTGCTCCAGGGCCTTCAAAAAAGTAATAGGTACTAGAGAAATGAGATGTGTAATTAATGCGTCTAGAACGCCTGATGGTGCTATTTCAAAATTGGGCCTCTGTAAGTGGCCAGGCTGTGTAAAAGTCTCACACATTTGATATCGCCATACTCAGGAGTAGCAGAAGTATTTTGGGGTGTCATTTTTTGCTATGTACATGCTATGTGTTGGAAATATCTTATAAACGGACAACTTTGTGTAAAAAAAAAAACGCGTTTTCATTTTTTTCCACATTTTCCAAAAACCTCTGGAAAAAAAATTAACCATTCAAAAGACTCATCATGCATCATAGATTATACGTTGGGGTGTTAGCTTTCCAAAATGGGGTCACTTTGTGGGCGTTTCCATTGTCCTGGTGCTCCAGGGCCTTCAAAAGTGTAATAGGCGGTTGAGAAATGAGATGTGTAATTTATGCTCCTAGAACGCCTGATGGTGCTCCCTGCATATCGGGTCTCTGTATGTGGCCAGGCTGTGAAAAAGTCCCACCCATGTGGTATCGCCATACCCAGGAGTAGCAGAATGTATTTTGGGGCGTCATTTGTGGTATACACATGCCATGTGAGAGAAATAACGTATTACATTGACAATTTTGTGGAAGAAAGAAAAAAAAAAAAAATCTTCATTTTGCAAAGAATTGTGGGAAAAAATGACAACATCAAAAACCTCAACATGCATCTTACTAAATACCTTGGAATGTCTACTTTCAAAAAAGGGGTCATTTGGGGGGTATTTGTACTTTCCTGGCTTGTTCGGGTCGCAAGAATTGAGATAGGCCACCAGTACATCAGGTGTGATCAATTTTTTCACACAGACCAAATAATATCCACTAATTTGGGTTATTTTTACCAAAGATATGTAGCAGTATAAATTGTGGACAAAATTTATGAAGAAAAATTAATAATTTTATCACAAACTAAGAAAAATGCGTTTTTCAAAATTTTCCGTCTTTTTTCACTTATAGCGCAAAAAATAAAAAACCCAGAGGTGATCAAATACCACCAAAAGGAAGCTCTATTTTTATGAAAAAAAGGACAATTAATTTGGATACATTATTACATGACTGAGTAATTGTCATTCAAAGTGTGACAGCGCTGAAAGCTGAAAATTGGTCTGGGCAGGAGGGGGTTTAAGTGCCCAGTAGGCAAGTGGTTAAGTGAATAGGTTTCAAACACAATTTTGTTTCTTACTTACTCTGGCACTACAGTATGAGCCCTTTCACACTGGGGCGCAGGCCGTGTTAGCGGTAAAGTGCCGCTCTTTTTAGTGGCACTTTACCAGCACTATGCGGGCAGAAGCTTTTAATCCCAAAGAAGGGGTTAAAAGTGCGCGAAAAGCACCGTTGCTGAAGCGCTTTGCAGGTGCTTCGGCAGCGCTGCCAATTGATTTCAAAGGCAGGGGCGGTTTAGGAGCAGTGTATATACCGCCCCAAAGATGCTGCTTGCAGGACTTTTTTTTTTCCATCCTGCAAGCGCACCACCCCAGTGCGAAAGTACTTGGGCTTTCACACTGGGGAGACAAGGGAGGCAGTTTACAGGCTTTATTTTTAGTGCTAAAACGCCTGTAAAGTGCCTTCAGTGTAAGGGGTCTAATGGTCAAAGGATACCGGGTGACCCCGTCTTATCTGTTCATTTTGCTGGTCCCTATATAGAGCCCAGGCTTCGTACTAACATGGTGGGCATAGCCCTGAGGGGGTCTTCAGGGTTGTGTAGGTTCAATAGGGATGGGGCCATGGCTCTGTATAGAACCCTGCAGTTAACTACAGGCGTTGCACCAAGTGCTTAGGTGAGAACTCATGCAGGACTCACGCAGGATCCAGGGCCTGAAGAAACATTACAGGCTGCCCCCAGGTACAGCTCGCAAGGGTTTAACGAGGTTGCAAGGATCTGTATGCACTACATCTATTATTGTAGTAGAAGACACTAAAAAGAGTTGAAGAATCCAAAGATAAAAAAAGTTAGAGAGTAACTCCACTTTTGTTGAGGGAAAAAAACAAAACATTCCCCTCTGGGTGATTATGTACATTTTGAGGATTTTAACAAACTTTATTGCAGATTCCTACCTTTTGTTATTCTGAAGAAAAAGCAGTTTGTGTCCATGTGCAAAGTGAATCTGTATAGGAGTGACTTTATAATTATTATTAATCAGCTGTTGCACCTGCAGGGCTCTAATGAGGAGATTGGCAAAGTTTACATCCCTTTAAATGTCATTTTCCTCTGTGAGTAGCTAACCAAAAATGAGATTTTTGTTGCAGGTGATGCCAAAAATCTGACTTGTATCTTAGTACAGACTTCTGGGAAAATCAGTAAGCCAATCACTCAAGCAGGAAATTAAATTTTCAGGGGGCTCTCTGTACATCACCTGTATACAGAACGCCTCCAGGTTGCCCAATTGCATTGCATTTTACAGAAAATCATAGAACTGCAGATTGGTAAGGAGATTTTTAATAATCTGACTTAAGTCACAACTGTATATGATTTCTTTTTTATTTGCAAGAAAGTGGAGTTCCCTTTAAGCTAGGAGTGATTTATCTGTGTGGGGGGGGGGAGGGGGATGTACACTAACAGGAACAGGACAATAGAAAAAACCCAACTGCAGTAGGGTTATAGTGGGGGGCATGTCCTCAAAAGCTTTGCCATTGTCCAATCAACTGAAGGTACAAGCCTATAACCCAAGGTCTATTAACGCTCAGCCTCTGTTCTGTACGATTAAGATAATACACACCCAGGTTTTTTGCCTCATAATTTCATGATCAGTTCTCTGCATTAACTTTGGAGGCAGCCCTGCAAAAACAGCTTTTTACAGGGGGAACTCTATGGCTGAAACAATGCAGATGGTGCTCAGGCAGACCCTTTCAGTAATCCCATTAGTTTAAGAAAAGGCATATTGAGGAAAACATCCATTTCTTCAGAACAAAGAAAGATAGGACTCTTGAATAGCTAGTCTTTGCAATGTGTAATTTTCTTTTTTCTATATGAATCTCAATTAACACATTTACAGAACAGGTACTTTAAAGCCCAACTCCATTAAAAACCTAAAAAAAGAGAAAGGAAAGGTTAGAACCTGCTTATTTTGTTTACCTCTTAGGGATAATTTACTTTTTGTCCTGTTCGCACCCAGCCACGCTCTACTTTCCTTCAACCTTCTGGAATTCGAATTGCTGGCAGGAAAACGCTGCTTTAAAAATGTGATTTTATCAGCGTTTTGTGTTAGCGTTAATACGCGTTTCTCTGCCTCCATTCAAAATCAATGGTTCCCTATGGGAGCCCATTTATTTGAATAGAAGTCACACCAAAAGTCGGATCATGATGATTTAAGGGGAACCCCCCCCATGCCAAAAAAAATTATGTGGGGTCCCCCCCAAAATCCATACCAAACCATTATCCAAGCACACAGCCCAGCAGGTTAGGATGGGGGGGCGAGCGAGCGCCCCCCCCCTCCTGGACCATATCACATGCCCTCAACATGGGGTGGGTGCTTTGAAGCATCTTGCCCCCATGTTGAGGACAAGGGCCTCTTCCCGACAACCCTGGTTGGTGGTTGTCAGGGACTGCAGGCGGGGGCTTAACGAAATCTGGAAGCCCCCTTTAAGGGGGCCCGCCCAAATCCCAGCCCCCCACCCTATGTGAATGAGTATGGGGTCCAACTCACCTTAAAAAAAAAAAAAAAAAAAAAAAAAAAAAAAAAAAAAAAAAAAAAAAAGGTCAGAAGTAAACACTGTACACAGGTTTTTAAAGTATTTTATTAATGCAGCTCCGAAGTCTCTTTCATATCTTTTCTCCCCTCTCTGGCTCTTCTCCGTCCTCCGCTGATGTCTTCTGCCTCTGCCGGTTCTTCTCACCTCTCCGCCAATGTCTTCTAGCTCTCTCTGGTTCTTCTCCCTTTGTCTGCTGTCTCTTTTCCCTCTGTTCTTCCGATGTTGACAGCGCTCTCTCTGACGTCAGCGGGTGGCCCCGCCTCATGCCAATGTAAGTCATTGCACACGGCGGACCCAGCATTACACCAGGAGAGAGTGTTGAGTCAACATCGGAAGAAGAACAGAGGGAGAAGACAGCAGCGAAGACCCGGCAAAAGAGCGAGAAGACAGCGGAGAAGACCCGGCAGAGGCAAAAGACAGCGGACAGAGGGAGAAGAACTGGAGAGGGCTAGAAGACATCGGCGGAGATGGCAGAAGAACCGGCAGAGGCAGAAGACATTAGCGGAGGAGGGAGAAGAGTCGGAGAGGGGAGAAGAAATCGGAAAGACGCCGGAGCTGCCTTAATGAAATTCTTTGAAAACCTGTGTACAATATTTATTTTTTACGCTTTTTTTTTTTATTTTTTAGGTGAATGGGTAGGGGTGCAATGTACCCCATACTCATTCACATAGGGTGGGGGCCGCCTTTTTAAAGGGAGCTTCAAGATTCCGATAAGCCCTCGCCCGCAGACCCCGTCAACTACCGGCCAGGGTTGTTGGGAAGAGGCCCTTGTCCTCATCCCCCTTAAACGCATTTAACCACTTGCCGACCGTCTAACGCAGATATACTGCGGCAGAATGGCACGGGCAGGCAAAATCACGTATCTGATACGTGATTAGCCTCCCACGGGTGGGGGGCATATAGCCCCCCCCCGGTGCCCGAGGCGGTCAGCATCTTTATGGGAGCGATCCGTGCTGAGGGGGAGGCCACTCATTCGTGGCCACCCCCTTGCGATTGCTCCCAAGGAATGAAAATCTTCCGCTGCTGCTGTAATGTAAGCAGCGGCAGAGGAAGTGATGTCATCTCTCCTCGTGTCTGTCTTTTCGTTCCAGCACCAAGGAGAGAAGACATCCAAGTAAGTGCACCAACACTACACTAACAGTAGAACACTCTAGGCACACTTTCCAACCCCCGATCACCCCCCTGCACCCCCTGTCACAGTGACACCAATAGTTTTTTTTTTTTTACTGATTACTGCATTGGTGTCATTTGTGTCCGTTATAAGTGGTAGGGCAGTTAGTGGTAAGCCCCTTTAGGTCTAGGGTACCCCCCTAATAAAGGTTTAACCCCATGACCACCCCCCGTTGCCAGTGTCACTAAGCGATCGTTTTTCTGATCGCTGTATTAGTGTCACAGGTGACGCTAGTTAGGGATGTAAGTATTTAGGTTCGCCGTCAGCGTTTTATAGTGTCAGGGACCCCCATATACTACCTAGTAAATGTTTTAACCCCCTGATTGCCCCCTAGTTAACCCTTTCACCAATGATCACCATATAACTGTTACGGGTGATGCTGGTTAGTTAGTTTATTTTTTATAGTGTCAGGGCACCCGCCATTTATTACCTAATAAAGGTTTAACCCCCTGATCATCCGGCGGGTGATACAAGTTAGGTTTTAGAGTCAGATAGGGTCTGCGTCGCCCCAGGCAGTGTCAGGTTAGTGGCAGTACCGCTAACACCCACGCACACAGCATACACCTCCCTTAGTGGTATAGTATCTGAACGGATCAATATCTGATCTGATCTATACTAGCGTCCCCAGCAGTTTAGGGTTCCCAAAAACGCAGTGTTAGCGGGATCAGCCCAGGTACCTGCTAGCACCTGCGTTTTGCACCTCCACCCAGCCCACCCAAGTGCAGTATCGATCGATCACTGTCACTTACAAAACACACTTAACTGCAGCGTTCGCAGAGTCAGGCCTGATCCCTGCGAACGCTAACAGTTTTTTTGGTCACGTTTTGATACAGTTGCTAACAGTCAGGAGCTTTTTTTTACCTGTGAGTCTCACTAGTGTACCACTAAATTTAGAGCCCAAAATGGCAAATCGAAGGTACACTAGTGAAGAAGCCTACACGTTTCTAAGCATGACAGATAGTGAAGAGGAAGTCACTCATCTGTCAGATTCAGGCTCAGAATACGATCCTATAGAGGACAGCAGCTCCATGACAGATAGCTCTGACGACGGAGTTGTGGTGCCTGCCAGTCAGGCGTATCAGACCCCAAACTTCTTCTGTCGTTGATGTGAAAGAACCGCAGGTTCCTCGTATGGAGCAGAGCATTACTAGCGCCGCTATTCCTTCTGGTGAACTGGCAAGCACCAGCGGCCTAGTACACCCTGGTCGTAGTCAATCCAGCCCTGCAGTATCACGTGGTGACGTGGCGAGTCCCATAAGTGCAGTTCAAGCTGGTGAGGTGGCAAGCACAAGTAGTGTCCTGCTGCCACCAAGAAGACGAACACAGGTCCGTCGTGCCCTTCCTGCTGCATTCGCCAATCCTAATTGGGAACCCACCACTTCTGCAGCACCCGTACTTCCCCCATTCACTGGCCAACCCGGCATTCAGGTGGAAACAGTTGATTTTACGTCACTTGATTTTTATTCGCTGTTTTTCATCGAAGATCTCTATAGATCTATTGTGGACCAAAGAAATTTGTATGCTGATCAACACGTCGCCACTATTCCCCAGTCCTCCCTTGCCAGAGATTGGAGACCAATTACGGTTTCCGAATTTAAGGTCTTTCTGGGCCTTTCCCTCAACATGGGCATAACTAAAAAGAGTGAGTTGCGGTCATATTGGTAAACTGACCCAATTCACCATATGCCCTTGTTCTCTGCCTCCATGACCAGGGCATGATACGAGTAGATCTTGCGGTTCATGCACTTCAATGACAATGAACTCTGTCGTCCTCGTGGAGACCTTGGATACGATCGGCTCTACAAAATTCGTCCCCTTGTAAACCACTTCAACCAACGTTTTGCAGACTTGTTTACTCCCCATCAAGTTGTCTGCATTGATGAGTCCCTGATTAAGTTTTCTGTCCGCTTGTCATTCAAACAGTACCTTCCCAGCAAGCGTGCCAGATACGGGGTCAAGATGTATAAGCCCTGTGACAGGACCACAGGCTATACATGAAGTTTTATGGTTTACAAGGGAAAAGATAGCCACATAGAGCTGACAAACTACCCTGACTACATAGGAAGCGCTGGCAAGATTGTGTGGGACTTGGTGTCACCCTTATTTGGAAAGGGGTACCATTTATATGTGGACAATTATTACACGAGCGTGCCACTTTTTAGTCACTTGTTTGATCAGCAGATTGGAGCATGTGTCACCGTGTGACCTAATCGCTGGGGCTTTCCCCAGCGGCTTGTAGATTCCCGTCTTAGGCTGGGGGAGAGAGCCTGCTTCAAGTGTAATAACTTGCTTGCTATGAAGTGGAGGGATAATAAGAATGTTTTCGTTCTTACCTCCCTTCATGCAGACAGGACGGTCCAAATTACTACAGCGACTGGTGTTGTGGAGAAACCCCTTCGTGTCCACGAATATAACCAAAATATGGGAGGGGTGGAGCTCAACGACCAGTTGTTGGCGCCGTACCTAATTGCCCGTAAGGCCAGACGCTGGTACAAGAAAGTGTCTGTTTATTTCAATTAGCTTAGCTGAACGCTCATGTGCTATACAGAGCTTCAGGACGGACTGGATCCTTCCTTAAATTCCAGGTAGAGATTGTCAGAGCCCTTCTGTTTCCAAACGGTGCTCCACCTCACCTTCCCCAACCAAATGCAGTAAGCCGGCTACATGAGAGGCATTTTCTTTATGTCCTCCCGAGTACCCCTACCCAATGAACCCCCCAAAAAAGACGTTGTGTCTGCAGCAAGTGCGGATATAGGCGTGACAACCGCTATTATTGTCCCTCTTGTCCTGACAATCCTGGTCTTTGCACTGGTGAATGTTTTGAACGCTACCATACACTAATTGAGTATTAGTGTAGGGCACAGCACTGCACAGACTAGGCACACTTTCACAGGGTCTCCCAAGATGCCATCGCATTTTGGGAGACCCAAACCTGGAACCGGTTACAGTTACAAAAGTTAGTTACAAAAAAATGTGTAAAAAAAACACAAAAATATATAAAATAAAAAAAACAAAAATAGTTGTCGTTTTATTGTTCTCTCTCTATTGTTCTGCTCTTTTTTACTGTATTCTATTCTGCAATGTTTTATTGTTGTTTTATCATGTTTGCTTTATAGGTATGCAATTTTTTTTTATACTTTACCGTTTACTGTTTTTTATTGTTAACCATTTTTTTGTTTTCAGGTACGCCATTCAGCTGCAGAGCGGATTTAATTTATCCTGACAGCAACACGATACATAAAGCCGTGATCTCCAGCGCTGCCGGAGGTGATTTCACCACCACAGTTAAAAAAAAGAGCATATATGCCGAAGCATGGGGGCAGCAGGGGCGGAGGTGCGATTTGCTCCTACCTTTTGCAGGTGGATGCCCCCATGCTTCAGCATATATATATTTTAGAACCAGGTTGCATTAAAAAATGTTTTGTTTTTTACTATTTTTTTTTGTATTTGCTTTGCAGGTATGGTAAGTCTTCCTGTAATGTTACTTTGTTTTATTGTTAACCATCATTTGCTTAGCTGGTACGCCATTCAGTTGCAGCGCGGATTTATCTATTTTGCCAGCAACAGCGGTTGCTCCCACGATACATAAAGCCGTGACTCCAGCGCTGTAGGTGATTTCACCACCACAGTTAAAAAAAAGAGCATATATGCTCCTACCTTTTGGGGCGGATGCCCCCATGCTTCGGCATATATAAACGGTGCATGTATGCCCATCATTAGAAGTGGGTGGATGAAGGGAGGTATTCTAATGGTGGGCATACCCACCGATCAATCTCTTTTTTTTTCGTTCAGCCCACAGGCTGCATGAAAAAAAAGTTTACAATATATGCCCAACAAGGACCAGCAACCTACTGGTAAGTTGCTGGACTTTGAGTGGTTATACCAGAATGATGCCTGCAGGTTTAGGTATCATCTTGGTATTCTTTTCAGTCAGCGGTCGGCTTTCATGTAAAAGAAATCCTAGCGGCTAATTAGCCTCTAGACTGCTTTTACAAGCAGTGGGAGGGAATGCCCCCCCCACCGTCTTCCATGTTTTTCTCTGGCTCTCCTGTCCCAACAGGGAACCTGAGATTGCAGCCGGTGATTCGGCCAGCTGACCATAGAGCTGATCAGAGACCAGAATGGCTCCAATCATCTCTATGGCCTAAGAAACCGGAAGCTACAAGAATTTTATGACTTAGATTTTGCCGGATGTAAACAGCGCCATTGGGAAATTGGGAAAGCATTTTATCACACCGATCTTGGTGTGGTCAGATGCTTTGAGGGCAGAAGAGAGATCTAGGGTCTAATAGACCCCAATTTTTTCAAAAAAAGGAGTACCTGTCACTACCTATTGCTATCATAGGGGATATTTACATTCCCTGAGATAACAATAAAAATGATAAAAAAAAAAAAAAAAAAATGAAAGGAACAGTTTAAAAATGAGATAAAAAAGCGAAAGAAAGAAAGAAAGAACCCCTGTCCCCCCCCCTGCTCTCACGCAAAGGCGAACGTAAGCGTCGGTCTGGCGTCAAATGTAAACAGCAATTGCACCATGCATGTGAGATATCACTGTGAAGGTCAGATCGAGGGCAGTAATTTTAGCAGTAGACCTCCTCTGTAAATCTAAAGTGGTAACCTGTAAAGGCTTTTAAAAATGTAGTTTGTCACCACTGCACGTTTGTGCGCAATTTTAAAGCATGTCGTGTTTGGTATCCATGCACTCGGCCTAGATCATCTTTTTTATCTCATCAAACATTTGGGCAATATAGTGTGTTTTAGTGCATAAAAATTTTAAAAAGTGTGTTTTTTCCCAAAAAATGCATTTGAAATATCGCTGCGCAAATACTGTGTGAAAAAAAAATTAAACACCCACCATTTTAATCTGTAGGGCCTTTACTTTAAAAAAATATATGTTTGGGGGTTCAAAGTAATTTTCTTGCAAAAAAAACAAAAAGTGTCAGAAAGGGCTTTGTCTGCAAGTGGTTAGAAGAGTGGGTGATGTGTGACATAAGCTTCTAAATGTTGTTCATAAAATGTCAGGACAGTTCAAAACCCCCCCAAATTACCCGATTTTAGAAAGTAGACACCCCAAGCTATTTGCTGAGAGGCATGTCGAGTCCATGGAATATTTTATATTGTGACACAAGTTGCAGGAAAAAGACAATTTTTTTTTTTGCACAAAGTTGTCACTAAATGATATATTGCTCAAAAATGCCATGGGAATATGTGAAATTACACCCCAAAATACATTCTGTTGCTTCTCCTGAGTATGGGGATACCACCTGTGAGACTTTTTGGGAGCCTAGCCACGTACGGGACCCGGAAAACCAAGCACCGCCTTCAGGCTTTCTAAGGGTGTAAATTTTTGATTTTACTCTTCACTGCCTATCACAGTTTCGGAGGCCATGGAATGACCAGGTGGCACAACCCCCCCCCCCCCCAAATGACCCCATTTTGGAAAGTAGACACCCCAAGCTATTTGCTGAGAGGTATAGTGAGCATTTTGCAGACCTCACTTTTTGAAAATACATTTTTCTTGTATTTCTTCATTTTCAAAAACAAATGAGAGCTGCAAAATACTCACCATGCCTCTCAGCAAATAGCTTGGAGTGTCTACTTACCAAAATGATCATTTGTGGGGGTATTGTGCTATCTTGGCATTTTATGGTCTTCGAAACTGTGATAGATAGTGAGGAGTGAAAGCAAAAATTTACGCCCTTAGAAATCCTGAAGGCGGTGATTGGTTTTCGGGGCCCCGTATGCAGCTAGGCTCCCAAAAAGTCCCACACATGTGGTATCCCCGTACTCAGGAGAAGCAGCAGAATGTATTTTGGGGTGTAATTCCATATGCCCATGGCATGTTTGAGCAATATATCATTTAGTGACAACTTTGTGCAAAACAAAAGTTTGTAATTTTCCTGCAATTTGTGGCAAAATATAAAATATTCCATGGACTCAACATGCCTCTCAGCAAATAGCTTGGGGCGTCTACTTTCCAAAATGGGGTCATTTGGGGGGGTTTTGTGCAATCTTGGCATTTTATGGCCTTCAAAACTGTGATAGGTAGTAAGGAGTGGAATCAAAAACTTACGCCCTTAGAAATCCTGAAGAGGGTGCTTAGTTTTCGGGGCCCCGTACCCGGCTAGGCTCCCAAAAAGTCCCACACATGTGGTATCCCCATAATCAGGAGAAGCAGCTAAATGTATTTTGGGGCACAATTTCACATATAACAATGGCATGTGTGAGCAATATATCATTAAGTGACAACTTTTTGTAATTTTTTTTTTTATCATTATTCAATCACTTGGGACAAAAAAATGTAATATTTAATGGGCTCAACATACCTCTCAGCAATTTCCTTGGGGTGTCTACTTTCCAAAATGGGGTCATTGGGGGGGGTTGTACTGCCCTGCCATTTTAGCACCTCAAGAAATGACATAGGTAGTCAAACTAAAAGCTGTGTAAATTACAGAAAATATACCCTAGTTTGTAGACGCTATAACTTTTGCGCAAAACAATAAATATACGCTTATTGACATTTTTTTTTACCAAAGACATGTGGCCAAATACATTTTGGCCTAAATGTATGACTAAAATTTAGTTTATTGGATTTTTTTTATAACAAAAAGTAGAAAATATAATTTTTTTTCAAAATTTTTGGTCTTTTTCCATTTATAGCGCAAAAAATAAAAACCGAAGAGGTGATCAAATACCATCAAAAGAAAGCTCTATTTGTGGGAAAAAAGACGCAAATTTCGTTTGGGTACAGCACTGCATGACCGCGCAATTAGTAGTTAAAGTGACACAGTGCCAAATTGTAAAAAGTGCTCTGGTCAGGAAGGGGGTAAATCCTTCCGGGGCTGATGTGGTTAACAGCATCTAGTGTTTTTAGGACTGCTCTTGAATGCGATTTTTAGGGCATTCAGACAACAGCTCATAAACTTCCCTGCTGATAAATGTCCAAAAACGTTCATGTGTGCATGGACACATAGGATAACAGAGGGGAGCAGGGGCATTGCTAGGTGGGAAAAAGACCAGGGGCTTCAGCCCGAAGTCAAAGCCTGGCAGTGGCGGGGGCTGGGGGGTTGACAGGCTCACTTGCTGGTTGCTGCCTGGCTCACCTGTGCCCATCCATGCTGACCACTAAACTGACCTACCTGACCATTACACTGATCCCCCCTGCGACAGGTGACCTCTTGACACTCCTGCAGCTCAGCCTTACCTGTGTAGTGTAGCCCATCTCATCCATGATCACTTTGAAACAGCAGGCTGCACGCACCAGGGAGAGAGAGCAAGGATATGAGAGCCGCTCCGCTGCATGCACCAGGGAGAGAGAGCCAGGATATGAGAGCCGCTCCTCTGCCCGCCCATTTACACAGAGCGAGCAGGGATCTCACAGTGCCCAGCGCGGCCGCAGTGTCATTTCCACCTCCTCCTGATGGACGTCACACGTCCTGCGTTCTCGGCATTGGACCAGTGGGAAGTCCATCATAGGAGTCGGGACTTTTTGTACGTCACTCGGCTAAGCAGGAGATCGTTCCCTGTTGCCTGTGTAAACGGCTCGTGGCTAATAATGAATTTAGCAATATCGAGACCCGGGGCTTTTTGGGGGCACACTCGGGGCTCCAGCCCCCCCCCGACGCCACTGGAGGGGAGTTTATAGGCTGGTAAAAATGCCCAAACTCTTAAAATAATATTTACATAATATCTACATAATATTGAACATGGGATTGGTTTTTTTTTTTTTTCACCAAAGCTGGAAAAATCAGGCTGTTTTGGGGAAGGTTTAGACAGAAATCTCTGCCTTGAGATTGGCCCCTCAACACACACAGTCAAAAATGATTGACAGTGAGGCTGGAGAAAACAGAACTGGTGAGAAAAAGAGTTTTACCTACATAGCAACATTACTTAAACACATGAACACTGAATATTTAGGGTAAATTAGGACACACTCCACACATGCATATTGTTCCATAAAATTTTATTTGCTGTTCTCCTCTTTCTGACAAATGGAATGAATAATGCTGCTTGTTCATCACAAACTAATGCTTATTTGGTAGAGGTTCAATGAGGCTGTAAGGAGGATATATGTTATTAACAATTTCAAAAATCAAACAACCGATAAGCACCAATAAATTTTAGTCTTATTTTTATCCCCCCCCCCCCTCCAAAGGCTCCCTTTAAATTGTTGTGGCTAAAGACTGGTTGTTATGGACATGATACATGCAAGCCTGGTGAATCCTTGTGAAAATGCACAAAACCCCCCCCCCAAAAAAACTTAGAACTACTGTAGCTGACATATCACACAGCGTAAAAACATGCACATTGCATAAAAAATAAAACAAAGAGGACTCTTCAGAAGAGAGGAGAACACGCCTAGATTTAATTAAGCGGCTAACCTTCCTTATTCCAGCATCAATTAACACAGCCACTGATGTCTTGTTCATATTTCACATGAAAGGAAGATCTAATAAATTCCATTCGTCTTCCAAAAAAAAAAAAAAAAAAAAAAATGGTGATAAGAGAAAAAAATATATTTTTATATTTATATATGCACATGTGCAAGAAAAGTACTCCCATAGTTAGAATTTAAAGAAAGTTTAATATATATTTTATTATAACAAAATAGGCAGTTATTGTGGGTAAAATATTAAAATCTGTCTTCTAAGAATACACATACAGCATTAAGTCTATGAATCCAATTCTCCAAATGAGATGTAGGGATGTGATCTCCTGTAGTGTTTATTTACATTAGAGAGGCTATGTTAATGACCTGAAAAATTCAACTGTCTTTTCACAAAGGTGATCCATATCAAAAATTTGTCATTTTAAATTGTGTTATATGCATATGATTAATCAAGTTTAAAAGTCATTCATATAAAGAACGCTGGAGTACATACAATTCAACAAGACAAAACCAAAATAGATCTTATGACAAATGATTGAAGATAACCTTTCCACCGCCAGAAGGTGCTTTAAAGCAGATTGCAGAACCAAAATGTTATGCAATGCAGCAGCAACCAGGCAACAGAATGCTAAGAGAACCTCTGCCTATGTAGAGAACCGGATCAAGTCAAAATAATAGAGAATTAAATACATAGGCCAAACCATGCTGTTAAATGCAAATTGTGCAAAGATGCTCACAATATTAAGACCACTTTATTTCATGTAATGTTTTTCATTTTTGAAAATTGTCTATAAAGCTTTTTTTTTTTTTTTTTTTTTTTTATTTAAATTGTATTTGCAACTTTCCCTTAAACATTAAGGAATTTTTGCCACTTATTTTCTAACCTTAAATAACTGCTCTAGTTTTTCCACCTTCTTTAAAAACAAAAGAAAACATTAAGAAATCAAATTTGACATTATTAAAAATTAAATAAAATATAACCGTGTGAAAGGTGGATGAAAGGGCAGCAAATAAGTGGCAAGAACAGTCCCATACAAACGGGGCTTGCTCCTATGGGAGAAGGTACAGGATGCTGTGAATGGGCAGTGATAGGGGCTCCAGAGTTTTCTTCTCGTTTCATAACTTCTCTTTTGCAGGTATCCAGATGTAGGAGCCAGACTGTTCTTCTATGATCTGTTTCACATGATTGTAAATTTCCTCCAAAGTGTCGCCCTGCACAATTGCTACAAAAAATAAAAAGTGCCAACACAATTATTATTGAGGCAGCATTTGGTTTTTATACCATACAACATTTATCACGTTATATTTACCACAAACGAAAGATTACCATACCAGCAAAAAAAAAAAAAAAAAAAAAAAAAAAAAAAAAAAAAAAAAAAAGAAAAAGGGTTACTTACTGACTCCCAATGCAAATCTTAAAAGGTTAGTTCACCTGTACCAAAAATTTGCCTATGCAGATAAGGGGCACCTGTAAATTTAAAAAGAAACTGTGCAGCTCTGACTAAAGTTGAAAAATGTTCTTGCTATAGGTGTAGGCTATTTACGTACCTCCTGAAGCCTGACTGGAATACTCCCAGTATGTAGCTAAGTGAGGCCTAGTCGTTACTTCTCATCTGGACCATCACAGGAGTTATGGTCCATTGTGGGAGGGAGGTCTTACTTTGATTTCTGGGAAAGATTCCACTACCTCCACTAAGAGGGTGCAGAATGCCTAAAATAGGATCAAATTGATGTGCAGCCAAAGACAAGAATCACAGACAACAGGCATAACTACTTTACCAGGACACTGAATCAGCACCAGAGGCTGAGAGTCGACCACCAGTTACAACCACCAAAAGGTGGAGTAACATAACTACTTGAATGGGGAGAACAGAAAAACAAAAAGAATGATTAACAAAAGGGAACACTGGCAACACTCTAAGAAAAAATTGGACTATAGTTCTACAAGGTTAAGATCGGGCAGCCTAAGGAAGACCATCTCCAAGCTTTAAACTTCTGATCCTAGATATCAGGGAAGAAAGGCTCCAATGAGTAGGGAAGTCTTGTACAACCGTCCAATCTCATATGACAAAATAGAACAATTCCCCAAGAGTACTGGTCAAGGACCTCGGAAATTGGAGATAATCTCCTTACGAAAACACCTGAAGGCAGAGAGACTGACAAAGAGGGAAAGGGTGCAAAAAGTAACCCCCATAGAAAATAGAAGTGGGAAGACAAGCACCCATACTGGTGCAGCAACACCAGAAAACAGTAAGATGAGCAGACCTGTACACAAAGAAAAACTGTCATTTTCACTAGAAGCTGACAGGAAAAACACCAGCAGAGCCTGCCACAATCCAGTAAAGCATCCACAGCTGTAGAATGAATGGGAGGAACCTTAGCTTGCAAGCGGATTTGGGGGAGGGTCACAATGGACAACCTCATAAACCAAGGGTACATATGATGGACCATTAGATCCATAGGAACTGCTTGCATGTCTTGCCTCAAGTCCAGACTCCCATATACCAAAAGGGGAGATTAAGGAAGTGTCCCCCACTAGCCCTTAAATGTGAAGGAGGTGGGACTTTGTGACCATTGGACAGGATTCCACTAACCTGGAGGGTGCAGAATGCTTAAACTAGGATCTGGTCAGCCTTGCTCATTGGTGACCAATAGCTACCAGCACTGTAAAGGCCTAACAAAACTTGCAGGAGTTGGGCCCTCCCAAGAGAATTCTGGCTGATTCAGTTAATCTGACCACTTTCATGGGAGTCCCATGAATGGGAACATCAAGGAAAGAAGAACACAAAATGGTGGACATAAGGTCCAATGCAATCAACAAGTACCAGTACCCTTGAAGGACACCAAGGGAGCAGGACCCTGCTAGAGGAGGGAGCAGTGGAAACTGGTCCCAACTAACTCAGTAGATACCTCTGGAACGAGGGCATAATAAGAATTAGCATTATCCAAGGATAGAGAGTTTCCCTGAGGAGAGCGATTACCCTTGTAGGGAATAACTCTTATGGGCAGGTTCCTACTAAGACAGAAATAGGGTGTCCCAAAATTCAGGGGACCAAGTGAGAACAGCTGTGTGTAGTAGATACCTTCTTCAAACAATAAGTCAAAAGGGTATATTATAAGCATTCAAAATCCAAGGAAGCACAGCCCTGGGAACCCATCCAATTCTGAAAACAATTCTGAAATTTTAGAAGTGGAGGTACACCTTCAAGCCAAAGGCTTGCTAGGGGCAATAACGGATCTCCAGCTTCTGGACGTATGATCTGAGTGAGTGTTGGACTCCAAGCATCTGCGAGTATGCACTGCTAGGGAAGAAGCAGTAGCGTGATGGGACTCCTCTGACCTTTGCACAGCTCTCCTGTGCTCTGGTAGGAGCATAGTGTGGCCACCTGAGGTGCTGCTAATGACTACGTCAAGAGTCGGTCTACAAAGACCATGTTCCTTTGAAGGGAGAAAAACATTTGTTGTTTCTTGTACGCCTCAGCTTCCCACATCAGCCTATGCAGGGCACAAGTTCAGAAGCTTATAATTGACCATCACAGCTAAAGAACAAAGCTCTTCAGATCTGTTACAACTACTCCATAACGTAGGGACCTAACCTAGCAGTGGAAAGATTTTCTCTAAGGAAAAATCTTTGTAGACACTGGAGCGCTAAATAACTCAAGGCTTTTAAAAGCAGGTTAAATCCCACAATGCTATGAACTCTGAATCTCAATCATAAATAAAAATAGGAGCTGTAAACCATGTTTGACACACAGTCACAGGAGAATCATAATCAGACAGACAATGTCCGGGATATTGCCAGAGTGCTTAGAACCAGACAGATAGAATGATCCAGTATTTGGGCAACAGCAGCTAGGAAGTTGAGGCTTCGGCCCCAACATACAGTGCAGAAATAGACTCTGCAAGATTAAGAAGCTACCATTAGGCCCAAAACCCTCAAGCAGAAATGCACTGAGGTGTGCTGTTTGGATCTGAGGGTCTGTGTATGAGACCTTAGGGAGGCAACGGTTTCCTGAGGAAGGAAAATTCTGGCTTGGGCTGTGTCCAAGATTATCCAAGTACTCCAATGTAAGGACCGGAGGGCAAAGTATCCAGCTGAAAGTTAAAAAGAAATTAATCATCCTCTGGATGATAGGCTTCTGGGCAGGCTTGGTGGACTTTGGTATCCAGGAGATTGCAACAAGAGAAGTCCAACATTTTAGTCACAAAATTCTGCACATATGCACAGATATAAGGGACATTCTAGAGACTTGGTGAATTACATTCTTCAGAGCATCAACACAAAATATGGGGCATTATCTGTAATTACTGTAAGAGAGTGGGGTCCTCAAGAGATGTTCCCAGTCTCTATTCATTGGTCTTGTCCAATTAGCATCAGTCTGGCAAATAGAAATAGCCGGCTGTAGGGCTGGACCTGCAAGAGCCAACGGGGCCTTTAATGCCTGGTACACACAGGCAGTTTTTTGTCATTCAATCCAGCTGGAGCAACTATGTGATGTTAGTACTAGTACAGCGATCTCCCCACTGAGCTATTGTGTTCCGAGTCGGTGAGCGCTCTCATCGTTAACCAATTCTTCCTGGACTTCAGTAACAGTTGAGTCTGCGGGTTAATGTCATTACATCCATGATCTGCTGATCATGGGTGCAATGCTTTACAGGCTGCAGTGTAAAGAAATAATAAATGCACTTTTTTTACTTGCAAATTGATGTGCTTTTATTATTAAAAAAAATAAAGTGAACTTAGCCTTTAGGCTTCAAGCACACTAGAAAATTATAAACTGCTTTAGAAACACTAGACCAAAAATGCTAATGTTTTAGCGTTTTTTGCCAACGTTTAGCTGTGTTTAGCCTAATGTGCAAGCTACGTTTAGTAGCTTCAACGTTAAGGAGCAGGGCCGTTGGCGTCCTTTTAATAAAAAAAATGGTGTGGTTGTGGGGGTCTGGGGACAGGGGACTTATTGGAATCTGGAAGTCCCCTTTAATAAGGGGACCCGCCCAATGTGAAAGAGTTTGGGGTACTCATTCACCAAAAAAGTGAAGAGAGTAAATAAAAACAAACATGTTTCTGACAAGCCCTTTACAAAAAAAAAAAAAAACACAACAAAAAACAATCTGTTCCCGATAAAGGCTCCCTGCTCATTTGAGCCACCTCTTCTTGGCCTGCCAGGCTGCATGCTCGGATAAGCATCTGGTATGGATTTTGGGGGTAGGAGGCCTTTATTTTTTATATCAAAAGAGTTCAGAAATTGTGGAAAAAAAACCTGGGATGAACATTAGCCCCCCTCCACTGCCTGGAAAAGTGATCCAGTGGTTGTAGAGCCATTCAGATAACTTTGCTGGGAATCGCTTACTGGAAAAAAAATGCTGGAATCATGGCTGTAGCCTTAACTATGATCTCGGTATAACCACCTTAATAGGAGGATGAATATATACATACAGCAGTACTAAGGTTGTTAAAGCAATCTACAGAGGTGGCCAGGACTAGTTTTTGAGGCAGTCTATTCCATGTTTACACAGCTCATTTCTTCCAGATGTAAAAAGCATCGCCTTTGTCGTCAAATGACCTGAAAGTTTATAACTCTACACCAAGTACACTATATGGACCACCTATACATTTCACATGGTGATCATATTCCCCCTTAACCACTTACCAACCGGTTCCTGTACATATACGTCGGCACTTTGAAGAGGGATATCTCGGTAACGGCAGCAGCTGCTGCCACAACCGAGGTATCCACCTTTACAGGAGCTGGTCGTGTTACCGATAATGGTGGTTACCGATAATGGTGGTCTCCGCGGCGGATTCGCCCTCCGCCGCTTCCTGGAGCCGTCGGTAGCGGCGGAGGCAATCGGGACCTGTCAGTTCTTCGGTATGGAGACCAGTGAGACTAAGATGGCGCCACCCGTCTCCATACTATAGGACGGCGGAAGCCACGTCATTACATTACGTCAGCTCCGCCCATAAGGCATATTTTTTTTTCGTCTTTTTTTAAAAGACTTTTTTTTTTTTTTTTTGCATCTTATTGTAAATATGAGATCGGAGGACTTTTTGACCCCAGATCTCATATTTAAGAGGACCTGTCATACTTTTTTCTATTACAAGGGATGTTTACATTCCTTGTAATAGGAATAAAAGTGATCCAAATTTATTTATTTATTTATTTTTTTAAAACAGTGAAAAAATAATTAAAATAAATAAGAAAAAAAAATTTTTTTTAAAGCGCCCTGTCCTGACGAGCTCGCGCGCAGAAGCGAACGCATACGTGAGTAGCGCCCGCATATGAAAACGGTGGGCAAACCACACATGTGAGGTATCGCCACGACCGGTAGAGCAAGAGCAATAATTCTATCCCTAGACCTCCTCTAAATGCAAAACATGCAACCTGTAGAATTTTTTAAACATCTCCTATGGAGATTTTTAAGGGTAAAAGTTTGATGCCATTCCACGAGCGGGCGCAATTTTGAAGCGTGACATGTTGGGTATCCATTTACTTGGCGTAACATTATCTTTCACAATATAAAAAAAAATTGGGCTAACTTTACTGTTGTCTTATTTTTTTATTCAAAAAAGTGAATTTTTTCCAAAAAAAGTGCGCTTAGAAGACCGCTGCGCAAATACGGTGCGAAAAAAAGTATTGCAATGACCGCCATTTTATTCTCTAGGGTGTTAGAAAAAAAATATATAATGTTTGGGGGTTCTGATTTATTTTCGAGCAAAAAAAAACTATTTTAAACATGTAAACACCTAAAATCCAAAACGAGGCTAGTCCTTAAGTGGTTAAATTGCCTCTTCTTAAGGCTCCTCCAGGCCTTTTAACCGTTCTATTCCTTTTGTCCTGGAGTCCGGGACAAGGGAACAACCATTACCCTGAATGGTGTTCTCAGTTTCCTGTATGCATGGTACTAGGCCCTTTTGTCTCAGCTCCCTTGAACCCATGAACTGCCATTGCCAAGTGAGAGGATCCCTAGGGGGGTACTCAAGGTGCAGACTGGATGGCGTCGGTCTGGCGTCAATTGTAAACAGCAATTGCACCATGCATGTGAGGTATCACCGCGAAGGTCAGATCGAGGGCAGTAATTCCAGCAGTAGACCTCCTCTGTAAATCTAAAGTGGTAACCTGTAAAGGCTTTTAAAAATGTATTTAGTTTGTCGCCAATGTCATGTTTGGTATCCATGTACTTGGCCTAAGATCATCTTTTTTATTTCATCAAACATTTGGGCAATATAGTGTGTTTTAGTGCGTTAAAATTTAAAAAAGTGTGTTTTTTCCCAAAAAAATGTGTTTGAAAAATCGCTGCGCAAATACGGTGTGAAAAAAAAAATTAAACACCCACCATTTTAATCTGTAGGGCATTTGCTTTAAAAAAATATATAATGTTTGGGGGTTCAAAGTAATTTTCTTGCAAAAAAAAAATAATAATTTTTTCATGTAAACAAAAAGTGTCAGAAAGGGCTTTGTCTTCAAGTGGTTAGAAGAGTGGGTAATGTGTGACATAATGCCCAGATGGCACAACCCCCCCCCCCCAAATGACCCCATTTTGGAAAGTAGACACCCCAAGCTATTTGCTGAGAGGCATGTCGAGTCCATGGAATATTTTATATTGTGACACAAGTTGTGGGAAAGAGACAAATTTTTTTTTTTTTTGCCAAAGTTGTCACTAAATGATATATTGCTCAAACATGCCATGGGAATATGTGAAATTACACCCCAAAATACATTCTGTTGCTTCTCCCGAGTACGGGGATACCACGTGTGAGACTTTTTGGGAGCCCAGCCGCGTACGGGACCCCGAAAACCAAGCACCGTCTTCAGGCTTTCTAAGGGCGTAAATTTTTGATTTCACTCTTCACTGCCTATCACAGTTTCGGAGGCCATGGAATGACCAGGTGGCACAAACCCCCCCCAAATGACCCTATTTTGGAAAGTAGACACCCCAAGCTATGTGCTGAGAGGTATAGTGAGTATTTTGCAGACCTCACTTTTTGTCACAAAGTATGGAAAATTGAAAAAAGAAAAAAAAATTTTTTTTTTCTTGTCTTTCTTCATTTTCAAAAACAAATGAGAGCTGCAAAATGCTCTCCATGCCTCTCAGCAAATAGCTTGGGGTGTCTACTTTCCAAAATGGGGTCATGGGGGGGGGGGGGGGGGGGGTTGTGCCACCTGGGCATTCCATGGCCTCCGAAACTGTGATAGGCAGTGAAGAGTGAAATCCAAAATTTACGCCCTTAGAAATCCTGAAGGCTGTGATTGGTTTTCGGGGCCCCGTACGCGGCTAGGCTCCCAAATAGTCCCACACATGTGGTATCCCCATACTCAGGAGAAGCAGGTTAATGTATTTTGGGGTGCAATTCCACATATGCCCATGGCCTGTGTGAGCAATATATCATTTAGTAAATATTTTTGCACAAAGTTGTCACTAAATAATATATTGCTCACACAGGCCATGGGCATATGTGGAATTGCACCCCAAAATACATTAACCTACTTCTCCTGAGTATGGGGATACCACATGTGTGGGACTTTTTGGGAGCCTAGACGCGTACGGGGCCCCGAAAACCAATCACCGCCTTCAGGATTTCTAAGGGCGTAAATTTTTGATTTCACTCTTCACTGCCTATCACAGTTTCAGGGGCCATGGAATGCCCAGGTGGCACAAACCCCAAGCTATTTGCTGAGAGGCATGGTGAGCATTTTGCAGCTCTCATTTGTTTTTGAAAATGAAGAAAGACAAAAAAAAAAAAAAAAAAAAATTTTTTTCTTTTTTCAATTTTCAAAACTGACAAAAAGTGAGGTCTGCAAAATACTCACTATACCTCTCAGCAAATAGCTTGGGGTGTCTACTTTCCAAAATAGGGTCATTTGGGGGGGTTTGTGCCACCTGGGCATTCCATGGCCTCCGAAACTGTGATATCAAAAAGTTACGCCCTTAGAAATCCTGAAGGCGGTGCTTGGTTTTCGGGGTCCCATACGCGGCTGGGCTCCCAAAAAGTCTCACATGTGGTATCCCCGTACTTGGGAGAAGCAACAGAATGTCTTTTGGGGTGGAATTTCACATATTCCCATGGCATGTTTGAGCAATATATTATTTAGTGACAACTTTGGCAAAAAAATAAAAAAAAAATGTGTCTTTTTCCCGCAACTTTTGTCAAAATATAAAATATTCCATGGACTCAACATGCCTCTCAGCAAGTAGCTTAGGGTGTCTACTTTCCAAAATGGGGTCATTTTGGGGGGGGGTTGTGCAATCTGGGCATTTTATGGCCTTCAAAACTGTGATAGGTAGTGAGGAGTGAAATCAAAAATTTACGCCCTTAGAAATCCTGAAGGCAGTGATTGGTTTTCGGGGCCCCATACGTGGCTAGGCTCCCAAAAAGTCCCACACATGTGGTATCCCCATACTCAGGAGAAGCAGCTGAATGTATTTTGGGGTGCAATTCCTCATATGCCCATGGCCTGTGTGAACAATATATCTTTTAGTGACAACTTTTTGTAAATTTTTTTTTTTGTCATTATTCAATCACTTGGGACAAAAAAAAAAATAATATTCAATGGGCTCAACATGCCTCTCAGCAATTTCCTTGGGGTGTCTACTTTCCAAAATGGGGTCATTTGGGGGGGTTTTGTACTGCCCTGCCATTTTAGCACCTCAAGAAATGACATAGGCAGTCATAAACTAAAAGCTGCGTAAATTCCAGAAAATGTACCCTAGTTTGTAGACGCTATAACTTTTGCGCAAACCAATAAATATACGCATATTGACATTTTTTTTTACCAAAGACATGTGGCCAAATACATTTTGGCTTAAATGCATGACTAAAATTGAGTTTATTGGATTTTTTTTATAACAAAAAAGAAGAAAATATCATTTTTTTTTCAAAATTTTCGGTCTTTTTCCGTTTATAGCGCAAAAAATAAAACCCGCAGAGGTGATCAAATACCATCAAAAGAAAGCTCTATTTGTGGGAAGAAAAGGACGCAAATTAGTTTGGGTACAGCATTGCATGATCGCGCAATTAGCAGTTAAAGCGAAATTGTAAAAAGTGCTCTGGTCAGGAAGGGGGTAAATCCTTCCGGGGCTGAAGTGGTTAAAGAATCCTGAACCCATTATTACCATAGAAGACAGACATTTTTACTAAATAACAAACCTGTAAAATGCTCTGTGAACTCCTGCTCCAGTTTCATAGCTCTTTCAAATGTTTTCCGGGCTTGATCCTCTGTTAGACGTTTATTCATCTCCCTGCTCATATACACACAAACCACTGAATTAGTGAACTCTTTTATTGTGATTAACTCTACTTAAAATGATTGTAAAGGCTTGTTTAAAAAAATCAAAATAAATAACAAACATGTAATACTTACCACCTCTGTGCAGTTGGTTTTGCACAGAGCAGCCCAGATCCTCCTGTTCTCAAGTCCCTCTTTGCTGCTCCTAGCCCCTCACTCCTTTGAGTGCCCCTCAGCCAGCAGCTTGCTACAGGGGGCACCCAAGCCCAGTCAGAGCTCCGTGTATCCATTCAGACATGGAGGCCTGACCTGGCACCACCCCCTCTCTCCCGATTGGCTGACTGACTTTGATTGACAGCCTCGGGAGCCAATGGCTCCACTGCTCTGACAATCTAGAGGAGTGTCCTGGATGGCTGAGGGGATCGTGGACATCGCTGGAGAGAGATGGGGCTCAGGTAGGTAAATAGGGGGGTGCTGGGGGGGCTGCTACACAGGTTTTTTATCTTAATGCATTAAGATAAAAAAACCTTCTGCCTTTACAACTCCTTTAAGCTTTTTCAGGTATTTCTGTATATTTAATAAACACCACATAGTATGGCGAGAGATATAACTTTATATAAATGACAAATTTAATATCAGTAGCGCTTCAATATAAAATGAATCCAAAGGTTGAAAATTCCCAAATTATAGCAATCAACCTCAAGGAAATTCGATTCTAAGAAATCAATACATTGCCAATATTTTTTTCACTTGGACATGAAAGTAAAAAAAAAAAACAATACAAATTCCAACATGAGTGAATGTTCCATGACAATAAAAAATAACTTCCAGGGAGTGAATAAGAATCTAACACATGTATTACAATCCTAGGCTGTATAAGGGAAATGGTGCAGAAGGGTTCTGCTCCAAATCCAAATCTACCTTTGCCTGCATGACCAGTCAACAAACTGACCTTACAACGATGTTAAATTTAGAATCAGAAACAAGAGCTGGATTTTTGTACTTACCTGTAAAATCCATTTCTTGAAGTACATCACGGGACACAGATGGCCCATATTAACCCTTACTTAATTGGTTATGGCACCAACTATAGGTTAACAAAAAAAAAAAGACAGCAAGTCCTTCCCTATATAACCCCTCCCATGGAGGAAGTGCTTCAGTTTTGTAACAAACAATGCATCCCTCAGAGGGGTGGGACCTCTGTGTCCCATGATGTTCTTCAATAAATGGATTTTAGACATACAAAAATTTAGTTTTCTTTATCGTATATCACGGGGCACAGAGTGACCATAATAATCCTTACTTAATGGGATGTCCCAAAGCACTGCTTATGAGGGGAGGGAGACAGCCAAAGAGGCTATACACCAGTCCGCAAGTAACTACAACGAGAAGGTAGCATCCTCAGTGATACTTTCATCCACCCAATACTTTCTAAGGATGTGAATCGAAGACCGGGTTGCAGCCTTGTAAACCTTATCCACTGATGCCTGATGGATAGCCCAGGAGGCAGCTACACTCATGGTAGGAAGAGCAGTCATGGGAATTGGTGGATTCCTTCCCTTTAAGCCGTAGGATTGGAAGGTTTGCTGTCAAATCTATTGGGAAGCAACCAACTTACTGTAGCAGTCAGGTGACCCGTCTTTAGTCCTTCAGGAAGGAGAAAAAGGGAATTTCCCTAACAGCAGCAGTCAATTCGGAGTACATCTTTACAGCTCACACAAAGTCCAGTGTGTGAAGGGCCCTGTCCCTTGGCGACAGGTTTAGGAAAGAAAAAGGGGAACCTATAGCAGAAAAGGGAAGGCTTGCAGCAAAATGACCGAGAAACAATCTGCCTCTGGAAAAAAAATTGCCAAGCCTGAGATCTGCCCCTTGTTGGCACACACAAGCCCACTCCAGGTGGAGAAAAGACAGGATGCGACTATACAACCAGGTCTTATGGTAAATGTCCCTGGAAGTCTCTCTGGCTCTTAAAGCAGGAATGACTGCGTCAGCTACCCCTCGATCCTTCAGAACTATGGCTTCAATAATCAAGCCGTTAGAGGTCTGGTTGAGCCGAAAGCGTTCATGGACCGTCTATCGCCATATTTACGATGTAGGCATACCATATTCTCCTGGGCCACGTCATTGCAACCAAAATCACTGATGTTCCTCCCACCGGAATCCTGCGCAAATAACTGTATTGGAGGTAAATACAAATCAAAAAACTGTTCTCACGACATCACCAGGGCATCTACTGCCAAAGATGGAACCAGGTGGATCCCTGGTTCTGGAGTCAAACCTGTCAGCTTTGCATTGGACCAGGACACTAATAGTTCCACATCTAGCCTGGCCCCTCGTTAACAAAGTGCCTCCAAGGACAACTGCTGACAACTGAGAAAATCCACCTGCCAGTTCTCTACTCCTGGAATGTGAACTGCAGTTGAGGAGAAACACAGTACTCTGCACAGGACAGAATGAGCCCTGTCTGCTTTTGAGCAACTCAAATCGAGGTGAGCCCCTAATAATTGATACATGCCACGGCTGTGGAACTGTCTGACTGGACTCTGCCTGAAAGGTCCTTCAACTTCTTCATCCAATGCTGTGCACCAATGGGGTTGCTCAAAGGTACAGAAAATAGATTGATAAACTTTCCTGTAGAGGTTAAGCTGGCATCTATCATCAGAACCTTCCGAATAATGTAGAGAAACAGCTTCCCTATCTCCAGCCCCAGAGGAGAAATGCACAAGTCCGTAGACCTGAACGTGCTGAGCCACAGAAAAAAATGCAAGAGTCCATTGACAGTTCTTCTGTCCCATGCCAACGGGACATTCTGCTGTAGAGGTTTAGAACTAAACTGAGCCAATAGAACGGCCTCGAATGAGGCCACCATCTTCCCTAATATTCTCATGCAGAGGGATACCTCAGATCTGTGGGAAGACATCAGATTTCTAAGGTCCATACAGCTCCCTGCCATTAAAAAAGAATCTTGACTCAACTTTTCCAGATCAAGTCCAGATATTCCAGTCTCTGGGTTAGAAACGATGACTACTGTTTGAGATTGAGAACCCAGCCGAACCTCTCCAGAGTCTAACTGCAATAGCCATATTGTGCTCCAGAAAGTGAACAAATTGCTCTCTGAGCAACAGATCATCTTGGTAACCCAGAATGGGTACCCCCTGGAATCTTAACAGACCCAAGAGCGGGGCCGAAATCTGCATGAACACCCGAGGAGCCATGACAACCCGAAAGGCAGGCCCACAAAAAAAAACAGGTCCTTGGCTGATGAAGGGAAAAATTGGGACATGCAGATAAGCATTAGTTATGTCCACCGGAAATCCCCTGGCTGAAATGACAGTACCACTGCCTAGAACTTCTGAACACACAGAACTTAAGTTGAATATTGGCCATTCATCGCCACTTGGTTTTGGGACAGTTAAGATATTTGCGCAAAACCCAAGAAACCATTTGGCCTCCGGAAATGGTATAAGCAGTCCTTGTGAAAACAGGTATTCCAGAGCCTGAAAGAGCAAAAACCTAATTTACAGATTCTAAAACATTTGAATGCATAACAAGTGGCAGAGGAAATATTGGAACACCAACCTGTAGCCCTGAGAGATTGTGTAAAGGACCTCCTCGTCTGCCACTGCCTTCTGCCATACCTATGCAAATGCCAGCCCACCCAAGCGATTGGGAGCACCCCTTCATAGAGTGGAGAACTTAGAATTCGGCTTTGCTGGCTTAGGGGCCCAGATCTTCTTATAAAATGGTTCCTGAGGCCTGTGACCACCAAAAAGACTGTCTACAGGGAGCAGATCCTGAAAAAGAAGCAGTCACCGCCCTCTCAAACACTTGCTCCTTTTCCTAAGAGGCAAAAGAGAACTCTTACCTCTCAAAATCTTTTGGATATACTGATCCAACTCTGTCCCAAACAGAAATTCCCCAAGGAAGGAAAAAAATAAAAAAAATAAATAATAAAAAAAAGGAAAAAACCTGCCAATAACTTATTGCAGGGAAACTTTGCAGATTAAAACCTGTGCATATAGATAGACGAAGTCCCAGGCACAAGATCTGCTGACTGGAATCCTTCAGAATCCTGGGACAGAAAGTTAGCGTGGGGTGCATGCCGAGCTGCTGCAAGCACCATTTGCGACACAGAACATTGAGACCTGGGTGGGTGGGCCAGGCATATTTCATCTCCTAGTGGATTTTTTACTCCACTGGATACAGCTGTATGAACCTTTTAGGAGGAACACCACCCTATCAGGGTGAGCCCATTCCACAAATACTAATGAGGGTGTAGGGGAAAACGAGAACTTTACAACGGTCACCAAGAACCCAGAGATGGACACTTTGGAGAGGAAGTCTCAAGCAGTAGCAGATTTAACTTGGTGTGAACGATCTCTAAAAGAATTCACCAACTCTCTGAGCCTGACAGACACAACGAATCTGAACCTACCCAGAATCAGACTCCCGTCTGTCCCTCTTCAAGTTGCGCCTCATTTACTTCATCATCCACCCATTCCTTTTCTACAACAGGAGAGGATACCAGAGAAGAGGATCACCTGCGCTTCTTACTGCAATGCCCTATGGAGTCAACATCTCAGCACAAATCAGCTAAGGCGGCTGACAAATACTTTGTAATAAACAAAGATGATGATGATAATGCGATCCCTGCAGTAACCACGCAACCAGACAAGTATAGGGGCTCTGAATTATCCTTCACCCCTAACCTTTCAGGGATAAAAAAAAATAGTCACATCAGCGGCTCACGTCCAGTGTCTGGATCTGACAAAGTGCCCTTGTGCCTTTCCAAGCTGTGCTCTCACCTCCCTGCTTTTTGGAAGATTTTAGCTTGCTGACAAATACACCTTGGACCTTAGCCAAAAACAAAGTGCAAGGTTACCATAGGATACTTCCTCCACAGATGTTACTTATATGTACCCAAAAGTGTGATACTGCCCCATGTCTCATGATGATAGGTGCTCCACAGCAAGGACTGCAACAAATACTAGCTGTCTCTTACATTTAAAATTGCTGCACAAAGCCCTCCTGTGGCATCACAAGCGCTGTGTGCGCCTGCGTCCCGAAAAATGTGCACGGACCCAAACTGTTGCTCTCACCCTGCAGCCTGGACACAGGCCGCACTATGCACCTATCCTACAGTAAAGGAAAAGCAGCCTGAACGCCCAGGAATACTTCCAGCAGCCAGAGACCTCCAAGTAAAACCCCATCATAGATCATCACAGCTAGCAGACTCAGACATGCACGTTCTGCCCTCTAGGGTCACCTGAGGAAGGAACAGGCAACGTCCATCCTTCAAACACCAAAATTTAGTGGAACACGTAGGAAGGGACTCAATCTCCCTTTCTTGGGGTACACTACCCTGGACATGTAGAGCACCCTCCTGGAAACACACTAATCAGTTAACTACTGCGAAGGGTTCTGTATACACAGGGTCCAGCACTGAATGGCTGTGTTACAAGCAATCCTCACATGTCAACCTATTCCACCACGGAGGGGCTTTAGCCATAGAAATGGATCCAGAAAACACCAAACTCATGATCCCTACTGGAACAATCCTGAGCACATCGCAGTGTGTGTGCAGACAGCTGCACACCTGTGACCATCAACTTCAGACACTGGAGAAGGAACCGATACACTTCCTGTATGGGAGGGTTATATAGGGGAGGACTCCTGTCTTTTTGCCAGTGTCCATTCACCTATAGGTGGCACATAAACCATTAAAGATCAACATGGTTCCTGTGTGTCCCACAATTTACGATAGAGAAATTATGAATTTTTTAAAATATTTCTCTTCAAAAACAAAACTTTTACTTCAAACTTGTTAAGCCCAGCCACTACTTCCAACAGAACTGCACATAGTTATGTTTGATTAGCAAAGTATAGACAACCAACCTACAGCCATAGTGTAACTAGCTAAATATTGGAATTGATTGCTAGTCAGCTCAATACTTACATTATATTTTCCACTGATTTAGGCTTGATGAAAATAGCAACTGGGTATAATTGGGCTAACTGTAATCTTTTAATTGCATTTCCAGAAACATCGAGTATGCAGTGCTTTCCCTGGTGAAAAAAAAAAAAGAAAGAAAAAAAGGAGTAGGTCAGTTCAGACAGAAAACGAGATAAACACACCCATCATTAAATACAGCAAAAAAAGAAAAAAAAAAAAAAAAAAAAAAACTTACCCTTTCTGCCACTTCTCGAACAGACTGTACACTAGTGCCATACAGGTGATTATTGTATTGACCTGCCTCTATAAATTTGTGATCTTGAATATCCTTTTCCATCTGCTCCCGGGAAGTAACAAAGTGATAATCTCTCCGATCTACTTCATAATCTCGTTTTGGTCGAGTTGTATCTAAAGTAAAATAAACAGATTCACATAAAGGGAAACTATAATGATTATCGTCAATTATATTTTTCTATAAATATTGAAAGGTTTGAACTTGTCTTTCATATTTCTTAACCACTCATTTACATCTAAAAACAGCCTAATTTAGTTCAATGTTTTTTTAATCTGAATTTTATGTGATGGAACAAAACACAATAATCCACGTTGGTGAAGTAAAATTAGAAAAATATATACATAAAACTATTTTTCAGAAATAAAAAACTGATAATTGGCACGTGCGTATGTATTCACCCCCTTTGTTATGAAGCCCATAAACTCTGGTGCAACTTACCTTCAGAAGTCACATAATTAGTGAAATGATGTCCACCTGTGTGCAATCTAAGTGTCACATGATCTGTCATTACATATACACACCATTTTGAAAGGCCTCAGAGGCTGCAACACCTAAGCAAGAGCCACCACTAACCAAACACTGCCATGAAGACCAAGAAACTCTCCAAACAAGTAAGGGACAATGTTTTTGAGAAGTACAAATCAGGGTTAGGTTATAAAAAAAATATCCAAATCTTTATTGATCCCTAGGAGCACCATCAAATCTATCATAACTAAATGGAAGGAACATGGCACAATAGCAAACCTGCCAAGAGACGGCAGCAGAGACTGGAGTATCTGTACATAGGACAACAATAAGCCGTACACTGCATAGAGTTGGGCTTTATGGCAGAGTGGCCAGAAGAAAGCCATTACTTTCAGCAAAAAACAAAATGGCACGTTTTGAGTTTGCGAAAAGGCATGTGGGAGACTCCCAAAATGTATGGAGGAAGGTGCTCTGGTCTGATGAGACAAAAACTGAACTTTTTGGCCATCAAAGAAAACGCTATGTCTGGGGCAAACCCAACACATCACCCAAAGAACACCATCCCCACAGTGAAACATGGTGGTGGCAGCATCATGTTGTGGGGGTGTTTTTCAGCAGTCCGGACTGGGAAACTGGTCAGATTTGAGGGAAAGATGGATGGTGCTAAATACAGGGATATTCTTGAGCAAAACCTGCACCACTCTATGTTTGATTTGAGGCTAGGACAGAGGTTCACCTTTCAGCAGGACCCCAAACACACTGCTAAAGCAACACTTGAGTGGTTTAAGGGGAAACATGTAAATGTGTTGGAATGGCCTAATGAAATCCCAGACCTCATTTCAATAGAAAATCTGTTGTCAGACTTAAAGATTGCTGTTCATAAGCTCAAACCATCCAACTTGAAGGAGCTGGAGCAGTTTTGCAAGGCGGAATGAGCAAAAATCCCAGTGGCAAGATGTGGCAAGCTCAGACTTATCCAAAACGACTCGGAGCTGTGATAGCTGCATAGGGTAGAAAGTATTGACTTTAGGGGGGTGAATAGTTATGCACATTGACTTTTTCTGTTATTTTGTCCTATTTGTTGTTTGCTTCATACTAAAAAAAAAAAAAAAAAATCTTCAAAGTTGTGGGCATGTTCTGTAAATTAAATGATGCAAGTCCTCAAACAATGCATGTTAATTCCAGGTTGTGAGGCAACAAAACACAACAAATGCCAAGGGGGTGAATACTTTTGCAAGGCACTGTAGTGCCTGAAGCAATAAGTTTCCTTTGTGGAGGATCCGAGGGAACGCTGGATCTTACAAACCTCCGAGGGGCCCCCCCTCCATTAACTCCAGCTTGTAACCGCAAGATATAACAATAATATATATAATAATAACGTGTAACCTCGCCAATCTTGGACGCCCTTCGGAGGAAGTGCAGGGGGAGGTGAATACTTTTGCAAAGCACTGTAAATGGCACTGCTGAAATCATCCTCAGGTGGCCAGTTCTCATCAGACAGCTCAGTTCACAGTGTGCAAAAATAATCCGAGTGGCTATGTACCAGGTGATCTTCAATCACAGCGATCATAAATGTAAACACAGTGTGGTGTTTATATTGGACCAGCCAACCTGTCTCTCACAATGGAGAAAGGGGAGGCAAGAGGAGCAAATGAGTCATTCATTAGTCGCAGGTATACATCAGCAGCAGAACACCGTTTTTTTTTTTTAACCCCCCCCCCACTTATACATCTGATCTCTAGCCTATTATGCTGTCCTGAAAGCCTATTGGAAAACATGTTACCGGTAAGTCGAACTTGCATTTTTCCAAAACGTCTTTCAGGACAGCACCCGAGAGGATAATCAAGACTTACTCCATTTAGGGTGGGACAACAGCCTGTAAGACTTTTCTTCCAAAAGCCTGGTCCCCAGCCGACACGAGGTCTAACATATAATGATGGGCAAAGGTTGTCAGACTTGTCCAAGTAGCTGCCTTACAGATTTGTTCGGGGGTGGTGCCAGCTTTTTCTGCCCAACTCACTGCCAAAGCTCTTGTAGAATGAGCCCGGACATTCACTGGACTCTCTTGACCTGTAAGGGAATAGGCTTCTGAGATAGTCATTCTCAACCATCTGGCAATGGTTCCTCTGGAAGCTTGTCTTCCTTTTTTATCACCAGAAAATAAAAAAAATAGAGCATCTGAACATCTAAAGTCTTTAGTGTTTTCCAAGTAACTAAAGACTGCTCTTTTAACATCCAGGGTACGGAATTCTTCTTCCTTCTTACCCGATGGATTAGAACAAAAGGTAGGAAGTATTATCTCCTGAGTTCGATTCTGGACCGAAGCGATCTTCGGTAAAAAATTAGGATCCGTCTTCAGAACAATTCGGTCTGAAAAAATGGAAAAAAATGGCTCCCTGATTGATAAGGCTTGCAGCTCACTGACTCTTTGAGCTGTTGTAACAGCCACTAAAAAAACTGTTTTTAAAGTAACTAATTTCAGGGAGGCTAAATTAATGGGTTCAAAAAGTTCCCTGGTCAGGGCCTATAGAACTGAAAAGTCCCATGCTGGACAGCTTTTGATCACCACTGGTCTAGACCGGGTGAGAGCTTTGAAGAATCTAAGCACTAAGGGTTCTGACGAAATGGATTTTTCCAGAAATACCCCCAGCGCAGCAACTTGAACCTTGAGGGTGCTGACCGCTAGGCCCTTGTCCGCTCCTTCTTGCAGAAATTCCAGAATAGAGGAAATTTGTTTTGGTCTTTCCTTAACGGAAGGTGCCAATACGGTTTTAGTTGCATCTGAAGAAGGGATGAAAACCAAGGCCTTTTGGACCAGAAGGGAGTGATGAGGAAATGGGGGGAATGCGTAACAGAAATTTCCAACTGTGCGCCAGAGCATCCACTCCCAGTGATCACTCGTTCCTGTTCAGGGAGAAGAAACGAGACACTTGCGAGTTTTCCTTGGTCACAAAGAGATCCACTCTTGGGCGCCCCCACTTGTTCACGATCAAATGGAAGACCTCTGGATTCAATTGCCACTCCGCTTCCAATAATACCTGGTTCCTGCTGAGGAAGTCCGCTACCCTGTTAAGGTTTACCTTTAAAAGGACCGCGGACAAGGATAGAGTATGGAGCTCTGTCCAACTTAGAATGCTTCTTGCTAGGTTTTGCAGAACTCTGCTTCTGGTTCCCCCCTGTCTGTTTATGTAGGCCACCGCCGTGGCGTTGTCTGACAGGATCGGAGTATGCTGTCCCTGGACTTCTTTTGCAAAGGTCAATAAGACTATCTCTATAGCTTTTAGTTCCCTCCAATTTGAGGAACTCAGTACATCTTTTGTGGAACACAAGCCTTGGGCCCACCAACCGTTCATATGAGCCCCCCAACCCCAGGAACTGGCATCAGTTGTTAACCTTACCTGTGTTGGGAAGGACCATAACAGACCCTCTGAATATCTTGTCTGGTTCTTCCACCACCAAAGACTCCTTTTCACCGATGTAGGGATCTTCACTAGTGAATCCTGCTGGTGATTCCAGGTTTTTAACAGGAAACTTTGCAGAGGTCTGAAATGAAGCTTTGCCCACTGGACGACCGGTAAGGCAGAGGTCAGGGTTCCTAATGCTGACATGACCTTCCTGATGGACAGAATTTGATTGGACTGTAGCAGTGACACCACTTGTACCAACTTTTTCTGTTTTTCCTCTGTAAGAAAAAATTTTTGCTCCAAAGAGTTGATACGGAAACCCAGGAATAACACTTCCTGTGAGGGAAACAGATTTGATTTCTGAAGGTTTAAGATCCACCCAATGGGCTCTAGGTGAACATGGGCTCTGAGCAAGTTTTCTTGAAGACCTTCTCTGGTTTGAGCAAAAAGCAGGTCGTCCAGATAAGGAATAACTGAGATTCCTACTAAACGCAGAGGCGCCAATGTTTCAGCCATTATTTTCGTGAACACCCTTGGGGATGATGACAGACCAAACGGGAGTGCTCTGAATTGCAGATGTACCACCTTCTTCCCTTCTTTCAGTGCTAACCTCAGATATTTCTGTGACCTGGCGGCAATAGGAATGTGGAGGTAGGCATCTTGGAAATCTATTGATGCCATGTAGCACCCTTGATACAGGAGGTTTCTTACTGAATAAATGGAATCTATCCGAAACCTTCTGTACCCTACTGATTTGTTTAGCATTTTGAGATTCAGGATGAGGCGGACATTTCCTGAAGGTTTATGAACGAGGAATACATGTGAGTATAAACCCTGGAAGAACTCCCCTGTCGGGACCGGAACAATGACTTTCTGGGTTTTCAGTTCCTGAACTAGGGACTTCATGGCGAAAGCCTTGACCGGATCCCTTGGGACGTTTGTCATCAAGAATCTTTTTGGAGGTTCTTCCGTGAATTCTATCACATACCCCTGGGAGAGCATATTTACAATAAACTGGTTTGAAGTGATGGCTCTCCACTGAGGAAGAAACCCTTGGAGTCTTCCCCTGACCTTGAGGGAGTCATTGCGATTTTCCGGAGGTCGCAGGAGGATTGAAGAGCACTGCACTCCTACCTTTGGGCTTCTGAGAAGACCATGGCTTCTTCTTGCCCTGCGTTTTTCCTTCCTGCTGCCCTTTTTGGGACCGAAAAAAAACGCTTACGGGTTTGCACCTGTTTCTTCTTGACCATAAACGACTTCTTATCTGCCGTACGGTCAAGAATGGACTCTAGCTCCGAACCAAATAACAGATCACCTGCAAAACGAATACTACACAGTCTATTTTTAGATGCAGCATCGCCTGGCCAAGTCTTCAGCCATAAGGCCCTCCTAGCAGAATTAGTTAAAGCTGCTGACCTGGCTGACATGCGGATAGATTCTGCAGAAGCATCCGCAATATGTGATATTGCTGCAGACAGAGTTGTAAAGGAGTCTAGAATCTCCTGTTTTGAGGAATCTGCTGTAACATGAGCCTTCAGCTGGTTAATCCAGTGATCTAAATTCCTTGCAACACAGGTTGTTGCCATTGCCGGCTTTAGATTGTTCATCACCGATTGCCAGGTTCTTTTAAGAAGCAGGTCCATCCTTTTATCCATGGGCTCCTTCAGAGTGCCCATATCCTCAAAGGCGAGGTCCGTAGACTTTGAGACCTGAGAAAAGGCAGAGTCCAATTTTGGAACTTTGTTCCATATAGAATCAGGATTTTCGGCAAATTGAAATCTGTTCTTGTGAGCCCGGGAAAAGAATGTCTTTTTCTCAGGTTCCAGCCACTCTTTTTTAATCATATTAGTGATAACTGAATGGACTGGAAAAGAACGGCCTTTTTAATCTCCAAAACCAGCATACATGCTGTCATGCAGGGAGAGTTCCTTCTTTTCCTCTTCTATCCCCAAAGTGGCATGGATTACTTTCAGGAGTCCTCCAACCTCTTCTAGCGTCATTTTGTACTTAGAAGCGACATCTGTTTCATTTTCCTCCTCCTCAGAATCTGTTTCATCTGGAGCGAGGGAAACGGACCCTTGGGAAGTGTCCTGTGATCTCGTACCCCTTAAAATTATTTGAGAGCCGCCTTGGGGTTCTGAAGATGGTGGGGAACCGGAAGATCCCTTGAGGGACCTGGTTCCTCTCTTAGGTTTGACCTAAAAGCTTGAAAAGTGGCCCAGAGCTCATCCTTTATGGTTGTAACCAAATCGCCACACATGGATGGTGACTCCTCTCCGACTAGATTTGCAATGCAATCTGCACAAAGCGTTTTGGTCCAAACACCGCTTAATTTCTCTTTGCAGACAGGGCACCTTTTCTTGACTGGTTAGGCAGAACCTTTGGCCTGGACAAACAGAAAAGAGACAAAAAAACACGCTTAAAAGGCTGCTACACAGCACAGACAGCCAGGTGCACTAGGGAAGATGACATCTTACTTCCATGTGCCCAGCAAGCCACCACCACCACCTAAAATCCCCTGTTGCTGGCCAGATATGCTAACACTAGCCACCGCAACATACATTCCCAGGGAGATGGGGGGAGGGTGAGTAACCCCGCACAGGAGGAAACGGCCCAGAGTAATATAGGACACAGTCCCTTACCTTAGCCTTGCCCCCTTATCTGCTGCATCGCTATCCATAGCTGTCTGCGGACGCGTGGCGAAACGAACGGTTCCAGATTCGAAAACACTGCTGCGCTGAACTGGAACCAGAATTAAGGCACCAGGTGACCCTGCCCTCTCCCTCTGCACTTTGCGGCCGGAAATGACACGCGCGCCGACCCGGAAGTGCTGCTTCTTCCCATACAGGACATGGCTGAGGCGCTCCTCTGCCACCAGAAACATGGCGGCCGCCACCGCTCGTTCCGCAAATGCAACCAGCAGGGAACGGAGGACAACCGCCTGTCTGGCAAAAATGGAAGCAGCACTCCCAGGCATACAGGCTCTCCCCGAGCATGGAAGAGGGAGAGGGAGCCCACGGGACCATCCATCGGGGAGGCAAGTGGGAGGATCACTCTCCTAAGCAAAAAAAAAAAAGAAGACCTAACAGGTGAGAACCTGTGTCTCCCAGAAAAGCCCTGAGAGATCATGGCTCCCACCAGAGGTGTTCCTCCAGCTGGAGGAAACACAAAAAACTGACGAGGCAACGTGGAGGACTTCAATTAAAGACTTAAATGAGGAGGTGTTTCCTGTGGGAGGAGGAGCCATGATCTCTCGGGTGCTGTCCTGAAAGACGTTTTGGAAAACAGTTCTTTCTGCCTGGAAACTGGAGATTGCCCATAGCAACCAAAACCGTCCATTAACATCAAAAGTGGTTTTAGACCAGCTAGAAAACAGCGATAATAAATTAGAATCACTTGCAGAATTGAGCGATATTGATTTGTGGGGAGATCCGTCATCAAACACTGAAAAGTAATGACAGCGACAATTCTGCAACTGAGCAAATTTCAGTGTTTTTGATTTGATTACATTATTAAATAATTTTTATTATTATTATATTATTTGGTATGATTATTTATAGTTATTTATTATATTATAATTTATGATTTCGTGTTTCAAAATTTATCATACCCGAGATGTCTACTAGACTCTGGTTTGGACAGATTTAAGTGAGTTATTCCTAAGAATTACAGGCCTACAATATAAAACGCCAAATTTCCATGCAAAATAATTGTACCGCTTTCAGCATCAAAAATATGAAATAATCATACCGTTAGGGAGGTTAAATAAAAAGTGTCAAACTGAGATCTTGGGGTGTCTATTTTCCAAAAACATAATTTAAGGGGTGTTTGTACTTTTCTGGCATTATTTATATATATGTTTTTTGTTTTCTTTAACGACTTGCTGCCCGCCATATAGCAATATGATGTCGGCAAAGTGGTTGCGATATTCTAACCGGATGTCATATGACGCCGCCAGGATATGAAGCTGCTGTGCACCCCCGGGGGCACGCATCGCAGGGATCGTTGTTGCGGTGTTTCAGTCTGACACACTGCAACTCCGATCTAGGTAAAGAGTCTCTGACAGAGACTCTTTACCACATGATCAGCCGTGTCCAATCACGGCTGATAACGATGTAAACAGGAAGAGCCGTTGAGCGGCTTTTCCTCGCGTCTGTCAGACACGAGTAGAGGAGAGCCGATTGGCTGCTCCTCTGACAGGTGGGGGTCTGTGCTGATTATCAGTGCAGCCCCCCCCAGAATGCCCACACTGGACCACCAGGGACGCCACCAGGACCACCACCAAGTATGCCACCCTAGACCACCAGGGATGCCAATCAGTGCCCACAATGGGCATCACTGATTGGCAGGCATTGTTTGGCACTGATTGGCATCCATCAGTACCATCCATTAGTGTACATCAGTGCCCATCCTGGCCGCCTTTTAGTGCCCCATATAGTGCCCATCAGTACCACCTCATCGGTGCGCATCAGTGCCGCCCCATCAGTGCAGGAGAAAACTTACTTATTTACAAAGTTTTGTAACAAACAAAAAAACCTTTTTTTTTTAAATTTTCTGTCTTTTTTTTGTTTAGCAGAAAATAAAAATCCCAGAGGTGATCAAATACCACCAGAAGAAAGCTCTATTTGTGGGAACAAAATGATAAAAATTTAGTTTTAGTACAGTGTAGCATGACGGCGCAATTGCCAAAGTGCGACAGCTCTGAAAACTGAAAATTGGTCTGGGCAGGAAGGTGTATAAGTGCCCGGTATCGAAGTGGTTAAACAGAAAGAGAAAACTATTTTCCAATTAGTAAAATATCCATTGGTTCTTAAATCTCAATAAAATAAAGCTCTTGCTCCCACTTAAAAATAGGATTTTTACGTCATACTTACCTGTAAAATCCTTTTCTTTTTCATACATCATGGGACACAGATTCAGGCTAATATTCATTACCTGCTGGGTTATACTTCATCATTAGGTGAATGGACACTGGTAGACTAAAGGTCTTCAGCCAGGAAGTGATTCCCTATATAACCCCTCTCATACAGGAAGTACTTTAGTTTTGTAGCAAGCACTAAATGCTCAAAACGGAGGGGAGAGATCTCTGTGTCTCATGATGTACTTAAAGAAAAGGATTTTACAGGTAAGTATGACGTAAAAATCCTATTTTATTTTTTCATACATCATGGGACACAGAGTCAGGCTAATATTCATTACCTGCTGGGACGTCCCAGAGCAATAGCCTTGAGGGGAGGGAGACACCCTGCCAAACAATAGCCATCAGAACTTATACAGCAGCCCGCAGTACACTGCAGCCGAAAGCCGAATCCTCGGCTGCTCGAACATCCACTTGATAACATTTTGTGAACTTATGCACTGAAGACCAGGTAGCAGCCTTACAAATCTGAGCCACAGATGATGGCAAAAAGCCTAGGAGGTTCCTACACCCCTGGTAGAATGAGCTCTCACCCTAAAAGGGAGGAGCTTTATGTTTCAGACCATAGGCCTGAATGACCAAACGACAGACCCAATTGGCAACGGAAGCTTTGGAAGCTGCCTGCCCCTTCTTGGGTCATTTTGGTAAAACAAAAAAAAAAAAAGTCTGATCCTCGGATCCCCGCAGATCTGGACAAATAAACCTTGACTGCTCGGACAACGTCCAAAGAATGCAATCGTCTCTCTTCCGCCAAATGAGGCTCAGAGAAAAAGTAAGAAAAAATAATGTCCAGATTTAAATGAAAGGCCGACACCACTTTTGGCAAAAGGGATGGAACAGGTCATAACACGACTGTCATGGTGAAGGATCAAGTACGGTTCCCTGCATGAAAGGCCCGCCAACACTGACACCCTTCTAGCCGAGGTGATAGCCATCAGGAAGGCTAGCTTGCGTGACAGCAAGTCTAATGAAATTTCCTTAATAGGTTCAAATGGTTGTTTCTGTAACACAGACAGCACCAAGTTCAAGTCCCGAGGACACATAGGTGACCTAATGGGGGGAAGCAAGCGAACTGCCCCTTGCATAAAGGTGTGGATCAGTGAATGGGAGGCTAAAGGCTTTTGGAAGAACACTGATAGGGCCAAAACTTGACCTCTGACTGTACTCAAAGCCAATTTGATTTCCACAGTTGACTGTAGAAAGGAGAATTCTCCCAATCACATATTTTTGAGGAAGCCATTTTCTGGCTTCACACCAAGCAATATAAGTCTTCCAAACCTTATGAAAATCTTCATAGTGACAGCTTTTCTCGCATTCACTAGAGTAGACACCACTGGTCCCGAAATTCCACGGTCCTTTAACACCCTGGCTTCAATAGCCATGCCGTCAAATTTAGAGACTGTAAATTGGGGTGGCATATAGGACCTTGAGACAGTAGATCGGGGCGACGTGGAAGCGTCCATGGCCCCTCTATTGTCAGTCTCACAATCTCAGGGAACCAGGGCCTTCTGGGCCAGGCTGGTGCCACCAGAATGACTGGAATCCCCCCCCCCCCCCCCCGAATCCTGTGTAACAAATGTGGAAGGAGAGGGATCGGAGCGAAAGCATAATCGTCTCCTCCTCCCATGCTTGTCTCCAGGATTTCTCCAGAGCCTCTCCCATCCTATGGAACTCGCTACCCTCACCGGTCCTGCTATCCCCTACTCTTGCTACCTTAGGCAATCCCTGAAAACTCATCCCTTCAGGAAAACCTATCACGACTCCAACTAATCTTCTAGCACTTCCATCAGCTCATTCCCCACAGTTACAACCTTTTGTACCAGCTGCCCCACCCTATTATATTGTAAGCTCTTCTGAGCAGGGCCCTCTTAATCCTCTTGTATTTTATTGTATTATAACTGTATTGTCTCCTTTTTATATTGTAAAGCGCTGCGTAAACTGTTGGCGCTATATAAATCCTGTATTAGAATAATAATAATAATAATAATAATAATAATACACCAGGGAGTACTGGCTCCATGGAACTATCAGAGCATCTGCTCCAATTTCCAGAGGATCTCTTGTTCGAGACACAAACTGCTATAGCTTGTTGTTGAACCTGGATGCCAGTAGGTCGACCTCTGGCCATTCCAAACATTGGCAAATTTCCTGGAACACCTCTGGGTGTAGAGACCATTCCCCCGGGCAGATCTGCTGGCGGCTGAGATAATCTGCCTTCCAGTTCTCTACTCCCGGGATATGGACTGCTGATATTATTGGCACATGTCCCTTGGCTCAGGCTAGTATGTAGTTCACCTCCTTCAGAGCTGAATGACTCCTGGTACTGCCTTGGTAGTTAATATAGGCCACTACCGTGGCATTGTCAGACCGAACCCTGATGGGGCAGTCCTGAAGCTCCACCGTCCCGGATCATAGGGCCAGACGTACTGCCCGTAATTCTAGGATGTTGATGGGCAGGGTCTGCTCTGTCCCTGACCATTTCCCCTGGGCTGTGAGCCTGTCTAGGGCCGCTCCCCAGCCCGAGTGACTAGCATCTGTAGTCAGTACTCTCCGGTGTACCGGGAGAAAGGGTTTTCCTTTTCGCAGGTTCTGATCCTGCAACCACCAGGAGATAAGGACATAGGATAATCCAGGGCTTTTCTTCCTCTGTGCCAAGCCAACAAGATGTCTTGTTGTAAAGTCCTGGGGTGGAACTGGGCATTGGGCACTGCCTCGAGGGGATACCATCTTCCCTAGAAGACTCAGAGCTGAATGGAGGGTTGTCTGGTGACGCACCTGATCCTTCAGGGCATAGATCCTTACGGGTGGCAAGAATACTCTTGCTTTGACCGTGTTTAGAATCAGACCTAAATATTTTAGACTTTGAGCTGGTCTCAAGGCTGACTTTTCGGTATTTATGATCCAGCCTAAGCTTTTCAAATACCTCACTGTGTATATTATGCTCTGTTCTAGAGCCTGTACGGAGAAATCTCTGAGCAGGAGGTTGTCCAGATACCCGAGCACCAGGATCCCTTGGGCCCTTAAAAGACCCAGTACTGGTGTGAAGACCTTTGTGAACAACCCGATAGAGCCACAAACTGAAAGCGACGTTCCTCTACTGCAAAACATAGGAACTTCTGATGAGGCCGAAAGATAGGCAAATGTAAGTACGCATCCTTTATATCGTTGGAGGCTAAAAAGTCTCCCCTGTGGAGTAAGGATACTACTGAGTGGACAGACTCCATCCGAAGGGATTGTATCAATAGATACTTGTTCAAGGACCTTAGGGCCAAATTGGGCCTTGTGTCCCAGTTTGGTTTCTGAACCGTAAACAGGTTTGAATAAAACCCTGTGCCCCTTTTGGATACCGGAACCTCTACAATCACTCCTTGATACAACTAGATGATGTACAGTGCCTTGCAAAAGTATTCACCCCCCTTGGCTTTCTACCTATTTTGTTACATTACAGCCTTTAGTTCAATGTTTTTTTTTTTAATCTAAATTATATGTGATGGATCAGAACACAATAGTCTAAGTTGGTGAAGTAAAATTAGAAAAATATATACATAAAACTATTTTTCAGAAATAAAAAAATGATAATTCACACGTGCATATGTATTCACCCCCTTTGTTATGAAGCCCATAAAAAGCTATGGTGCAACCAATTACCTAGCTCAAAGCCCAGACCTCAATCCAATAAAAAATCTGTGGTCAGACCTAAAGATTGCTGTTCACAAGCACAAACCATCCAACTTGAAGGAGCTGGAGTAGTTTTGCAAGGAGGAATGGGCAAAAATCCCAGTGTTAAGATGTGGCAAGCTCATAGAGACTCATCCAAAGCGACTTGGAGCTGTGATAGCCGCAAAAGGTGGCTCTACAAAGTATTGACTTGGGGGAGGGGGTGAATAGTTATGCACATTGACTTTTTCTGTCCTATTTGTTGTTTGCTTCACAATAAAATAAAAACATCTTCAAAGTTGTGGGCATGTTCTGTAAATTAATTGATGCAAATCCCCAAACAATCCATGTTAATTCCAGGTTGTGAGCCAACAAACGTGAATACTGTAGTGCCCGAAGCAATACGTTTCCTTTTTGGAGGATCCGAGGGAACGCTGAATCTTAGAAACCTCTGAGGGGGCACCCCCCCGTAACTCCAGCAAACCGCGAGATATAATTGAGGTGACCCACTCAACCTAAATTGTTTTCCAAAATGTCTACAAAGTGCAGCAGCCTTCCCCACAACCGATGGAGTGGGGGCGTCCCCTCAAAAGGAGGGCTTGGTGCTGGGTTTAGAAGAATTTTGGACCCAGGGCTTTTTCTTGCCCTGGCCTTGCGGCTTGCCCCTAGCCCTAGCACCCTGTTGGTGGTGGAACCGCCCTGACACAGACATTTGAGGAAGCAGTCCCTGGGTTTTTAAACGAGGGACGTTTGGTGCTTTTCTTCACAGGAATTAGAGAACTCTTCCCTCTGGAAATCTTTTGCATATATTTGTCCAAGTGATCACCGAATAAACGTTCCCCATGAAATGGGAAACCTGCCAAAAACTTTTTTACAAAGAAGCTCGGCTGACCAGTTCTGAGCCATAAAAGTCTGCGCATATGTACAGACAAGAGAATCAGACGAGAAACCTGCTGTATTGAATCCTTTAAAGCATCAACAGCGAAACACAGTGCTCAAGGAATATCTGTCTTACTTTCAGGCAGATCATCCTCCTGGTTAGGCCTATCTGGCCGTTTGATTTGATCCTTTACGGACTGGCAAATACCAACTGCTGAAACAGCTGGCTGAATAGCTGAACTGGCCAAAGAAAAGGATAATAACTCCAATTTCTTTTCAACATGGTCTTTCAAGCCCTGTGCATTATCTAATGGACAAGTTAAGTTCTTGTTTAAGGAAGAGACTGCTGCATCTATGGCTGGCATGCTCCATTTTTTAATGAACTTTTCATCCATGGGATAAAAAAGGGAAAACCTTTTAGGAGGCAATAGAGTCCTACACGGTTTAGGAGATATTTTCAAACGACAGGCACCGATGTCAACGGCGCGCAGGTGTCATGCGCGGGAGTGACGTCATCGCGGCTCCGGCCAATCACAGGAAAGAAGATGGACGCTTCATGGAAGAAGGGACAGCGGTGACATCGCAGGCTCCTGTGTCAGGTAAGTGACACATAATGGGTTACTATGCGATGCATAGTAGCCCATTATGCTTTACCTTTGCAGGGAAACAAAGAGGAAGTAAACCTATCAGGATTGATCCATGTTCAGATATATACCAAAGTATGTGTACTCTATCTTTCCTAAAGACTAAATATATACACTGATTTGGGTTATTTTCATCAAAGAAATGTAACTGAATAAATTCTGGCCTAAATTGATGAAGAACAGTTAATTAATTGCAAAATTTATAACCAATGAAGAAAAACTTCTCTGAAAAAAAATTGGGGTTATTTAGCAACATAAAAACCCAGTGGTGATTTAAATACCACCAAAAGAAAGCTCTATTTGTGTGAACAAATATATAAACATTTAGTTTAGGTAGAGTGTTGCATGACCGCGCAATTGTCATTCAAAGTGTGACAGCGCTGAAAGCTGAAAATTGGTCTGGGCAAGAAGGTGGTAAAAGTACCCTGTACTGAAGTGGTTAAAAACTGGTTTGATCTGTTTTGGTCAGTTGACCCTTCTTGTTTTTCTTCCTGCGAATCAGTTAGTGCTTTTATGACCAATTGTTGCCCATACATCGAATTAATGCTTAAGACTGTTCCACAGTATAAGAATCTGTTCCTGTTTTCTGTACTTTACCGTCAAACATAAAAGGACTTTTCTTTTTCATACATCATGGGACACAGAGTCAGGCTAATATTCATTACCTGCTGGGTTATACTTCATCATTAGGTGAATGGACACTGGTAGACCAAAGGTCTTCAGACAGGAAATTATCCCCTATATAACCCCTCTCATACAGGAAGTACTTTCGTTTTTTACCAGTGTCTGCAAGGTGGATGGCACGGTTTGTTTGAGCTCTCTGAGCTCCAGGTCTCTAGTCCCACAAACTGTTCCAAAAACAAATCAAGGGATTGACCGATCGGATCCATTTGACACAAGTGTTTATGCTTAGATAAATGGTACCTGAGCCTTGCAAAAAAGACTCAAGATCCTGCAGGGTTTTGCCTGTAATGTGGCCTCCGGGCGCTGGACCCTGCGGAGTGGAAATCCTGGACACTACACACTGTGTGCTGTACAGGTCCAAGGGAGTGGACCCTAAACATGAAAGGGTACCCATGCATCTTCCTTGAAGATCCAAGTGACAGGAAACTGCCGTGAATGGTGAAGATTGGGCCCTTAGTTCCTAAGGGGCCCTGCACCTGGATGGGTAAGTGAAACCCCTTTATTTTATTATTGTGGGGTGTCCCAGTGATTGTAACAATCAGTCAAGCTAGCTAAAGGCTGGACACCTGTGTGCAGTGACCATAAGGGGGAGTTCTGGGCTAGCTGTGGGTGTTTGAAAAGTGTACCATTTTTGCTTGTGTCTGGCTGTTTTTTAACTATATATTGGCGCACATGGTTCGCCATGGCGCAAGAGCGTCTCTGGGCTCAGCAGTTTGTTTGGCGGCCATGGCGCACGCAGATTCGCTGCACGTGCGCCGTAGCTTTTATCTGGGCGCACGAAGATTCGCATCGTACGCAAATACAGTCACGCCCACTTGCCGGGACCGTGCACATAGGCATGCATGGAACGTTCCGGCACACACCCAGCTTATTTAATCTGTGTATGCCAAGCATGTGGGGCTTCCAGAAGGCAGCTGTGGGACACAGAGCAGGCTCTGAACAGACACTTGCAGTGGTTCATTTCTCCTTACCCGGGTCACGTGAGTCAACAGGTGTTGCTTGGCAGGCTAAAGGTGTTTAGCAGGATTCTTGCATAGGGGCTTGGTGAGCCCTATTAAAGGGTCTCCCTTTTTGAGGTGTTTTAACTACACCCAAGTACTCTGTTTGTGGCATTGAATGTCTTCCAAAAAGAGGAGTGGGACTAACACTACAGGGAAGGACATACCTATGTCATCAGTAGTTCCCGATGAACCTAGGCGTATCCCTAGTGTTGTATCCCCTGAAAGACCAGAGGCTCCCGGGTAACCTAAGCTGCTGCGCCTATCTGGTATTGTGCCCACAGTCAACGCTGTTGCTTCACCCTTTATCAATAAGGATGAACTGTTCTCAGCCCTAGCCGGATTAGAGCACAGGTTTGCTGGCATGATTCCCCATCCTCCATCCCGCAGGGTGGCAGGAAGCGTGACAGATCCCCCTCCCCAGAGTCTCCTCGTCTGGATCAGGAGTGGGATGAAGATGGGGAAGAGCTTAAAGCTCAGGATTCAGTGGAGTGCCCGGCAGGTGAGTCTGCTTTCAAGGAATCTGCACAAGAAGCTAGTCACTGGATGTCTGCCTCTCAGTCGCAGAGGTTTTTGATCCCGACTCTGACCGAAATGGTTCGTTCTGCCTTTAAAGAGGAAGTAAACCCTGAAGTACTGACAGCTTATCTTATTTAATGAGGCCCTAAAATGCCAGGACAGTACAAATAACCCCCAAATAACCCCTTTTGGAAAGTAGACAGTCCAAGGTATTTAGTAAGAGGCATGGCAGGTTTTTTGTCATAAATTTTTGGATAATTAAAAAAAAAAAAAGTTTCAAAATTTATTTATTTATTTTTTTTTACACATACTGTCACTAGTGCAGTACAATGTCATCATATAACTGGTGTGGCGGTGATCAGGGACACTGGTGACCGTACGAAAAAAAAATGAAAGTATTAAAACTTCTTTTCAATTTTGTTTATATTTAAAAAAAAAAAAAAAAAAAAGTTAAGTTTTCAGGAAAATACATGGGCGTGAACCAGTTTTGACAGTACAATTATGAAGTCGTCAAATGGGGCTCACACCCCAACAGGAAAAGAGTACAAAGAGTGGAAAAATCACTACATAGGGAAACAAAGTAACTGCATAAACAGCATTAATCTCTTTCCCTGAAATATCTTTACTATAATTGCAAAAGTTCCTGTTAGAAGTAACATTTTTCAACCAGGGGTGTCTTCGGTTGGGTGAACTAGCTACAGGGCATCAGAACTAATAAGACATATATTCTTAACGTTTAGCTCTAATCAGGCTAAAGAAATCGAGAAGGGGAATATCATATTCTCTAGAGAATCTTTGAGGAGCTTAAGTAGCAACCGAATGGTGGTGTGGGAGCCTATTATATCTGATGTTATAAGGAAAGAGAGAAGCGAAATACGTTAATCTTGATCTGCTTGCCGAATACCTTTACAATAGACAAACGTTTTTGAGTGCTAAAGACAAAGAGAAATGAAACTTAAAAAAAAAAAAAAAAAAAAAAAAAGGAAGAGGGGTGGGGAGTCAGGATACAAATAGATGTAGTAGGAGCAGAAAAATAGTAGACCACCTCCCCCTTTGTTGTTCTCATGGTATCTAACTAAAGGAAATTACGAGCAAGCTATGTTTTGTGCATAGTCTGCTGCTTCCACATAGTGGTGCCAACAAGCCCAAACAGATCTATACTTGGTCCGCGTCTTCTTTGCCTGATGTACATGTTCTTCCATGTGTGCGATTTTACCTAGTCATTTAAGCCAATCGGTTATAGTTGGCGGGGTTGTGGAGAACCAGTGTACTGGCACACATCTTCGCTGCATTGATTAGGCGCATGGCTAGGGACTGGTGGTATGCTGTGCGAGAATGTAGTGTGGTGGATGAGATATTGGGCCGGCGTGAAATTTAGCGTATCTGTAGTGATGTGGCAGATAAGTCGGTGGACTCGTCATGACATCGCCAAACTTGGGGGAAAATTGTGGGAGAGATTTTATGAAGTCGTGGGGGGTGGGGGGTGGGGGTGGGGTTCTATACCAGAGCAAATTTATGTTAAAACCAGTCTCCTGTGCGGAGAACTGGTACCGGCAGGGAGCCGGTACACTGATCACTCATCGGCTGTGTCTGATGGACACAGCCGGTGACAGATCGTGCCACTGCATGGTACATTCTAAGAGGATGTCATATGATGCCCACTCAGAACGGTAAAGCCAACGCCCGGATGTAATTCTGCTATAGGTCAGGCGGGAAGGTGTTAAAACATTCTACATCCTTAATATAGACATTTTGCTGAATTTCTTTTTATACAATATCTGTTTATTGTAGAATCTGAACCACACCAATTAACTGAGGAGGTGACAAACAGTCCCCAAATGCATCTTTTTAGTGTTTTAATTAAAAACTGCTCTGTGAGGACTACCTACACTAGATGAATTGTCTTTCCCACTGCAAACCATCTTTAAGCAACAGCTGCATCATCTATTCCTCCATGGGTGAAAAACATATTTAAAAGTGATGGGGAAACCGACTTGACTGCAGCATTTACTGGCTGCAGGAAATAATAGTAAACATTACAAAAGTATATTTCAGAATAACTATGCTACAAGTGAAAGAAAATAAAAAAAAATTGAATCAGAAATATACAAAAACACACTATATTACTTTGAAAGGGAATCTCTAACTAGACTATGGACATTAAAATATTTGAATGAGCAGTAAAAACATTTTTAAAACAGAACCCATATTCACCTGGGTATCTATAGGCCAGTGGTTCTCAACTCCTGTCCTCAGGACCCACTAACAGGCCAGGTTTGCAAGACAACTGAAATACATCACAGGGGATATAATTTGTTGCTCAGTGATTGCAGTATTCTAATTTGTATCTCCCCAAGGTAATACTTAAAATCTGGCCTCTTAGTGGGTCCTGAGGACAGGAGAACCACTGCTATAATTGTTGTAGGGAAATTCATCTTCAAAATTCTTAACCAGGGGTCGGCAACCCCTGCACGCAGCCGCATTGTTGATGACATGCAAGGGAAGCCTGGATCACCCACTCCCCACATATTAGGAAAGCCAGCTGGTAGGTACAGCTAGGTACACAGGAGCGACCATGGCTGGTTCTTTATCACTTAATTTCCCACCCGCCTCCGTTACCACCCACCTCACTTGGCTGGCCTGCAGCTAACTTTGAAGCTGTGTTGAGGATGGCTGGATCTAGGGGGTGGTGCGCCCCCTTCCCCCACCATGGATGCACTGCTCAGGTTGGTGAGCACCTCCTCCCATGCATGGACGGCACTAAGGCTCAAAACAGGACATGCAGCAGAGCTGCTCTTTTTTACAAAAAGCCTTGATCTGCAACAAACAGAACATGGTTGAACAGCTGCAACTAAATTTCCAGTACCTATTTGTCTACTTAATGTGCATGTTCACACAATATATAAATATAGACAAAACATCATATTAAGACATAGCATATTGCAGAACCATCAGAGAAGCCTCAGCAGCTAAGTCTCCTGGGCCCTCCAAGTATAACTTGGGAGACAGCAGCGGCTACAAACTGCCCCAGTGTGAAAGGGGCCTTAGAGCGCCATCGGACCGATGCTTGCAGATTGGGGGGGGGGAGCGGTTGCAACTAGCACAGAGAAAATGCCTTGATGTCAGAGGAGAATGGGCAGACTGGTTTGAGATGATACAAAGGCAACAGTAACTCAAATAACTACTCGTTACAACCAAGGCATGCAGAATACAATCTCTGAATGCACAGTACATTGAACCTTGAAGCCGATGGGCTATAGTAGCAGAAGACCACACTGGGTGCCACTCCTGTCAGCTAACAGGAAACTGAGGCTACAATTCGCTCAGGCTTGCCACAATTGCACAATAGAAGATTGGAAAAATGTCTGGTCTGAGGAGTCTTGATTTCAGCTGCGACATTCAGATGGCAGGGTCAGAATATGGCATAAACAACATAAAAGCACGGATCCAAGAGCCTTGTATCAACGGTTCAGACTGGGGAGATGTAATGGTATGGGGGATACTTTCTAGGAACACTTGGGGACCCTTAATACCAATTGATCGTACAACGTTTAACCACTTCAATACATGGCACCCCCCCCCCCTCCTGCCCAAATCAATTTTCAGCTTTCAGCACTGTCGCATTTTAAATGACAATTGCGCGGTCATGCTACACTGTAGCTACACTGTTCCTGCAAATAGAGCTTTTTGGTGGTATTTGATCACCTCTGGGGTTTTTATTTTTTGCTAAACAAATAAAAAAACCCAAACATTGTGAAAAAAAAAAAAAAACGTTTGTTTGTTATAAAATTTTGTGAATAAGTAAGTTTTCGCCTTCACTGATGTGCACTGACATGGTGGCACCTATGAGCACTGATAGGGTGGCACTGATGGGCACTCATAGGTGACACTGATTGGCATCACTGATATGGAGGCACTGGCAGACATTGCTGGTGAGCACTGATTGGCATCCCTGGTGGCCATGGGTGGCATACCTGGTGGTCATCAGTGGTGGCCTGATAATAAGCACAAACCCCCCCGTCAGAAGAGCCACCGATCATCTACTCGCATCTGTCAGACACGAGCGAGGAAAAGCCGATACACAGCTTTTCCTGTTTACATCCTGATCAGCCGTGATTGGACAAAGCTGATCACGTGGTAAAGAGCCTTCATCAGAGGCTCTTTACCGAGATCAGTGTTGCGGTGTGTCAGCCTGACGCACAGCACCACCGAACACCGCACGCTCCGGCTTGTTATCCCGATCATGTCATATGATGTCCGGTCAGGATATCACAACCACTTTGCGCACGTTATATTACTATACGGCAGGCGGGGATGGTTATTGCCATGGCCTACCCGAGTATTGTTGCTGACCATGTCCATCCCTTTATGAGTATAGTGTACCCATCTTCTGATGGCTACTTCCAGCAAGATAACGCACCGTGTCACTAAGCTCAATCATCTCAAACTGGTTTCTTGAACATAAGTTCACTGTACTCCAATGGCCTCCACAGTCACCAGATTTCAATCCACCTTTGGCATGTGGTGGAACAGGAGATTCCCATCATGGAAACTGCGTGATGCCATCATATCAACATGGCCCACCAAAATCTCAGAGGAATGTTTCCAACACCTTGTTGAATCTATGCAACAAAGAAAAAAGGCAGTTCTGAAGACCAAAGGGGGTCCAACCCGGTACTAGCAAGGTGTACCGGTGAGTGTATAAAAATTAAATATCTTTTTTTTTCTATTTATAAATGATCACATAATCTCTGTTCTTAACTGCATAGGGGCTGAGAGAGGTAGGGAATGAGAAAGAGTACACAGATTTTCCCCCGCCCTATGGGGGGAGGGGGGCATTTGGGCAAAAGTCTGATCATTGGAAGACAGACAGGCTGTTCTCCTAGCAACCAGATAACTGACCATGCTGGGAAGGATGTGTTCTCATGACTAATGCCTGGTAAACAGTATCATTTTTTTTCCATTCTATCTAGCAGGCTGAACGAAAAAAAAAATAAAACCGAACGCTCGTGAGGCGCATGCTGTACTAACTCTCCGATGTTAGTACTGTGATCTACCTGCTAAGCTATTGTGTTTTGACAGACCCACCAGAACACACCGGTCAGTGCTCACCACAGCCATTGGCTGCAAGTGCTGATCGGATGCTGGATATCCAGCATGTCGTTCGACAGAACAAAATTCTGTTGCATAGGCTGGTGTACACAAGGGCCGTACGTCGATATTCGACCCATGTGTGTGCGGCTTAACATTAGAAGCAGGGGGACTGACAGGATAACCAGGTTTTTTCCAATAAAAAGGAAAAAAAGATATACAAAGAACAGGAAACTTTTAACACAAGTACACGGTACAACAAACACACATCAGTAATATGAAATGTTGGGGAAACATATTCTTTAACTATTATCCACAGTTAGAAGAGGAGTAGTTTTGAAAGACCGCTTCGCTGACCATTGAATACCTTGTTTTTTGCTAATTCTTTATATGAAAACCAAATACAGTTCTTCAATGCAGAAATAATACTTACGGGGAACACAAGACCCAAACTTTTCAGGAAATTCAGAGATCAAATCATCATTAATTCTGTCCTTCATTGGCCCTAAAATAATTACTGGTCGAGAATAATTTACTGAAAAAAAAAAAAAAAAAAAAAAAAAAAAAAGTTTAGAATCTTGGGAGAGAAAGCTTTTCAGAATCATGTCCTTTTTTTTTTACTTTGTAACATTTTACCCCATTAATTATTCATAATAAGATAACTTTATACTTCGGGATATAGCATAGTATAGCATAGCAGCTTGCTATAGGGGCACTCAGTGGGGGATGGGGTGGAGTAGCCCAGAGCGCTGGTAGGGGACCCCAGAAGAGTGATTGGAGCTACTTTGTGCAAAACCCTTGCACAGAGCAGGTAGGTATAACATGTTTGTTATTTTAATAACATTTAATTTGTGCCTTTACAATCAATCACTTTAATGCAGACTTCTGAGAAAATCAGTAAGCCAACTACTTACTTACAGAAATAACAACAATATGACTTCTAAAGAGAAGCGATAATATAAATTAAACCGTATATGTTTAGTATCACATTAAAAGTAATAATCTTGAACAGCCCTCCAAAGCAAACACAACTAAACATTTCAAAATGGTTAAAATAGTCAATTCAATTTTGCACACCTTCTTGTTGACTGACTGGTTCATACGATAAAACATATTCTTCTTGACCACCTAACAAGAAAATACATACAAATAAGGAGAAAAGTCCCATGCAATTATTTCTTTGTTAACTTAAGGTGTAAGAAAAAAAAGGCTGGAAAGCAGAATACTATATTATAAGTAACATTTTCTCAGTATCGGGAATAACTATCTACCCTCAGCCCACGTTACACACAATTTTATATTTAGTATGTAATGATTTAATTGGGTATTACATATTTATTTAATCTGCTATGACAGTGTAAATGTGACGTATCAATAGCCTTGAACCAAAAGCACATACAGGTATTTATAGTAATCTTGCCATTTGCACCCAACTGCAGGGGATTCTTTTTGAAATTAGTTGGAACCCCTGCTGTTTACCATTACTACAATACTAAGGGTTGGCAGACTGCAAGAGTAAATTCACCCACAATTAACTCAGGCCTGACAAACTGAATTACCGTTTATCTCTGTATATGTAGCAAAGACGCCACGAGATCCCAGCCTAGGTTCCATCTACTTGTCACATTCATTGCAGAAGTAGATGTTTTATTTTTTCCAGCCTTATAAATGTGTTTCACGTTATTAAAAATGCAGCAAGAATATCAGTTTCCATTGCATGCAAAGAGAGCTTCGATCTCTAGCAGGCAGATATTTCTAATGGAGTTGCAGATAAATGTGTCAGTGAGCAATTCGGCCCATCATTGACCATTGAAAACTAAACCAACCCATCAAGAGATTTCAATATCATCAACCAAAGGTATATTAATAATCTGAAAACAAAATCTACTTATCAAAATGAAAAAAAAGAAAAGTATGCTAAAAACATGCAACACAGTTTAAACTATGTATTCAAGTATTAGGTTTATTACTGTGGGTTTAAGGCAATCCCAGGTTTAGCAGAAACTGACAGAGACCCATTTCCTGTGTATTTAATTGACCCACAAATGTACTGCAAAGCATGTGGACAGATTCTGCTTTTTATGGACAATTTCATTTTTTTTTTTTTTTTTCAATACGTTAACACATCAATCAGATGCAGAAATGCAGCATAGAAAAGGACCCTGATGGATAAAAAAAATAAAAAATAAAAAATAAAAATGATATACACTAGATTACCAAAAGTATTGGGACACCTGCCTTTACATGAACTTTAAATGGCGTCTTAATCTGTAGGGTTCAATATTGTGTTGACCCACCCTATGTGCACTGGTGTGCAGTCATGTTGGAACAGGAAGGGGCCATCCCCAAACTGTTCCCACAAGGTTGGGAGTATGAAACTGTCCAAAATGTCTTCGTAAGCTGACGCCTTAAGAGTTTCTTTACTGGAACTGAGGGGCCAAGCCCAATCTCAACCCCTGAAAAACAAACCCACATCACAATCCCCCCTTCACCAAATGATTTGGACCAGTGCACAAAGCAAGGTCCATAAAAACATGGATAAGCAAGTTTGGGGTGGAGGAACTTGACTGGCCTGCAGAGTCCTGACCTCAACCTGATAGAAAATGTCCACAACAGTGCCTGACCTCACAAACGCACTTCTGCAAGAATAGTCAAACATTCTCATAGACACACTCCTAAAGCTTGTATACAGCCTTCCCAGAAGAGTTGAAGCTGTTATAGCTGCAAAGGGTGGGCCAACTCAATATTAAACCCTACGGACACACTGGGATGCCTTTAACGTTCATGTGTGTGTAAAGCAGGGGTCGTCAACCCCCGGTCCCCGGCCCTTCTGCAGCCGGGCCGCGGGTGGGGGCGGCCAGCAAAAGACATGCTGGGCTGTCGGCATTAGAGCGCTGGGTGGATTGAAGAAGTGAGCGGGCAAGCAGGGATGATATCATCTCTCTCTGCCCCCGCATCACTGCTCTTCCGCCCTCAAAGCCAGTGCTCCGTCTCAGTGTCGGAGGTGCGCGGGGGAGCAGAGAGATGACATCTCATACTGCCCGCCCCGCATCACGGCTCTCCTGCGGCTCCTCGCTGTGTGAAAACTTAGATTCCTTGCTCAGCGGCGCAGACTGCCTACCCACCACCCCCGGACAGCTAATCAGGAATGGCAGAAGGGTGGAGCCAAAGAGTGACAGCCGAAGGAGTCCCAGGCCCTCCCTCTGCCAGGCGAGACTGGCTGCAGCATGAGGAGGGAGAAAACCTGCAACATCCAGAGGGGCTATCCCACAGAGATGTGACGTCATCGGTGACAGGTGAGCTGTGCGTGGGAGTACAGGTGAGGTGTGCTGGGACTTGTAGTTCACCCCCTCATCTGTCTGCCTGACATACCACAAGGGGCGCTCCACTCACTCTGCATCTGTCGACAGGCAACATGGCAGGTGGCAATCCACATCTTGTGGCAGGCAGTGTGGCAGGTGATGTGACAAGTGACATTCCGCATCTGGTGACAGGCAACGTGGCAAGTGACAATCCACATCTTGTGGCAGCAAGCGTGGCAGGTGATGTGACAAGTGACATTCCGCATCTGGTGACAGGCAACATGGCAAGTGACAATCCACATCTTGTGGCAGTAAGCATGGCGGGTGATGTGGCAAGTGACATTCTGCACCTGGTTGCAGGCGACAGTGGCAAGTGACACACTCAGGGCTCCCACTGATTGTACATTATGGTGTGTTGAACTATTTCATTTATTACTACAGTTTAATAATAGAAATAATGTGCTTCAATCACCCTGACACCATATCAAGCATGGTGCTGTGATTATTGAAGCACTAACACCAGCCATTGCCCGCAAAAAATCGTGACCCCCCCCCCCCCCCCCCCGGTCATTGGCACAATTTTATTCCACACAGCCGGTCCCCGGTGCCAAAAAGGTTGGGGACCACTGGTGTAAAGGCAGGCGTACCAATACTTTTGGTAATATAGCGTGTGCGTGAATCTCTCTATCTATCTATATGCACATATCACATCAGTGCACTCTAATCTTTGGAAAAGGATTTTAGGCAGTTTTTTACTTTTCAGTAGAAGTGGCAATAGGCTCATAAGCCATGCACAGCAGCTGGGGTTCTCCTGCTAAATCAGCTGAACCTATGGTCTAGAGCAGTGGTTCTCAACCTCAGTCCTCAAGTACCCCCAACAGGCCATGTTTTGGGAATCTCTCTTAGATAAAATAGCTGTCCAAAATACCAAGCCATTGCCTCCAATTTAAAGCACCTGTGAAAGATAAAGGAAAACCTGCAAACATGGCCTGTTGGGGGTACAGGAGGACTGAGGTTGAGAACCACTGTTCTAGAGCAGGGGTCTCCCCAATCTGCAACCCTTTGCTTACTGCGTGCCCCCCCCGGAAACCAATGAAGGGGCACAATTCCTCCTAATGACGGGGCACAATTCCGCCCACTGTCAGCAAAGATGAGGCTTTGGTTTTTCATCCTGATATTGGGACCCTTTTATCTCCCAATGGCCACAGTCCTGCCCTCCTAAAGTCTAAAGTAAACTGGCCCTTTGTTTAGAAAGTTTGAAGACCCTGGTCTAGAGTGAAAGAGCAGTTCTTCTACAGAGGTCAACTAGTCTCTAAGGTATCTTGACCTTCCCAAGGATAAAAAATGTCACTCGTATGCGAGGTTTAACAAAATCAATACCATATTATATACAAATATATAAAAGCACAACATTTAAACAATGAACAGAACACACAATTGGCATGCTTCTATTCTAATATTGCATGAATACTAATAGAACTGAAAATGTGCCTGGTATCAAAGTAACACATCAAACACCGAAACCTGTTGCAAATTTACAAATGCTGGGTGTGCAACTCACGACTTGACAAAGGGGGAAACACACACCTGAAACGGATCATCATGGCAACCATATAAACAATCTCACCATGAAGTAATCGGGGTCTTGCCATCAGCAGAGTGTACCTGTCCCTTTGTGCGACTTGTCTCTGTGCGGGGCATGACAGGTATTCTAGTCTCCCTGCTCCCCCCCTTTTATTTGTTTATATTGCCGCCACAGTTAGTGTCATCTTAGTAGTGCCATCTTAGTAGTGCGCCACATCGGGATTGAACAAATATACACGGGGCTGTGGATCACTCGCTGCTCTCATTCTACATCTATAGGCCGCTCTGGGATTCTTATCCATCCTGCCTGCCGGACCTGCTCCCACTGCTGTCAGTTGTGAGAGAGGCACTGCTTATTTGGTTTTTAGATTTGGAGTGCAATGGGTTTTATTTTTTTAGTTTATTAAAACCTATTGGCTAGACTTATGTTTTAAAGTATATCTAAAGCCAATTAAAAAATATTTGGATAAAGTAGAAAATCGTTACATGTGTTTCTTTAATATGTGCCCCACTCAGGAGATTTTTATTCAATTCCTGTCCTGCAAACACAAGAAGTGACAATTCCAAGTGATTTAAGTCCCCTCTTAGCTGTGAAATGAATAAGGGTGCCCACTGGAAGATCTCTACTCTATTTCAGTGCTGGTGAAAAATCAGATATTTGCATTTTTTGCTCCTTCAATCCTGGTGACATCAGTCAAGAAAACAACTATCAAGGGGGAAATCTCCCTAACAGTAACACAGAAAACAAATACCGGTAACCTGTTCTAACCTTTACCTACTTTATCATGCACCCCCCAACCCCCACCCCAAAAAAATTAAAGTTAGACTTACAGATAACTTGTTTTCCAGGAGTCTTTCAGGACAGCACCTGAGAGAGTGGCTCCACCCACTAGGAAACACCAACTCCACCAAACTTTAAAATGAGGCTTCTCCCCACAGCCCGTCAGTTGTAGCAGAGTACTTCCAGCCCAAGCTGGTACACATAATCAGAATATAGTTAGTTACAGCATAAACAAGGGCGGGTTGTTGCTGTCCTGAAAGACTCCTGGAAAACAAGTTACCGGTAAGTCTAACTTGAATTTTCCCTAAACGTCTTTCAGGACAGCACCTGAGAGGATAATTGAGACTTACCAACTAGGGAGGGACAACAGCCTGCAGGACCTTTCTGCTAAATGCCTGATCACATGCTGACAGAAGATCCAGTCTATAATGACGAACAAACGTTAGGTAACTTGACCACGTGGCCGCCTTACAAATTTGATCTGCGGTGGCACCAGCTTTTACTGTCCATGAAGTGGCCAGAGCTCTAGTAGAGTGTGCCCATATTCCTGGCGAGGGAGACAAGCTTGTGAAATGGCTGATTTTAGCCACCTAGCAATTGTCCCCTTTGATGCTTGGCAGCCCTTTTTGTTGCCCGAAAAAATTAATAAAGAGTCCGAATACCTAAAATCCCTTGTTACTTCCAGGTAATGCAACAGAATTCTTCTCACATCCAAGGTATGGAATAAATTCTCCTCTTTTCCCCAAAGGGTCTGAACAAAAAGTTGGAAGGATGATTTCCTGCGACCGGTTATGAACTGACGTTACTTTTGGCAAAAACCCCAGATCTGTTTAGTATAATCCTGTCTGGGTAAACAAAAAAAGGTTTTTTTACTGATAGAGCGTGTAGTTCACCGATTCTTCTTGCGGATGTATCCGCAACTAAAAATACCGTTTTGAGAGTTAAATTCTTTGACGAAATTGTCTAATGGTTCAAAGGGTTCTTTTGTGAAAGCTTGCAAAACTACTGACAGGTCCCATTTAGGAAAACATTTAGTAGGAGCTGGTCTGGACTAGTAAGTGCCTTAAAGAATCTTGTAACCAAAGGAACTGAAGAGATTGGTCTTTCTAGGTATACTCCCAGGGCAGCCACTTGCACTTTAGGAGTTCTAATCGCAAGAACTTTGTCTGTGCCATTTTGTAGAAATTCCAAAACTGACACAATGTCCTCTATAGTTCGGTTTGACAAACTACACCAAGCTCCAAACTTTAGTGTAAATAGTTAGTTTCTTTCTACTGGTGAGTAAAGTGGATACTAGAGGTTCAAACAATCCTTTGTTCCTTAACAGCTGCTCCTCAGATAACAGGTGGTGAGGCTTATCCGGGTGGTATACTGGGCCTTGAAGTAGTAAGTCCTGTCTGCGAGGAAGCTGCCAGAAAGGTTTGACTGTCATTTGTAGAATGGTGGAGAACCAAACTCTTTTTGGCCAGAACGGAGTAGTCAGAATTACCGACACTCTTTCCTTTTGTATTTTCCTTAACACTAATGGAATTAGCTGAAAGGGGGGGAGGGAGGCATATGCCAGTTGAAAGTTCCAGGGATGTGCCAAGGCATCTTTTCCTAGCGAACCAGTGTCTCATTGCAGAGAGAAGAGCAGAGAGCTGAGTGTTTGGATGCAAATGGGTCCACTTGTGGACACCCCCACATCCTGGTGATCAATGAAAACATTTCTGGATTCAAGCTCCACTCTGCTTCCTGAATTTTTCATCAGCTCAAAAAGTCTGCTAGTTTGTTTAGCGTGCCTTTGAGATGCACTGCTGACAGGGAGAGTAAATGATTCTCTGTCCACTCCAGGATTTCAGCTGACAGCAACAGAAGAGCCTTGCTCTTTGTGCCCCCTTGTTTGTTAAGGTATGCCATGGTAGTGGCATTGTCTGATAGAATCTTTGCGTGGGATTCCTGGAGGTTTGGAGAGAAGGCAGCCAATGCTAAGGCAACTGCCTTTAAGTCCATCCAATTTGAGGACTTTCCTGCCTCGGTTCAGGACCAAACTTCTTGTGCTAGATTCTGGTCCCAGTGGGCCCCCATCCCCAACTGCTGGCATCTTTTGTCACTCTTCTTTCAGTCGGGAAAGACCATAGTAAGCCTTTTGACAAAACTGGCTGACTTCACCAACAGAGGGTTCTCTTGACCCTGGTGGGGAGCTTTACCTTTGTCTCTAAGGTTTCTGAACTGTGGTTCCAAACTCTTAAGATAAAACTCTGGAGAGGTCTGAACTGGAGCCTTGCCCAATGAATGGCCAGCATCGTTGAGGTTAAGGTTCCCAGGGCTGACATAACCTTCCTGATTCATCTGTAGCATAGCTGCTACCTCTGACTTTGTTTTTCTTCTCCTCCGGAAGAAAGTTTCTTTGTTCCACCAAATCTATTTGGATCGAGATTTGATTTCTGTAGGTTCACGATCCAACCCAAGGCCTCACTCAGGTCTGACTGCAATTTTCCCTGGAAAGAGCAAAGAAAAGGAGGTCGTCCAGATATGGAATTACTGAAATTCCCTGCAGAAGGAGAGGGGCGAGGGCTTCAGCCATTATCTTGGTAAAGATTTGAGGGGCGGATGAAAGACTAAAAGGGAGGGCTTTGAATTGTAGATGCAGCACCTCCTTCCCCATCTGAGGAATTTCTGGGACTGATATAGGAACATGCAGGTACGCATCTCTTAGGTTGATCGATCCCATGAAGCATTGTTTGGTCAACAGATTCCCGACTGAGTGAAGATTGAATCCATGCAAACTCTTCTGTCCTGACTGACTTGTTTAATGGTTTAGATCGAGGATTTGACAGAAACTTCCGGATGGCTTCCTTGAAAGAAAGATATGGGAATAGAAACCCTGATGACGTTCATCTGGTGAGACTTGAATCACAACTCCCTGTTGCATCAGATCCTTTAACAGGTTCTTCATAGCTAGGGCTTTTGTTGTGTCCCCTGGCAGGTTTGTTACAAAGTATCTTTCTTGGAGGGGGATCCGGAAATTCAATTTTGTATCCTTGGGACAGCATGCCCAGAAAATATTGATTTTCTGTCATGCTTGCCCAATGAGGAATGAATCCCTGAAGCCTTCTCCCTACCGGCAATGAAAAGTCTTTGTGTTTTGTTGGTGGGCGCAAGAGGATGGAAAAGGACATTTCCTCTGCCTTTGCCCTTTTGCGCTGACCAATTCCTTCTTTTCTCCTGGGGCTTGCTGCCTTGCACTTGAGCCCTTTAGGGTCGAAAAAGCCATTTAACTGGTTGCTTTTTCTTTTTAACAGGGAAAGACTAATTCTTGTCAGCTGTCCTATCCAAAACTGAATGTAGATCAGGACCAAATAAAGATAAAAATATCCCATAAACGGAATACCACAAAGTTTACTTTTGGATGCCGTATCCACCGACCAGGTCTTTAACCATAAAGCTCTCTTGGCTGAGTTAGTCAAAGCTGTCGATCTTGCTGTCATCCTTATTAACTCTGCCGTGCATCTGAAATATATGCCACAGCAGCTGACAGGGTTGAAAAAGAATCAAGGATTTCTTGCTTGGGTGAATCTGCTATAATGTAGGCTTTTAGCTGGTTTACCCAGTACTCCGTATTTCTAGACAGGCAGGTGGTAGCCATTGCTGGTTTGAGATTACCCATGATGGATTGCCAGGCCCTCTTCAGCTGTTGATTCATTCATCCATGGGATCTTTTAGTATTCCCATGTCCTCAAATGCCAGGTCAGTTGATCTGGATACTTGGGAAAAAGCTGCATCAAGTTTAGGCACCTTACTACCTCAGGTAACTTTGCCTTACAAAGTTAGACAGGCCGCAGCCACCAGGGGTAAAGCAAACAAAGAGAGAGGGGCACTACAGTATGCGGGGCAGACCACCCATACAACACTTACCAGGGCCTTGCTGGTGCCTGTGCCTGTCCCACTCGCTGCTGCCGCTGAATCCATCATGGTGTTGCCGCGCTGTATCTGGCTCCGGAATATAGGCACCAGCTCCGCTCCTTCCTCTGCGCTATTTCCGGTGGTGACACCGCACGCCTGCTTCCGGGTGCCGCCCCTTGCCGGATACCTCACTTCCGGCTGGCCGAGTTCTACTCTATCACCAAAAAGATGGCAGCGGTGTGTAGAGGTGACAAACGGGCCTAGGAGTGGCATCCATGAGCAGTACAAGCTCTGCCCGAGCTGAAGAGGGAGAAGGAGCCCACTTACCAGCCATCTCTGGATGCGGTGTGGGAGGGACGGCTCTCTGAAGAAAAAAGGTATGGTGGTGCAGGTAGCCTGGCTTCTCAGGACAGCACCTGAGAGACCTTGACTTCCCACTAGGTGTTCCCTTGCTGGAGGAAACACAAAAACGGATGAGCTGTGGGGAGAAGCCTCCTTTTAAAGTTTGGTGGAGCTGGTGTTTCCTGTTTCCGAGTGGGTGGAGCCACTCTTTCAGGTGCTGTCCTGAAAGACGTTTAGGAAATAGGAATTTTGACTTCTCTAAATTATATAACTTGGAGCACAGAACTTGTCATCTTAGTAGAGCAGAAATGGTCAAACCTTTCGCCCTCTGGACCAGAATGATCACTCCTCGACATAGAAGAAGATCAAACTTGTAAAGAGAATCTTTTTTTGTAGATTCAAAGAAACATTGGAAAGCATGAAGCAGAGGAAGGTTCAAATTCCAGCTTGCATCTGCAAGTCACCATGTTGCAGACCCAGGTGTTTGCAATCTCTCCCTGCAAAAATGTTTTGCCCCACCAGAGTGAGGACTTTAGAGGCTATGGCTTTGTAGGGAATAAGGGTTTGATCTTAGAGGCCCAAGGACTGGTTGGCAAAAAGAATGCTTCTTGGAAGGAGTGGCAGGTTTTTGAACTGTGGACTTAGCCTTTTAAGCAGGTAACAGCATACTCTTACCCACAATCGCCTTCTGGATGTAATCATCCAAAGCAACACCAAACAAAGTTTACACTTGAGAAGGTAAATGTTCTACATGGTTCTTGCAGCGTGATTCTGCTGACCAACACTTTACATGCTCATGTGTATGAACAAGACCCCTAAGCTAAGAAAATTGGAGTCCTTCAAGGCATCCACAGAGAAGCCAAGAGCACATGGAAAATTCTCCATGTGTTTAATAATTTTGGTACCACAACTTACAGCAAGACCTTAAGGCTTTGGCCCCAACTTACAGTCGCAATTACTAACTGTAAGACTGCCCCCACCAGAGCAAAGGATGCTTATTTGTCCAAGGCATCCTTTAAATACCAGAACCTTGTCCACTGGACAAGTGTCCTGCTTAGAGATTTAACTACTGGAATGAAGGTATACCTTCATTTGTTAGTGAACTCACTCACCATAGGGTACTGCTGAGCAAACCAGATTATGTGCAAAACATCAAAGATATACAGAAAAGAATTGAAGTTATGACGACTACACTGATCCAAATCTCGTAACCTTTGCAGCAGAGAACTCAGCAAGCAGTAACATTAAACTGTGTCCTTGGATGTGCAAATAAGAAACGTGTAGAAGATGCTTTTTACAAGCAAGTTCTGCAAACAAAGCTTTAAGCAACAAAATTGTGCACACACGAATAGACATGAGGGACATTCTAGAGATCTGGTGAGGTACATTCACATTCAAAACAACAAAGCTGATAGCGTCAGCTGGGATTGTTCTAGAGAGTAGGGTCCACAAAGACAGGTTCTTAGGCTTTATACATGTGCCTTATCCAGGTAACTACAAGTCTGGCAAATGGACATAATGGCTGCCAAGGACCTACAAACATAAAGAAGGCTTTTAGGAGGATTTTCAGACATCAACAAAATCCTTATAAGGAGGAAACATCCTCACTAGAGAGATTAGATAAAACATTGAATAGATAGGTCTTGACTGAAAACCTTACGAGAAAGTAAAAATCGCTCAATTTGTCTTACTAGATAAAAAAGGAACCCATCTAGGACACTAGCAAAAAGAAAAGAAAAAAATATTACATGACATGAATTGGGGGGAAGGGGGGTTATACTAAGGTAGTTCTTGTTTGTATTTCTCTGAATCCCAATGAATGAAAAAACAGTTTTATGTTTTTTAAACATTCATCTATACACATTTCAATTGTTTCTCTCCTGTTCAATAAAGTCTTTATTGACCAAGTGCTTGGTCATCTTTTATTACAGATCGGATTATGTACAGAAACAGCATCTGTTGGGAGTATGGCTTAGTGCAAAGGATATTTGTGACATCAGTTGTATAGGATGTTCCAGTATTATGACAGTGAATAGGTCTGCTTAAGGTTTTAGAAAATGAGAAACAGAGAAAGGCAAAACCATACTTTGCTAATAAACTGTCAGATGAAACAGAATCACATACGCAGCCCTAAGTATAATACATTGTAAGTATAATAATTGTAGTCAGATCAGGCTTGCTGCAGTTTCCACTCAGCCACAATCATGTCTATCGGATCCAAACAGTCCGATTCAAGAGATCGATGGAGAACAGAAAACATTCCATCTTGTCCAGTTGACTACCACGACAATTCTCCCCTAAAATTAGGTAAACCTCTACCTTCTACTCCCACTGCATTAACATGACTGCTCAAGTCATTAAAATGTTACTGCATGGTTCTTTGAAAACTAAGAAAAAACAAAAAAAAAAACCTGTGGCTAGATCATTCTGCCATCTCAGACCGATAACAAGTCCAAGATTTGATAGTTAAAACATTTTCTCATAGTACCTCTCTATGAGATGATTCCAAGTCATTGCACAGGGATTTTTCAGGACTGTCCTATTGCTACTTACCTCCCATGAAAATAAATACAATACAGCAAATAAACCATACAAAATGCATGCAGTGTGAAATGATGCAAGCCAAATTACTCATGCAAATAAACATTCAGGCAGATTTATACTTTCCAAACCTCAACACAAGCTGTCAAACGCAATCCAAATTAGAAAAACGGTTCCAAAAATAACCTGTGTAAATTAAAACTTCCAAAGCATAGCATACAGTGCCTTGCAAAAGTATTCACCCCCCTTGGCATTTTTTGTGTTTTGTTGCCTCACAACCTGGAATTAACATGGATTGTTTGAAGATTTGCATAATTTAATTTACAGAACATGCCCACAACTGAAGATATATATACCAGTGGGGACGGAAAGTATTCAGACCCCCTTAAATTTTTCACTCTTTGTTATATTGCAGCCATTTGCTAAAATCATTTAAGTTCATTTTTTTCCTCATTAATGTACACACAGCACCCCATATTGACAGAAAAACACAGAATTGTTGACATTTTTGCAGATTTATTAAAAAAGAAAAACTGAAATATCACATGGTATTCAGACCCTTTAGAAGCACCCTTTTGATCTAATACAGCCATGAGTCTTTTTGGGAAAGATAAAAAGTTTTTCACACCTGGAGATCCTCTGCCATTCCTCCTTGCAGATCCTCTCCAGTTCTGCCAGGTTGGATGGTAAATGTTGGTGGACAGCCATTTTTAGGTCTCTCCAGAGATGCTCAATTGAGTTTCGAGTCAGGGCTCTGGCTGGGCCATTCAAGAACAGTCACAGAGTTGTTGTGAAGCTACTCCTTCAATATTTTAGCTGTGTGCTTACGGTCATTGTCTTGTTGGAAGGTAAACCTTTGGCCCAGTCTGAGGTCCTGAGCACTCTGGAGAAGGTTTTTGTTCAGGATATCCCTGTACTTGGCCGCATTCATCTTTCCCTCGATTGCAACCAGTCGTCCTGTCCCTGCAGCTGAAAAACACCTCCACAGCATGATGCTGCCACCACCATGCTTCACTGTTGGGACTGTATTGGACAGGTGATGAGCAGTGCATGGTTTTCTCAACACATACCACTTAGAATTAAGGCCAAAAAGTTCTATCTTGGTCTCATCAGACCAGAGAATCTTATTTCTCACCATCTTGGAGTTCTTCAGGTGTTTTTAGCAAACTCCATGTGGGCTTTCATGTGTCTTGCACTAAGGAGAGGCTTCCATCGGGCCATTCTGCCATAAAGCCCTGACTGGTGGAGGGCTGCAGTGATGGTTGACTTTCTACAACTTTCTCCCATCTCCCAACTGCATCTCTGGAGCTCAGCCACAGTGATCTTTTGGTTCTTCTTTACCTCTCTCACCAAGGCTCTTCCCCCCCGATAGCTCAGTTTGGCCGGACGGCCAGTTCTAAGGAAGGGTTCTGTTCATCCCAAACGTCTTCCATTTAAGGATTATGGAGGCCACTGTGCTCTTAGGAACCTTGAGTGCAGCAGAAATTTTTTTGTAACCTTGGCCAGATCTGTGCCTTGCCACAATTCTGTCTCTGAGCTCTTCAGGCAGTTTCTTTGACCTCATGATTCTCATTTGCTCTGACATGCACTGTGAACTGTAAGGTCTTATATAGACAGGTGTGTGGCTTTCCTAATCAAGTCCAATCAGTATAATCAAACACAGCTGGACTCAAATGAAGGTGTAAAACCATCTCAAGGATGATCAGAAGAAATGGACAGCACTTGAGTTAAATATATGCGTGTCACAGCAAAGGGTCTGAATACTTAGGACCATGTGATATTTCAGTTTTTCTTTTTTAATAAATCTGCAAAAATGTCAACAATTCTGTGTTTTTCTGTCAATATGGGGTGCTGTGTGTACAATAATAAGGAAAAAAATGAACTTAAATGATTTTAGCAAATGGCTGCAATATGACAGAGTACAAAATTTAAGGGGGTCTGAATACTTTCCGTCCCCACTGTATATTTTTTTTATTGTGAAGCAAACAACAAATAGGACAAAATAACAGAAAAAGTCAATGTGCATAACTATTCAACCCCCTAAAGTCAATACTTTGTAGAGCCACCTTTTGCAGCTATCACAGCTCCAAGTCACTTTGGATAAGTCTCTATGAGCTTGCCACACCTTACCCGTGGGATTTTTGCCCATTCCGCCTTGCAAAACCGCTCCAGCTCCTTCAAGTTGGATGGTTTGCGCTTGTGAACAGGAATCTAAGTATGACCACAGATTTTCTATTGGATTGAGGTCTGGGCTTTGACTAGGCCATTCCAACACATTTACATGTTTCCCCTTAACCTCTTGCCGGCCAGTCGCCGCAGCTGTACTGCGGCAACATGGCTTGGCTGCGTGAATCGCTGTCATGTTACGTCGCTTCTTTTTGTGGCCACTAGGGGCGCGTGTCCGCTGCTCGCCCCCAGAGCGGAGGCGACTGCCCGGCGGTCGCGATCGCTCGTGACACAGCGAGAACCGGGATCTCTGTGTGTAAACTGAGGGGAGTAGAGACAGATCATGTGTTCATACAAAATATGAACACCGATCTCTTCCCCTAGTAAGTTTCATCCCCCCTTCAGTTAGAACATGTAGCAGGGAACACAGTTAACCCCTTGATCGTCCCCTAGTGTTAACCCCTTCATTGCCAGTGACATTGTTACAGTAATCAATGCAGTTTTATAGCACTGATCACTGTATAAATGCCAATGGTGTCAATATTGTCTGCTGTGTCCGCCATAATGTCAAAGTCATGATAAAAATCGCAGATTGCCGCCATTACTAGTAAAAAAAAATAATAAAAATGCTATAACTCTATCCCCTATTTTGTAGACGCTATAACTTTTGCGCAAGCCAATCAATATACGCTTACTGAGATTTTTATTACCAAAAATATGTAGAAGAATATATATCAGCCTAAACTGAGAAACAATTTAAAAAAAAAAAAAAGCAAAGGGGGATTTTTTTTTATAGCAAAAAGTTCAAAATAGCGTTTTTTTTTCAAAATTGTGGCTCTTTTTTTGTTTATAGCGCAAAAAATAAAAACCGCAAAGATGATCAAATACCACCAAAAGAAAGCTCTATTTGTAGGAAAAAAAAGGACAATTTTGTTTGGGTACAATGTCGCATGACCTCGCAATTGTTAGTTGCCGCGACGCAGTGCCGAATCCCCTAAAATGGCCTGATCATTCAGCAGCCAAATATTCCGGGGCTGAAGCGTTTAATCCACTCAAGTGTTGCTTTAGCAGTGTGTTTGGGGTCATTGTCCTGCTGGAAGGTGAACCTCCGTCCTAGCCTCAAATCACACACAGAGTGGTACAGGTTTTTCTCAAGAACATCTGTATTTAGCACCATCCATCTTTCCCTCAACTTTGACCAGTTTCCCAGTCCCGACTGCTGAAAAACATCCCCACAGCATGATGCTGCCACTACCATGTTTCACTGTGGGGAGGGTGTTCTTTGGGTGATGTGATGTGTTGGGTTGGGTTTGCGCCAGACATAGCGTTTTCTCTGATGGCCAAAAAGTTCAATTTAGTCTCATAAGATCAGAGCACCTTCCTCCAAACATTTTAGGAGTCTCCCATATGCCTTTTCGCAAACTCAAAACGTGCCATTTTGTTTTTGCTGAAAGTAATGGCTTTCTTCTGGCCACTCTGCCATAAAGCCCAACTCTATGGAGTGCAGGGCTTATTGTCATCCTATGTACAGATACTCCAGTCTCTGCTGTGGAACTCTGCAGCTCCTCCAGGGTTATCTTAGGTCTCTGTGCTGCCTCTCTGATTAATGCCCTCCTTGCCCGGTCCATGAGTTTTGGTGTGCGGCCCTCTCTTGGCAGGTTTGCTGCTGTGCCATGTTCTTTCCATTTGGTTATAATATATTTGATGGTGCTCCTAGGGATCATCAAAGATTTGGATTTTTTTTTTTATAACCTAACCCTGACTTGTACTTCTCAACAACATTGTCCCTTACTTGTTTGGAGAGTTCCTTGGTCTTCATGGCAGTGTTTGGTTAGTGGTGCCTCTTGCTTAGGTGTTGAAGCCTCTGGGGCCTTTCAAAAAGGTGTGTATATGTAATGACAGATCATGTGACACTTAGATTGCACACAGGTGGACATCATGTCACTAATTAAGTTACTTCTGAAGGTAATTAGTTGCACCAGAGCTTTTTATGGGCTTCATAACAAAGGGGGTGAATACATACGCACATGCCAATTATTAGTTTTTTTATTTCTGAAAAATAGTTTTATGTATATATTTTTCTAATTTTACTTCACCAACTTAGACTATTGTGTTCTGATCCATCACATAGAATTTGGATTAAAAAAAAACATTGACCTAAAGGCTGTAATGTAACAAAATAGTTAAAAAGCAAAGGCACTGTACATTTCTGTTAGTGCAAATTTAACAAAAACAGCACTTTGAGGTTTCAAAGTATAAAGCTAAAAGAAAAATATTAGTATAATAGACCTTGTGAACATCCATACTCATCCGTAATCAAGATTACTTTCAAGTTAGCAATAAAAAAGAAATGAAAATAAAGATGAATCCAATATCTACAGTTTTGTTTTTCATTCTACAATTACACGCAGGAGTATTAGGTAGAGTATATACAATATTTTAAGATTTATAATTGTTTAACTATAGAGAAATTTCAAGCATTCAAGAACATTAATACTGGAATACAAACATTGGTACGTTCATCCCAGTGGTTCTGTTATGATTTGACAGGACTGGGAAAATTATGGAATAGAACAGTGTGACGAGAAATAAAATCAGGTCCTGACAAGAAAGCAAGAAGCATAAGAGACTTACGGTAACTACTTTCGCTATCGCTGGCATTAGAGGTTACATGTTCTGAAATGCAACATAATGAGGAAAAATGAAGGACACAAACATTAGGTGGGGACAAAAGGAAAACGTAAAATATTAATGCAAAACAAAATAAGTAACTTTTTTTAGGATGAGGAAATGAATGAGAATAGCACAGTAGCTGAAAAATTATGGACTCAGGAATGAATACAATGGCCATATGATGCAATAATATAAACGATTGCATAGCACAATATATCACTTTTAGTACAGTGAATCTAGAAGAATTAAGGGCACAAGTAATGGATATTTTCTCCTTGTACATACATTTAAAAACCCATAGAGGGGCCAGGTAATGATTTATATAGGTTCATCTCATAAAATTAGATCATCATCAAAAAGTTATTTCAGTAATTCAATTGAAAAAGTGAAACTTTATATCGATGCGTTACACAGAGTGATATATTTCAAGCATTTTTTTCTTTTCTTTTAATTTTGATGATTACAGCTTACAGCTAGTGAAAACTCAAAATTCAGCATCTCAGAAAATTACTGCATAAGACCAATAAAAAAAAAAAAAAAAAAAAGAAAAAAAGATTTTTAATGGGTTATTAAAAGGAACCCTGGTCAAGTATTGAGTGCATAGTACACTGTACATGGAAATACTTTTCAGTAAGCCAACGTTTCTGTATTAAAAATCCTTTTTTATTGGTCTTATGTAATATTCGAATTTTCTGAGATACTGAATTTGGGGTATTCACTACCTGTAAGCCGTAATCATCAAAATTAAAAGAAAAATGCTGGAAATATATCACTTTGTGTGTAACGCATCAATATAAAATATATGAGTTTCACTTTTTGATTTGAATTACTGAAATAAATTAACTTTTTGATATTTTAATTTTATGAGATGCACCTGTATATTCATTTGGAAATGACATCTTTCATCCATTTAAACGTAGGACTACTACTTGTGAGATGGTGAATAGGAGGCTAAGAGCACATCACTGGAGCAACCACTTTAAGGCTGCAGAGGTACTACAGATACCTGAAAACTATCAGGTATCATGTGATATAGTGTAGTTATAGTTACTAAATCACCGCAGTGTAGTGGTAGTCATTTGCTGAATTACAAATTATGCTTGAAAGAGGAGATAGACCTCATGGCTCCTCTTCCTTTTAGCTCTTGCCTGATGGTCAGGCACAGTGAGCTTGAGGCCTCATGCACACGGGACATCTGAAAAAGTGCGTTAGTCCTGGTTCACACTTGTGCGATGTCGGAAACCTTTGAACCCACTGTGGGTTCAGGCATAGCACCCGACCCACAAGGCAGTTCACACTGCCATATGCAAACTGCTGGGAGTGTCAATACAATGTTAACGACACCCCCATTTCAGCTCGCATATCGCACTGCGAACTGACAGAACGGACATGAATTTGATCACATGGGTGTGAACACCCATGTGATCTGATTCTGTGTTTATGCCCTTATAGCATTTGAGCGCACATGCATTCTACTGGCCCAAATATTAATTTATTTTGGATACTGGAATGTATTTATGGGCAAACACTTTCTGTGCATAGCATTTAGATTTTTTTCCTGTTGAAATGCTCCTCTCAAGAATGCGCCTTTGGTGGGATTTACTTCAGCCTGTAAACGCTCCTCTTCCAAATTGTGTATAAATGGCTATGGATACAGACTTACATAAAAGGTGCTTTTACAGGCTGAAAAAAAAAAAAAAAAAAAAGCAGCTCAACACCTGTATAAGCAATGTTTTTTAAACTCTGTTTGCCTGAGCCCTGACTTTGCGTCTCTTATAGTGCACGTCATTTTTAGGGTTTACTACTCAAAGAGCAGCGTCAATATGGAGACACATGCTTACTCCCATAGTTTATACTGTCAAACTGTTGAACAACTGTTGACAAGAGAAACCTTTTCATTTTGTAATAGGTGTTGTTCATAAGTTACGCTGGTGGCAATTTTCTCCCAGCAATTATCCTTAGCAGGGAACTTGAATGGGTGTGTTCAATAAGACACTAGAAATTAGAATTATTTGTTTATGAGCATCAGATCAAATTTTATGGCAAATTACTGCAGAATACCACTTAAAGCTAAAAAAAAATAATACATGCACATTTTTTTTTTGATCTGCAAAAAGAAAAGCGCATTTTTTTTTCTTCCTAGGGAGCCTCCAAAGCATTGCACCCATGATCAGTAGATAGCAGGTGCAATCTGAGGTTCCCGCAGACTCTCAGAATATCGTCTGCCCTTAACTCACATGGGCAGGCAGTTACCCGAGAGCAGGAAGATCAGTGGACCAGGAGGACACATTGAGAACTACAAGCTGTTGGCTGCAATGGCTGAAGGTACTTGTAGGCATTAATTATCTGGAAACTGTGAATTAATGATGCAGCCATGTTGGTGGAGCCCTGCTATTTTCAAACTGACAGCGGTTGCAGGGAGAAGATCCTCAGCCCACTGTCATAGGAAGGGGTGACGGAAGAGGGGAGAGTGGGAGTGAAGGGAAGAGGGGAGAGTGGGAGTGAAGGGAAGAGGGGAGAGTGGGAGTGAAGGGAAGAGGGGAGAGTGGGAGTGAAGGGGAGAGTGAGAGTGAAGAGGGGAGAGTGGGAGTGAAGGGAAGAGGGGAGAGTGGGAGTGAAGGGAAGAGGGGAGAGTGGGAGGGAAGGGGAGAGTGGGAGAGTGGGAGGGAAGGGGAGAGTGGGAGAGTGGGAGGGAAGGGGAGAGGGGAGAGTGGGAGTGAAGGGAAGAGGGGAGAGTGGGAGTGAAGGGGAGAGTGAGAGTGAAGAGGGGAGAGTGGGAGTGAAGGGAAGAGGGGAGAGTGGGAGAATGAAGGGGAGAGTGGGAGAATGAAGGGGAGAGTGGAGAGTGGGAGTGAAGGGAAGAGGGGAGAGTGGGAGTGAAGTGAAGGGAAGAGGGGAGAGTGGGAGTGAAGTGAAGGGAAGAGGGGAGAGTGGGAGTGAAGTGAAGGGAAGAGGGGAGAGTGGGAGTGAAGTGAAGGGAAGAGGGGAGAGTGGGAGTGAAGTGAAGGGAAGAGGGGAGAGTGGGAGTGAAGTGAAGGGAAGAGTGGGAGTGAAGTGAAGGGAAGAGTGGGAGTGAAGTGAAGGGAAGAGTGGGAGTGAAGTGAAGGGAAGAGTGGGAGTGAAGTGAAGGGAAGAGTGGGAGTGAAGTGAAGGGAAGAGTGGGAGTGAAGTGAAGGGAAGAGTGGGAGTGAAGTGAAGGGAAGAGTGGGAGTGAAGTGAAGGGAAGAGTGGGAGTGAAGTGAAGGGAAGAGTGGGAGTGAAGTGAAGGGAAGAGTGGGAGTGAAGTGAAGGGAAGAGTGGGAGTGAAGTGAAGGGAAGAGTGGGAGTGAAGTGAAGGGAAGAGTGGGAGTGAAGTGAAGGGAAGAGTGGGAGTGAAGTGAAGGGAAGAGTGGGAGTGAAGTGAAGGGAAGAGTGGGAGTGAAGTGAAGGGAAGAGTGGGAGTGAAGTGAAGGGAAGAGTGGGAGTGAAGTGAAGGGAAGAGTGGGAGTGAAGTGAAGGGAAGAGTGGGAGTGAAGTGAAGGGAAGAGTGGGAGTGAAGTGAAGGGAAGAGGGGAGAGTGGGAGAATGAAGGGAAGAGGGGAGAGTGGCAGAATGAAGGGAAGAGGGGAGAGTGGGAGAATGAAGGGAAGAGGGGAGAGTGGGAGAATGAAGGGAAGAGGGGAGAGTGGGAGAATGAAGGGAAGAGGGGAGAATGAAGGGAAGAGGTGGGAGTGAAGGGAAGAGGTGGGAGTGAAGGGAAGAGGTGGGAGTAGGGGGGAATAGGTGGGGGTGGGAGTGGGAGGGAGGGGTGTTAGTGGGAGGGAAGGGTGTTAGTGGGAGGGAGGGGTGGGAGTGGGAGGGAGGGGTGGGAGTGGGAGGGAGGGGTGGGCAGTGATGAGAGGCTGCAGATGTTGGCACACACCCAGCACCCTAAAAATTAGTGGAACACGTATCATGTTCCAAAGCTGAACTTGTCCTTTTATATCAAAGTGGTTCACATACTTTTTATTGCCATGTTAAACAATAATTGCTCCTGCAGGCACTCCACACAAAACCCAAAATGTTTTCAGATCTTTGAACGCTGTTTCTACATCCTGCAGTAAATTTCCCTGACACTGAGAAATTAAATGTTTTCACAGAGTGGAGTTTCATAAAGATAAAAAAATGCAGTTTGGGAGAGACTACTGCACACATTATGCCCTGATATTCCACTGATAACTAAAGTTCTGATTGCCTTAATTTAAAGCTAACCTATCTGAATAAAAAAATGGGAACCATCACTTATCTTGTTTTTAAATGTGTAAACTGCTGTGATCCTCAATCCTACTGTACTATTCTGTGAGTCACTGACAGCAATGAGTATTTAGCAAACAGTACTGGAGGTTGGGGCTTCAAACACAAGACAGCACTGGTAGCTCCCATATTTCTACCATGCCATGCATACCTCAACAGCACTTATGCAGTGAAACAACACAGATTTACTATGCAGAAATGCACCGTCAGTTGGCTGATTTATAGATGGGGCAACAAACCAGCAAGACTGCAGTCCCTGAATGACTTTTGTTGGCAGGTATCAGACACAGGCTGGACACTGCACAAACTATAGAGTGATTTAAGTTGATGAAGGCATAGAGGGATATTTTACTTTTTAGCATAGCTGCAGTTTTAACTCACACAATACATATTTATTCACTGTTAACTTTTTACATAACAGAAGCAGGCAACCTCATCTGCAGAGAGAAATATCAAAATAAATGGGTAATTCAGGTGGTGTTTTTTCTGTCACTTACTCAGGCCTTTTGATCCCATGTCGTCAGGGATCTCCTGTAGTCCCAGAGAGCAAGCAAAAACAAAGAAATAATCACAGAAAACACTTGTCAGTAAAATATCCAAAAACGGCGCCACGGGAAAAGGCATTTCCAAGCACAGGAAGAGGTCCATAACGAACTCTGAGGTATACAACAATATTCTGAGGCATTACTAAACAAGGAATTAAGCCAATATATTGATACTCATGGCTACAGAATATCAAATGTGAAATATGAAAAGTCATTAATAATGTATGGCTTAATCCAGACCTCATCAAAGCAACATGCAGTTTTTTTCAAGGGTCATGTAGCCACCACCCTAACTTCATATTCTCTGCAAGTCCTGTTACAAATGTAAAATGCACTGTTATACAAATTGAAAACCAGTTACTGGTCTTGAAAATGCCTCATTTGCAACACCCTACTGCAAACTAGCAGACCTCTCTAGAGCTTGCCATTACATTCCACATACTTACGGTCAACATCACTGGTTTCCATCTCACTCTGGTCCTTGTTCTTGTAGAATGGGAATTTTCGGGAAAAGAGGTTCTTTTTACGCTTGTCATTGAATGACTGCTGAAGAAAAGGAAGGGGCAAAACAAAGGATGTCTAATGTCTGTGTGTACAAATGCCCCGCCCTAGCAGAAATGTGGAAGCTGACCAGAGTTTCCAAACATGCAGCTTAAAACGTAAGGCATTCCAGCAACAAATACTGAAAACAATCTGTAATGCTGAGTAAGTAGCACCTGTTGTCTAAGAATAAAATGTAAAATATATTGCCCAGTTACATGGGCATGCTTAACAAATATTGGGTCCCCAAGTTTCACAGTTATCAAAATTTACTGCCAAAATGATCAAACCTATGAACTCTCCATGGTTACTATACATAAGATGCAGGTAGCTTTAATGTGGATACAGTTTGTGGGTGGCATATGGACATATAGACCTTTTGAATGGTTTAAGAGCTATGAATGCACATTCAAGAACAGCTAAAAAAACAGCTTCATGTTAAAGTTTTTTTGTAAATCATAACGTAAAGACCATTGCGGTAATAATATGTAGTTTTTCAGATTCATAGTAGCATGTCAATTAATAAGTAATGTGCCACTTAGTGCAATATAGGTGATCTGTCCTAGGCTTACCAGCGATCAGGTGGTCTTCAGCAGCCACATGCCAAAGATTCTGTAAGACCCCTTTCACACCGAGGGCGTTTTGCAGGCGCTATAGCGTTAAAAATAGCACCTGCAATCCGCCCTTGAACAGCTGCAGCATTGTCTCCAGTGTAAAAGCCCGAGGGCTTTCACACCGGAGCGCTGCGCTGGCAGGACGGGAAAAAAAGTGCTGCCAGCAGCTTCTTTGGAGCGGTGTGTTTACCTCTCCTCCACCGCTGCTCCCCATTGAAATCAATGGGATACCGCCGGAATACCGCCGGCAAAATGCCGCTATTGTGGCGCATTTTAACCCTTTCTCGGCCGCTAGTGGGGGGTAAAAGTGCCCCGCTAGCAGCTGAAATGCGCCGCTAATCCGACGGTAAAACGGCGCTAAAAATAACGGCGTTTTACCGCCGACGCTATGGGCGGCCCGGTGTGAAAGGGCTCTTACTGACTAAAAAGTAGGCCTCTATATCCTTCCGTGAAAACAAAAACTAGAGTCTAAGTTAGGCTATTTCTAGGGTGATTTATTTACAAAGCCAATCTCTTAAAAATGTAATACATATTATAACTGCTGTTTAAGGAAAATTGCTGTGTTTTTATTATATTTCTAGACAGGAAGTAAACAAATTTGCTTTATCACTTATTGGTATAGTTTTGACTGTAATCTCTTTAGCCCCCATTCACACCAAATGTGACTTTGTAATCAAGCTACTTCAAGTGAAGTAGCACTTGATTCGATTTCAGGTGCGACTTGCCTGACATCTGTGCGACTTCATGCACAGATGTCTATATGCAAGTTGCACCTGAAAGCGCAAAAAACAGTGCAGGAGTTTTTCAAATCAATGTGGCACTTCAGTTCCATTGCCGACAATAGAGTGAGACTTGTCATGTAATTTGAAACCGTCAAAATGCATCACAAGTCGCTCCAGTGTGAACAGGGACTAAAGGAACTAGAGTACACAAAGTATTTTGTCCCATGTTGCTAGGTGCTTCCAAGTAGAGTTGTAAAGGTCAAATATGCCCATGACCCCCACAGGAAACCCAACAACCTCTAGGAAGGACACCGACTCATAAGAGCAGCTTGCCTAAGCTCAGAGCACTTTGAGATAGGAGGAATGCAGAGGGAGGGGGGACACGTCAGTCTACAGTCTCTCGGCATTCCTCTTGGGAATTTGCTCAGAGCCAAGACAAGCAGTCTTTATTATGAGTCTGTCTCCTTCCTAGCAGTTGTGGAATTTGTCAAAGAGGAAGGAGAAGGGTGGGGGTGAGGGGGAAGGATGGGTATGGGGTAGGTCAAACCTCATAACCAGACTTGGTAAGCACCTAGCAACATGGGACAAAGTGCTTCATATACTTTGTACCATAAGGTGGATAACGGTGTAAAAAATGAATGATTTAATGATCTCTTCAACTAAGGTGAACTCCATTCAGATATAAAACACTACCTTTATGGACCAGTAAAAAACTAAATCCAGCTACTGAATAGTGTCTTATTTTGCATGCTGCATCACTCTGCATAGCAGGACTGTTCATAGGCAAGATAGTTTATTTGTATTTCAAATGTGTAGCCTTTACCTTAATCACAGGTTTTTGTGGAAGTTGCTTTTGGAGGTCTGCTTCATTATTATATGAGAATTCTATAGCACCAACAGTTTGATTAGCACTTTACAACATGTGGGCAGACAGTTAGAACCTAAAAGGGAATGTTAGATTATAGAAAAGGTAATAACTGTGGGGGATGAGCTGATGGAGATAGTGAAAATACAGTTGTTAGGTGGAGGCTGGATAGGCTTCTTTGATGAAAGAGGTTTTCAGGGATTGCCTAAAAATTGACAGTTGGTGATAGCGGGACAGATTAGTGTAGGGGTATAGTATTGAAGCCAGTCTATTGGCAAGTTTGTATTCACATATACCTCTAACACGTACCTGCATCTGTTGTAGTTCACAAAGAAATACGCTTTATATCTTTACCATAAGTTTTTCAATAATGTAATTTTCTCCATTATAGCCTTCTTCATGTGTCCATTTTATGGTTGTAACATAAAAGTACACAACTGCATCACATTGAAGATCACATACTTTTTGTTCTGATAAGTTATAGCATACTTTATTGTAAGTCAGTCTCACAGTGGTAAACCAACCTATAAGCATTACAGATCGTTTCACTGGAAAGACTCAATTTTTAAACTACATGTCATGACACATGGCCCAACCATCAACAGAAAAAAAAGAACACAAGAAGCCAAAATTAATATAAATTGGCCAGTTCCAAAAATGGGTTAGTAATATTAATCTCCACCATATAAGGCATACCAGGAACAAAAATAGAGTAAATGGTTTAAACAAAAGAGGAAGAGAAGGGCAGAGGAGGGCAATAAGCACAAGCAAATGTGTATGTACTTTAAACTATGCTACCTGGCTGCTATTTTGCACACCAAGGTTAATATTTATACAACGTATAATCTATTTCTAATTTATTAGCTCAATAAATGTGTGTAAATCAGAAATTCTTATACAATAAGACAGAGGCTTATTTAATGCATTAAAGGTAGAGTGTACTGAAACTCGAAGCAACCAAATCTATAGTTTGATGTCCATTGGAATGAAAGCATATGCAGAAAAAATAAATAAATAAAAAATCTGCCTTTACAAAACCAAATTGTTGTGGCATTATCAAATGTAATATGATGACTTCAGAATGCTGGTAAATTGAAAGGCTTTGCCAAATGTGGCAATAAGCCATTTTAGCGACTTAAGCTAAAGGTGTAGTTGCCCTTCAAAAGCGCTACCATTTTTGACACAGACCAATTGGATAGGAATTGCAGACTCTGGGAAGCATGTACCTTCAACAGGGTATGCACAATCAGTTGTCATAGCTGAACACATATGAATGGCAATGCAAAACATTGTTTTCTAAAACAAAACAAACATTAAAGAGGAGCCATATTTAAGTTAAATTAGTCTAATATGCTTACTTCTTACGTTTAAAACTGAAATTTGGTACCAAATCCATTGCCTCCATCCTTCCTATAGTTAGGGCTGCTTATGAATATGCACTGGATGCAGAAGCTAAATCAGCATCTCTGTAAAAATATCCATGACCCTCCAGCATTGAGCACCCTGTGACATTAGAAATGAACTAGAACACTTAACAGATCAACAAATATGCTAATTAGTGCAAATGACTCCATGTTTTAGAATTACAAGGATCAAGAATATATATTGATATCAGTGCTGTATGAAGAGTCCACAGAGAAACCAGTTTCAGAACACACAAAAAAAATGCACTAAACATGATAACTAGAATGACTTTTAGCAATTCTAGTTACAGTTTACGCATTTTTTCCCCCATATTTCCGTGCATTCGTTTTGTGATTCAATTTTCAGTAGCTCCTCAAAGGGAAAATAAAGGGTTTTCTACAAAAAAATACTACTTTGAGCACACTTTAGAAAAACCCAAAAAGCACTTAAAGATGAATAAAAGTCTAGAGTATAAACTTATATAACAAAATTGCTTTAAAAAAAATAAAATAAAAAATATGATAGATTTCCCTTTAAGCACCCGGTCACATCAGGCCATTCTGACATGCGATTTGACATGTCAAATCGCAGCCTACTGCCGGCAACAGCACTGTCAGAATCAGTGCAACGCTGACTTATCGACGCCACACCGATTACCAAAAGTAGTTCCTACACTACTTTTGATGACTTCAGGGGCGATTTCAAAAGACATTTGTGCAGGAACCCGCAGATGTCTCCAAAATCGCTCCCGAAGTCAGACTGAAATGCGGGTTCAAAATAGTGTGAGTTCAGCTGAACTCCCACGATTTCAAACCTGCCTTCAGTGTGAACCCAGGCTAAAACTGTACAATATCCCCATGTAATTTACTAATGAGGCATAGGTGTCTACTAGCATGGTTCCCAAAGCAGGAAAAAAAAAGGTAAAATTTAGCAATTATGTCAGAATTCAAAGACTGAAGGCGTATCAGGTAAAGGCTGATTGTGACAAATAAAAGAAGAGATGCACTTTTACCATTAAGCTATTAAATAAGCCTCATGACTGAACTTCTATTTTCTCAGAAGAGAAGACAGAACACCGACAGATATACCACCAGCAATGTAAAGGTTGCGTTGCCAGTGTAACATAAGGATACGAATCATAGCTCACATCTGAGGCAGATTCCATTGTCATTTCCTCAGATGTAGGCAATAAAAAGCATAGAAAATGCCTGCTAAAACAATCATTTGGTTTTACCACATTTATCAATGCTGTGGCTTGATGCTTTCAATATACACTGGATGTACTTAATCTGTGTCTGTGATCACATAATTCATTTTTAACAATGGTAAATATATCTGCTATGTTCAGAAAATCTTTGAATTTGCCAGGTATAGTATATACTAAGATTTCTGTAAATACAAATGGCATTGTAAGATTGCTATCATTATTCTCTACAAAAGCAGGAGTTCTAGTCCTATCTTATTTCATAAACCCAATTTTTTACCCGGCCTAGATAAATAGGTAAATATGATTAAAAGCTGAGGGACAAACAACAAAAGCAGAGGAAAAGAGGGAATAATATCACAGAAAATGCAGTTCTATATCAATGGCAAGCGTATTTGTTTCAACTCATTTCATGCATTTTGGGGAGCAGTGTTAGTACACAGTGTGTGTACAAACTGTTATACATTCAAAGAACAAGGACATCACTCAGTTAATTTAGTTAAAATAGTCTGCAGTCACATATAGCATGCTGTCAAGTAACATTTTACTAAAGCAAATTAGAATATCATTTACTAAAAGTTTTAATGAAAAGAAGAATACAGAGACATTGCTGTTTATGAAACCATAACACATGCTCAGCTAGCTTGTCACAATAGGGTTTATTTACTAAAGCTAGAGAGGGCAAAATTAGTCACAAGTCTGCACAGAAACCAATCAGCTTCAAGGTTTTATTGCCAAAGCTTAATCAAGCTGTTAGAAGCGGATTGGTTTCTATGCAGAATTTTGACTAATTTTGCCCTCTCTAGCTCTAGTAATTACACTTCAATGTTTCAGTATTTAGTGGTAGGTATTCAGAATTAAATTTGACCAATTTGTTTGTTGCAGAGGTGTTACAAAAGCTAGCTTTTGGCAATTTACAATATGATTTAGAACTTTAAAATGTATAAAGATTCTTTAAAAAAATAAACTGAAAGAAAAACTGAAATCTTAGAGGAACAAGTGTTAGGTTTGGTTTAATTCCTCCCTATTCTCAACCATCAAATGAGGCTGGGTTATTATGATTTATGCAGTTTTACTATGGCTTTACCATCCTAACCATTGATGATTGCAGTTTAAGTGATACCCTTTACTAACTACCTTAAAGCAAAACTTCAGGCAATTATTTATTTTAAGTACATTTTTTTTATTCGGGAGCTGTATGCCACTTAAAGTATCACTGCCATTTTGATAATATTTATGCTTTCATTAGGGTCAGATATTACAGCTGTGGCTTTAAGTCTGACCCACTGCAGCTATGAGAGCTGAAATTCTCAAACACTGATACCACAGTGTTGGTCTGTGCCTCTTGCCTTTTCACAGATCACTTTGTAGAGTGTGAATTATTCACAGAATACAGATCATTCTATGATTGGGCAAGGGGAGAGAGGTGCTGCAAACACTGTGGCTTTGGTATATGAGACCTGCAGCTCTCATAGCCCCAAGCAAGCCAGAAAAAATGCTTGAATTTCAAGATGTAAGCCTTAGAATCTCATGATAACATGGCTTTGTTATGTATGAGTTATTAAAGCAGTAGTGCCTTTTTGGAAGCAGTTAAAACTACAGCATGCTTCAGTCAATAGAAAAGGTTTTTCAAACAATTCCAGTTGGGAGCGTTGACCTAAAGATTAATTTTAAAATGCATTTATGTAGCACTTTTTTTTATTTACACCTAATAAAAGATACATTACCACAAAGCCAATTACAACAATTTTCCAATCATCAAATGGGGAAAAATTGCATTCAACTTGGAAAGCGATAAATTACATATTAGATAATGAAATGGCTAGGTTTAGGTATTTCACACTATAACGCGCTTGGCTTAAATGAGTTACAAACTATGCATACTTCACCATTTATAAGGTTCAATGCTCCTATAACATGCACACTAGTGCAAGCAACATTTCCTTTATCCCTAGGGTCAGAATAAAGTTATTACTTTTCCACCGAGAAGAGGGATGGGTGCCAATGGATTCAAGTTATTTCCGAGCAAGAGAAAATATATTTGAGGGGAATTTATCAAAACTGGAGCAACCAGAATCTGGAGCAGCTGTACAACCAATGAGCTCCAATTTTTGATGAATGTCCCTCAATGTCTGAAAAAAAGTAGAACGTTTCATGAAATATGTAAAGATCTGTGAACTAGACAACAATGGAAATAACGGCAGGTATAAATGGCCAAAAATAAATTAATTGAAAAATCCCTCCAAAAAGTGCATTGCTTAGCTACCTATAATTCAACTTTATAAACAAGCTGGGTATATAAATGTGATAGTTATGAGGGAAATGCATATATTCCTATTGCTGCCATTTTTCTGAAAATACTAATCACCTAGCTTGTTTGAACATTAGCAGAGAAGTGAAGCAAGCAATATCTCAGTCTGCAACTTTATAAACTACTATAATTACAATAGCTGGGCCTGTTTTAAATGCACATTTTACTGAGTAAAATCTAAACAAAAATCACTAACTAAAAATCTTTATATATGACAAAAAAAAAAATTAAATCTTGAATCAGGTCAATATCAAAATGCTTGCACAGATAAATATACATGCTAACATGAGGCACACAGATTTAGAACAAATGCATGCACAGTTTGCCAGAGAGACAGATGGGAGATTGTATATGAAAAAAGTCCATGAAATATTCAAGTACTCACTCCTTTATCTCCCCGTGCTTTTGAATTAAACTTCACAGTCTTCAGCCTGGCCCGTTCCTTTTTCTCAACCCTATAAGAAGAAAAAATATTGTGTTCTGGAATTTTTAATATCCACCCACCCAAGAATATAAACACAGCTTTATGTTAATAATTTGAACATAGGTTTGCTTCAAAGAGGTATTTCTAGAAGGTCTGAGTCATGTTAATTTAGGCACCATCCAGGGTCAGGAAAACTTCCTGGCCTAAAATGCCAACTCTGAAATGACAATCGTGCAAGTCCTCATGCCTCTGTAGTTCTTGGCTGTGTTCACAAACGTCTGACACAGATTAACCTCCAGCTGCAGCCTTCAACTTATGACATGCTACAAAAAGTTTTAATGTTGCTGTCTGATCACCTGAGGAAAGGAAACTGAAGCAAAGTCCCTGAAAGTTTGGGGATGGCTATTTAAAGGCTAAGTTCACCTTTACAACAGGTTATATCCATAGTCCATATTTAGGGTGTAACATACTCCAACACCACCCCCCCCCACTTTCCAGTGACAGCAGGTGGGGGGTTCTTCTCCCCCGCAGCCTGTCACATTTAAAAATTGGCAAGGCTGTATGCTGCTCCACCTGCACAGCCACATCATCCATTCACAGCGATGAATAAACCACGTTATGTCTGCCCTTGCAGCAGGCTTGTAGTTTTCAATGGACTAAGTGTGCTGATCAGCACACTCGTAAACCATACACTCTTCCCCCAGCTTTCTAACTGAAAGCCTGCATGAAGGTATGAGCAGAATGCTGGAGGTTGAGTGTGCATGAGCCAGGCATTGCACTCGCAATACACTGATTATGGGGACAATGCTTGGCAGGCTCCTGTAGGAAAAAAAAAATATTGCACAATTTTTTATACAAAAATATGTTTATTATTGTTTTGTCTTAAAGGTGAACTTATCCTTTAAAGATACACAGTCTTGCTCTGCCCATTCAGGGCAGTGTCTTTGTATAGTGCCTACCTGCACCAGCCACACTAACTATACCAGTGCTTCTTTACTGCTCCTGCCTTCTATTGCAGCCAGTGACAACACCCAATATTTCTGGGTGGTGGGGGGGGATCATGCGACCCCCTCACGTAACAGTGCTTGAGCCTAGTTACCAATCACTATACAGGGTGATCAATTTTTTTTAATCAAATTTATTTTAATAAAATGCTTTTGGAGTAAAAAAATCTAAAGATAGCTTTCTATTTAAGATACATTAATAATTTAGTTTATTCAGCATGAAATGGAGCTTAGTTATGTAGCATGGGGCTGTATATTCTGCAATATTTACATTTTTGGTAAACTCATTCAATGAATTCAAGCTCTGCAAGCTGAGAAAACATACACTGCATTGATTCATTCACACAATCAGTAACAATGAGTTGAGATAAAACAAAGTTCAGGAATATTCCTTTATCCCATTGTTTTGCAAATCTATGTACACTACAAACTGTATGATTGAAACAGTTCTGATATTGCTGTTTTACTAACCTGACAGCTTATTATTCTAAATAGGAAATCTTCATTTTGTTTGCAAATATTAAAGATTTTAACTATCAGCAATAATAAGTCAGAGCACCTGTCATTTCAGATCCATCATTGCAGCGGGCATCCACTCACCTGCTGCCGCCACGTCCCTCACCTTGCTGTGTCACTGCCACATCACCAGCCGCCCCATTAAAGTGAATGGGACTGTCGGTGAGTCAACAGCGGGTCAGAGGAGGAGCCACTGCGAGACAGAGATGAGAGTCAAGCTGATTTAAATCGAGTCTTTTTACTAGTGATTTAAATCATGATTTAAATCAAATCCACCCTGTCACTATATCACACTACTGATCATTTTGACATGTGATTTTCATGGATTATACCATTTGCTTATGAATTTTTTAAAAGGTATGGTCACTTTGCCCAGGTTTGTAAAAAGTTTACCTTAAAGTAGAACTGAAAAGGGAAAACGCTTTTCTTTTTTTTTTTGTTTTGGAGAGAGATTAGAACATTTATCAAGTTTTAACTGCTGTCTGTGCTCCCATTAGGGAGATTCATCCTCCCAATTCGCCATGTTCACAATCATCACTGAAAGTGAAAGAAAAACACAAATTTTGGGTTGTCTTAAGAACTGTAATAGAGGGGAAATCTTCCAATAGGGAAACTAGTGTTAGTGACAACCAAGAACTCCCTCACTTTGGAGGATTTCCTCTCACATCTTGTTTGATAGAAGTGAAGGGAAATTTCCTTATTGAGACAAAGGTGACAAAAACCTGATAGGGGTTAAAACAAATTCTATACTCTATCCAAAATTAGAAAAAAAAAAGAGTTACCTTTAGTTCTACTTTAAAGATTATAACACAATCAGTGCACAGATGACTAATGCTTACCGATTAAAGACAAATGTGCCTCCTTTTTAAGAGTTTAAAATGTATGTTGGTTCGAAACAAACCAAAAAAAATAAAAAAAACAAACAAACACAGTACAGCTCTGCAATACATTCCTCTTTACTATGTTTTATTCCCTTAAAAGACCCTGCAAGTACAGGAAAAAAACTGTTGATCTGCCCATAAATGTACTCTGCCACTTTGACACTACATGCTTTTTAAAATTTCAAGACTTGTCATCAGTCCTGCCCCATTTTCTGTCCCCCCCCCCCCCCCCCCGGCTTATTGTCAAATGACAGCCGAGTGGGAGCTCTCTTGCCCTGGGTGGATGTCATTTGATGTCCTCCCAGTCACAGGCCACACTGCGGCACGACATGTCTCCAGACACAACAAATAACATCATTGTACAGGGCCGGTACCATGTGATGGCTGTGACCAATTATGACAGTTGAACACAATGACAATGAATAGCTTTAATTTATAGCCATTCATTGTGTACTATTGTATTGGTCACAGTGATCACATGGTACAGACAAAGCCAATGACAATACATCTGTATGTGATAGCTGTGGCCAATCACAGCTTTACAATAGTACACAATGAATGGCTGTCATTCAACACTATAAGCAATTTTAGCGTGTAAAAAAACAAAAAAAAAAAACCTGATCACTTCCCCAGTGTACAGTGTCACTATGGTAACACTGTACTGCTGTGCCCTGGTCACAATATGTTGAGGAAAAAAAAAAGTGAAAACAATTATACTGTCACCAGTGTCCCGGATTAATGCCACTCCAGTCATATGGCGACGCTGTAATGCTCTGTGACAGTATGTAAAACAATTGTGAAAAAGAAATTTTATTTAATTTCTTTGTTTTCCAAAAAATGGTGACAAAAAATTCAACGTCAAAATTTACCATGCCTCTAACCAAATATCTAGGTCTACTTTCCAATAAGGGGTCATTTGGGGGGTGTATTTGTACGGTTCTGGCATTTTAGACCCTCAAGAAATAAGATAGGCAGTTAGTGCATCAGGACTGATAGATTTGCTTCTATATATACACATCATAGTTTGTAGACTTTATAACTTTCCTACAGACTATTATACCATGGCTTGATTATTCTTACCAAAGAAATGTAGCATAATACATTTTGGCCTAAAATTTATGGAGAAAGATTTTTTTGTTGGAAAAATTTTATAACAGAAATGAAGAAATATGCTTTTTTTAAAAAATTTAAAATTATAATAATTTTATTTAGCAAAAAATAAAAAACCCAGTGGTGATTAAATACCACCAAAAGAAAACGGTCTCAATAAATTATAAAAATTAGATTTGTGTACAATGTTGCATGACTGAGGATTGTCAAAAGTCTGACAGCACTGAAATCTGCTGAAAATCGGGGTCGGCAGGAAGGGGGTAAATGTGTCCAGTATTGAGCTGGTTAAAGTACTGAATCCCTTTCAATTACCCTCATGTCCACAGCAGAGGGACTTAATGTTCTGTAGTGCTATATAAAAAAATGGAGGACTCCATAAAATAAGGCCCCTTTCACACTGGGGCGGTGGCGGTAAAACAGCGCTATATTTATTCGGCCGATAGCGGTTTTAACCCCCCGCTGGCGGCCAAAAAAAGGTTAAAACCCCTCGTATAGCGCGGCTATAGCCGCGGTATTACCGCGGTATAGCCGCGCTGTCCCATTGATTTCAATGGGCAGGAGCGGTTTAGGAGCGGTGAATACACCGCTCCTTCACCGCTCCAAAGAAGCGGCTGACAGGAGATTTTTTTCTTCTCCTGCCAGCGCACCGCTTCAGTGTGAAAGCCCTCGGGCTTTCACACTGAACAAACGGCGGAGGCTGTTTAGGGGCGGTTTGCAGGCGCTATTTTTAGCGCAATAACGCCTGCAAACCGCCCCAGTGTGAAAGGGGTCTTACACTTAAGTGTGAACAGAACTCAGGGCAGATTTGAAAATTTGATAGGATTAATATGCACGCTTTTTGTACTTACCAGATAAAACAAAAATGACTGCAATGGTAAAATTAACAGGCCAAAAGGGAGCAAATAAGTAGTTCACCGAGATTGCACAAAACTACTTTTGCTGGAATATTTAATACAGGAAAATAACGGGAAAAAAAATCTAGCTTTTTTGATGTATGACGCAATTTACAACTTTACCTCAGGCCTTTATACTCACAAATTTATTACTTAAACTCTTAAAAAAGAATTACAAAAGCACACAAGAAAATATAAAGTCTGTGCTGTACCTGCGCTTGCTAGGAATGACGCCAATCTCCTCACTCTCCCCATCTGCAGTGACTTGCCGTGCTTGCCACCATTCATCATCGGAAGCATTGACCACATGCAGAATGTCACCAAACTTGAAATTAAGTCCTTGGCTGGGAAGGCCACTGTCTTTAGTTCTGTCATAATCAAACAGTGCTCTAAATAATAAACAAAAGTTCATTAACAAAGGAAAACACTCAAGGCACACAGTAATCTACAGCAACTTTTAGAAACAACAAATCACAATTTACATAAACTAATAAAAGCTAATTTGGTATTGGCAGCACATTGTGAAAGCACATCACTGTTTCTGGGTCTATACTAAAAGGAAAACTATTTTACCGAAAAAAAATGCCAAGCATCTTTATAGGGATGGGGAAGTGTGACCACTTATAGTGAGGGAAAAAAGTATTTGATCCCCTGCTGATTTTGTACGTTTGCCCACTGACAAAGAAATGATCAGTCTATAAATTTAATGGTAGGTTTATTTTAACAGTGAGAGACAGAACAAAAATATCCAGAAAAACGCATTTAAAAAAAGTTATAAATTGATTTGCATTTTAATGAGTGGAATAAGTATTTGGTCCCCTATCAAACAGCAAGATTGTTACCTGTATAGAAGACACCTGGGAGCCAAACTGAGATTAGGATCGCTCTCTTAAAGGGAGTGCTCCTAATCTCAGCTTGTTACCTGTATAAAAGACACCTGTCCGCAGAAGCCAAAAACACCATGGCCAAAAACAAAGAACTGTCCAAGAATGTCAGGGACAAGATTGTAGAAATACACAAGGCTGGAATGGGCTCCAAGACCATCGTCAAGCAGCTTGGTGAGAGGGTGACAATAGTTGGTGCGATTATTTGCAAATGGAAGAAACACAAAATAACTGTCAATCTCCCTCGGTCTAGGGCTCCATGCAAGATCTCACCTCGTGGAGTTTTAATGATGAGAACAGTAATGAATCAGCCCAGAACTACACAGGGAGAATCTTGTCAATGATCTCAAAGCAGCTGGGACCATAGTCACCAAGAAAACAATTGGTAACACACTAAGTCATGAAGGACTGAAATCTTGCAGTGCCACAAGGTCCCCCTGCTCAAGAAAGCACATATACAGGCCCATCTGAAGTTTGCTAATGAACATCTGAATGATTCAGAGGAGAAATGGGTAAAAGTGTTGTGGTTAGATGCGACCAAAATTGACCTCTTTGGCATCAACTTAGCTCGCTGTGTTTGGAGGAGGAGGAGGAATGCTGCCTACGACCCCAAGAACACCATCAAACATGGAGGTGGAAACATTATGCGTTGGGGGTGTTTTTCTGGGGGACAGGACAACTTCACTGCATCAAAGGGACGATGGACGGGGAAATCTAGGGTGAAAAAATCCTTCCCTCAGCCAGGGCATTGAAAATGAGTCGTGGATGGGTATTCCAGCATGAAAATGCCTCAAAACACAAAGAAGTGGCTCAAAAAGAAGCACATTAAGGTCCTGGAGTGGCATAGCCAGTCTCCAGGATTAAGGTCTTAAAGAATATGTAGATGGAGCTGAAGGTTTGAATTACCAAACGTCAAGACTCGAAACCTTAATGACTTGGAGAGGACCTGCAAAGAGGTCCCTCCTGAGATGTGTGCAAACCTGTTAGCCAACTACAAGAAACGTCTGACCTCTGATTGCAAACAGGGGTTTTGCCACCAAATACTAAGTCATATTTTGCAAAGGGGTCAAATACTTATTTCAATCATTAAAATGCAAATCTATTAACAACTGTTTTGAAATGCTTTTTTCTGGATTTTGTTATTATGTCTCTCACTGTTAACCACTTCAGCCCTGGAAGGATATACCCCCTTAATGGCCAGACCATTTTTTGCGATACAGCACTGCGTCACTTTAACTGACAATTGCACAGGCATGCAATGTTGTACCTAAACAAAATGTATGTCCTTTTCTCCCCAGAAATAGAGCTTTCTTTTGGTGGCATTTGATCACCTCTGCGGTTTTTATTTTGTGCGCTATAAACAAAAATAGCGACAAATTTGGAAAAAAAAAAAAAAAAAAAAGTTACTTTCTGCTATAATACACATCCAAAAAAAAAATGTAAAAAGTAGGATTTTTTTTACCGCTTTGCTGTAAAATCCTTTTCTTGGAGTACATCATGGGACACAGAGCCTTAAGTAATTATTTGATGGGTTATGGCCACCTTCAGTGTTGACACTGGTATACCCAATCAAGGAAGTTCACTCCTTATATAACCCCTCCTCCTTCCAGGAGCACATCAGTTTTTGTAGCAAAGCAATATACTCCCCAAATCCCAAAAGAGGGGAGGGACCTCTGTGTCCCATGATGTACTCCAAGAGAAGGATTTTACAGGTAAGCTGTAATAAAAATCCTATTTTCTTTATCGTACATCATGGGACACAGAACCTTAAGTAATTACCTAATGGGACGTCCCATAGCAATGCTACTTGAGGGGAGGGAGAGACAACCCGCAGGGTACCCCCAGACTTGAGGACTTATACTGCTGCCTGCAGCAGACTGCGCCCAAAGGCGATATCCTCATACCTCCTTACATCCACCTGATAAAATTTTTGTGAATATATGCACTGAAGACCAAGTTGCGGCCTTACAGATATGAGCCAAGGAGGCCTGGTGACGCACTGCCTAAGAAGCACTAACCGCCCTGGTAGAGTGTGCCTTAACTTGAAAAGGGGGAATCTTACCCCTTAAATTATAAACGTTTCAATTATAACTTGCCGAATCCACTTAGAGACAGTGGGTTTCGACACTGCCTGTCCTTTCTAAGGACGCTCTGGCAGAATAAATAAGACATCAGTCTTAAGGATCTGAGCAGTTGTCTTTAAATAGATTCTCACTGCTCTCACCACATCAAGACAATGTAGTGCCCTGGAACATGGTTTTGGAACCACTTTTGGCAAAAAGCCTGGACGAGGGCATAACACCACTCTGTCCTCACGAATAATCAAACATGGCTCTTTACAAGAAAGAGCAGCCAATTCCGAAACCCTTCTTGCTGAGGATATAACAACCAAAAATACCAGCTTCCTTGTCAGAAGGACTAAGGGAATATGCTGTATCGGTTCAAATGGATGCGTTTGTAACACTGACAAAACTAAGTTCAGATCCCAAAGGCTTAAAGGTGATTTAACTGGTGGATTAATCCGCATCACCCCTTGCATAAACCCCGGACTAATGCCCCGTACACACGGTCGGATTTTCCGATGGAAAATGTGTGATAGGACCTTGTTGTCGGAAATTCCGACTGTGTGTAGGCTCCATCACACATTTTCCATCGGATTTTCCGACCCACAAAGTTTGAGAGCAGGATATAAAATTTTCCGACAACAAAATCCATTGTCGGAAATTCCGATCGTGTGTACACAAATCCGACGGACAAAGTGCCAGGCATGCTCAGAATAAATAAAGGGATGAAAGCTATTGGCCACTGCCCTGTTTATAGTCCCGGCGTACGTGTTTTACGTCACCGCGTTTAGAATGATCGGATTTTCCGACAACTTGGTGTGACCGTGTGTATGCAAGACAAGTTTGAGCCAACATCCGTCGGAAAAAATCCTAGGATTTTGTTGTCGGAATGTCCGAACAAAGTCCGACCGTGTGTACGGGGCATAAGAATGTGTACAAAGCGGTCTTTGAAATAAAATCGATAAGGCTGAGACTTGGCCCTTAATAGTACTCAAGACCAACATCATTTCAACGCCTAATTGTAGAAAGGCAAGAATTCTGCCTATCATATCTGTTGGATCCTTAAGCATTTGTGCATTGTCTACTGGACAAGTTAAATCTTTATTGATGCTGGAAATCGCAGCGTCTATTGCTGGTACTTTCCATCTTTTGTGAATTTTTTCCTCCATGATAGAGAACTGAGAAAATCTTTGGAGGGAGAAAATGCTTATCCGGATGATCTCAATCAGCATAAATAAGCCTTTCTAGTAATGCATGGAAAGGCTATAAAGGTTTTTTTTTTTTTTGTTAAACTCAAGGAAGGGATCGAACTTTCAGCTGAATCTGTTAGGAGTAGCATAAAAAGTGGAATGAACCATCTCTGTAAGAGCTTGTACCATTAATCTGTCAGATTGCAAGATTGCATAAGGTTCAACTGTTCTTTCCTCTGCAGAGGAAAAATCGTCTGCTTTTTTTTTTTACGTGATCGCCTGAGGGTAATACCTCATCCTGTGCCCACTCTTCCCTTGGTAACAGGGCTTGAGGTGGGGGGGGGATCTAGCACATTTCCTATGCCCTTGGATGGAGGATGCGATTAAAGCCACTAATCTTCCTTCTAAGCTCTGCAGGGCAGAGGAAAACGCATCTTCAGTCACGTATACAGGGGCTGAAGTGTAATAAGCAGTTGCACCACCAGTCGGTTCCATAGACTCACCCTGGCTTGCCATATCTGGTATCTCCAGAGAGGATGACAGTATGGAGGCATAATTGGAGTTCCCAACGCCTGCGGTTGGAACCTTTGGTGCCTTAGTAGTAACCTTGCCATAGTGCTAAGCACAAAAGCAGAGGTACTCTAGAAACGTACTATTTGCAAAGCATATAGTAAGAAAAACAATGGAAGCATAAAGATTAAACTAATGCTAAACAACAAAGTCTTTTCCTGTACTGGAAATGCCTGTGTACCCCTCACATCCAGTATTCGCTGAGCATAGCACTCGGGTCTGAGACACAGACCTGAAGGGGGAGAGGAGGTTGCAGCCACCATGCGGCGTTACTATCTTCTCCCTAAAAGGCTGGCTTCCTAAACGGCAAATAAAAACTTAGCAATGTTTATTTTAGGAAAGCTGGCCCGCACCCCTCGAGAAGGAGGGGGGGGGGGGGGGTAGTTGGCAGTTTTGAGTCTTACAATAGTGCTGTCACAGTGAAAAAAAATGCTCACACACACTGTACCTGTACCCCCCAGCCCCTCAGTTTCCCCAATTGGGGGGAGAGGAAAATATGCTGCTAGGACACACCACGCCTTTGTGGCTGGACACGGACCTGCTGAAAGGGTATGTGTATTCTTACTCCCTCTAGGGGAGACTTTAAAGGGGTTGTAAAGGTAAAAATTTTTTCACCTTAATGCATTCTATGCATTAAGGTGAAAAAACTTTTGACAGTACCGCCGCCCCCAGCCCCCCCCGTTTTACTTACCTGACGCCTTGAATCTTCGCTGCACGTTCTTGTCATCTTCGCTGCAGCTCAGCCTGGTCGCTGATTGGCTGCAGTGGATGGATTGAAAGCAGCGCAGCCATTGGCTCGCGCTGCTGTCAATCACATCCGATGACGCGGCGCGCCGGGGCCGAGTGATACAGCGAGCGGCTATAGCCGCCGGCTGTATCACGGGAGCGCGCCCGCAAGCACTCACCACCAAGCGAGGGAGCTCGCATTAAGGTGGTGAATGCTTGCGGGGAGGAGCTGAAACAGCCGCCGAGGGACCCCAGAAGACTAGGTTCGGGGCCACTCTGTGCAGAACGAGCTGCACAGTGAAGGTAAGTATGATATGTTTGTTATTTTTTTTTAAAAAAAAAATTACCTTTACAACCGCTTTAAGGCATTACAATATAATATGAAAGAAAAGTCATAGGTGGACTTTGCAGTTCCTAAGCTTTTCTCTTACCTTTTCCTCGCTGCAGGATACTGCTGAAAACAGACAGATCCAATATTCACCCATCACGGCGGGCAGCGTAGTTAAACCTTCAAAGACCGGGTCCCTTTTAAAATGGGTTCCACTGCTTTGGACCTGTATAGCACCCCTCAGGACCTTTAGGTAATGTAGCAAGACCAAAAAGAGTCCTGGTTCCTAGGGTCCAGCCCTCAAAGAGAAGCATTACAGGCAAAAACGTGTTCTTCTATGTGAGCCCCAGGTACCATCCTGTGCCCACAGTGGCATGGATGGATCTGGTTGTGGAGGTTTTTTAAATCCAGCATGAATCCCTCCTGGAGCTCCTTGGAGCACATCTTCACTCGTGACCAACACCTTAGACACCGGCGAAAAAACTGATGTGCTCCTGAAAGGAGGAGGGGCTATATAGGGAGTGAACTTCCTTGAGTGGGTACTGAAGGTGGCCATAACCCATTAATTACTTAAGGCTCTGTGTCCCATGATGTACGATAAAGAAAATCTAAATTTCTTCATCAGTTTAGGCCAATATGTATTCTGCCACATATTTTTGGTAAAAAAAATCCCAATAAGCATATATTGATTGGTTTGCACAAAAGTTATAGCGTCCACAAAATAGGGGATAGATATAGGGACTCTCATTTATTTTTTGTTTGTAATGGTGGCGATATGCGATTTTTAGCGGGACTGCGACATTGCGTTGGACAAATCTGACCCCAAGTGACACTTTTTGGAACCAGTGACACCAATACAGTGATCAGTGCTAAAAAAAAAATGCACTGATATATATAGGTATAAATGACACTGGCAGGGAAGGGGTTAACACTAGGGGGCGATCAAGGGGTTAACTGTGTACCATGGGTGTGTTCTGTGTGGGATGGGCTTACTGGGACAACACAGAGATCGCTGTTCCTGATCACTAGGAATAGCAGATCTCAGAGTTGTTCCCTGTCAGAACAGGGACCCGCCTTGTTTACATAGCCTCTCTGTACCGGTGTGCAGCATGTGCACGCGTGCCCACACTATCTCATCACAAACTGCAAAAGGTGGTCGGGAAGTGGTTAAAATAAACTTACCATTAAAATTATAGACTGATCATTTCTTTGTTAGTGGGCAAACGTACAAAATCAGCAGGGGATCAAATACTCTTTTTTTCCGCCACCATAGGGCTGGGGAAAAAATAGATTTGAATTTTTTTTCACCAGGACTGGCGCTTTTTAGGCGAAGCCGCGGCTTCGGTCTAGTCTGCGAGGCCGGACGCCGCGGACTAGGCTGCAGTCACAGCCTCGCCTAAAAACTCCTGCCTGCAGCTCCTCAGGACCCCCAGATTTTTTGGGGGGAGAAAATCACCCAGCTCTACGCCACCATACTGTAATGTCATCAGGACAGGAGTGATGGTAAAAACTTTACAGATGAAACAAAAGGCATCACAAAACCTGGAGAGATGTTCTAACTTTTGCCCGCTGTGCAGAAAAAAAGGATTTTTGTACTCACCATAAAAGTGTTCGACGGACACAGCGCTCCATTAAACCTGACTATAGGGCTATATCGCCTTCTGCAGGAGTAGGACTAGGCAGAACAAAAAAAACTTGGCTACGCCCATGGGTCGTCCTCAGCTTGTAAGGCAGAAACCTGGCCCTTGATGGTACTCAAGGCCAAATTATGCTCAATACCCTGTTGAAGAAAGGCCAAAATCCAAGCCACAGAAAAGGAGCGAGAATGAGCGCCAATCCAATCAAATGTACACTTTCCACTTACGATGGTATATCTTTGTAGAAGTTGACTTCCTCGTCTTCTACATAGTAGGGATCACTGATCCAGACAAACCTCTACACCTTAATGCCTGGTTTTCAACAGCCAAGCCATCAAAGCAGGATGGAAAGCAGGATGGAAACTCGGCTCTTGGGGCAACTGGTCTTCGCTGACAGGTAGCCCCCAAGGGACATTTACAGCCAGCAGAATGACCGGAAGACCTTCGCCCTTGATCCTTCGCAGGAACCGCGGCAGAATCTCGAGAAGAGAGTGGCACTAGCACGACTGCGGCATCTACCAGGGGAACACGTGACCTCGCCACAAACCTTGTTATCTTCCTGTTGAACCAAACCTGCTGAAAGAGCCCTGTACAGGCTTGTGCAAATGGGACTGCCTTGAAGGTGGACACCACTAGGCCCAGAACCTGTATGCAAGTCAGGAGAGAAGACTGCGTGACAGCAGCCAGATAATCACGGCCTGTGGTTCCCGAAGTTTGACCTGAAGGGGGACCACCTAGGGCAACATTAAATCCAGCGTCAAACCCAGGTGATTCGATTTAATGGATGGGGATAGGGGGGATTTTAGGTAGTTCGGACATCACCTTTGCAGGAATTATACCCACACAAGGAGACTCCGGGCCTAAAAATCCAGAAACAGACAAACTCTGCCCCTGTTCTTTGATACCCCCAAAAGGATCATTACGAAGAAGATCCACAAGGCCAGAAACCAGCGGAGATTCCCCCCCACCCCAGTTATGGGTGATGGCAGACCTTCACGCTGAAGGGGTCTTGTCTGCGGGGCAGAAAAGCCAGCTCTAAACTTACCAGACCACGGTTGCTTGGAACCTCCTGTGGAAGACTTGAAAGATCTATTTCTCTTATCTGCAGTCCTGGGACAACAAAAACATTTTTTAAACATGAGGAGAGGAGGGGGGGCTATGATTATGACGAGGCTCCTTCCCTTTCCTAGATTGTGGCAGGAAGGTACTATTCCCCCCCCCCCCCCCCCCCCCCGACATCCTTATCGATATATCCAGATTAGCCCCAAACAGGCGATCGCCTTGAAAGGGCAGATTGATGAGAGCTTTTTTTGGAGGCTTTGTCTACTGACCAGTTCTTAAGCCATAGTCCGCGTCTAATCACTACCGATGAAACGGAGAGCTTGGATGGCATGGGAGCCGCATCCAAAGCTGCATACATATAAACGGTGGCCCCTGGACCATATGGTCCTCCAGATCAACATAAGCAGAGGGAACCTGATCATTCCCCAGATCCTGGGGCAAAAGCTTGGCCCATTCAGTTAGAGTCTGACACACATGGGCCGAGGGCAGGACCGGTCGTGGTGCAGAACCTGCCATACTAAACATGCTGCGCGCCACAGATTCCGCTTTCCTATCGGGGAATCCTCTACTGGGATCATGGTTGCTTTATTCAACCTGGAAAAAGGAGGGTCCACCACCGACAGACTGGACCACTTCAACAGCGATTCCTCAAAAAGGTAACTTACTGAAAAACATTTGGGGACCACAAAGGGTTGCTTTGGTTACTCCTTATAGACAAATTTATTAAAATAGGGAAGAGAAGGAAACACCTTAGCTGCACGAGACGCCTTGTGTGTACAAAAAGGGACAGCCACACCCTCCATCTTTAAAGTCTCACACACTGCAGTAACGAGAGCATTCGCCAGCATTTTTTTCCTTTGCTGCTGCGATTGTGGAAGAGTCATCCTCACTATTGGATGGTTTAGGGAGCATGGTATCAAGTCCCACTGGATGGGCCATGTTCACAGCAGCCTCAGGATCAGAGGAGACAGACTGAGCAAGAGAAGGACGCTTCCTGCTAGGCCTTTACCCACACGCCACATCTCGGACCAAAGCCCGGTATGCGTATGCGACCCAGTAAAGACGTTTAACTCACAGGCCAGCCTCTGTCCATTAAGGCTAAATCTTTTTTCCCTCCAGGAGGAAAAAAAAAAAAAAAACGTCAAGGGAAGGAGAAGGGAAGGAGAAAAAAGCAAAAATTGCTTGGACCAAAAGATCCCAGCAGGGAACCTGGGTCTTTACTCCTGACTAGACAGAAAAACTGAATACCTATAGCAGAGAGAGCGTTATTTAACAGCTGAGGACTGCCCATGGGCGTAGCCAAGTTTTTTGTTCTGCTTAGTCCTACTCTTGCAGAAGGCGATATAACCCTATAGTCAGGATTAATGGAGTGCTGTGTCCATCGATGAACTAAAGAAAAAAGGAATTTTGACTTACCTGTACATTTAATATGGAGTACAGTACAGGATACAGGCTTGATATTCATAGACCCTGAGTAATAGGCTAGTACTTTCGGGTAACTGGACACTGGCAAAGCTTTTGAGGACACGCCCTCTGTGCTTCCCCCTATAACTCTACCACACTGAGTGCTCAGTTTTGTTGCAAGCAATACAAAATAGCACAGGAATGGAGGGGGAGACCTGTACTGTACTCCATAATAAGGAATTTACAGGCAAGTCAAAATAATTTTATCTTAATTGTACAGTATAGGAGTCATGCCTAAAGTTATATTAAAGGCTTAAATGTAAAATAAATAAATAAAAAACACACACACACACACATATACTTGCCTGCCCTGTGCAATGGTACTGCACAGAGCAGCCTCGACACTTCTCTTGTCTGGACGCTCCAACCCCCCCCCCTCCACTGCAAAGAGCAGAACACACTGATTAAGTGGGATTCCCTCAAACCTGTCCTCCTGTCCTGTAACGAATACTCCTTAGGATAAGAGATGGTTCAGCGCATTCTTCAAACCTTACTGCCCTTAAGCAGTTTTTGATTTGGGTTGAGAGAAGAAAATGGTAAGGAGTAAGAGTTTGGAACATTATTTTTTTTACCCCTTTGAAACCACCCACTGAACACAAGTAGTAACAACTAGTAACAGATGTCCCCCTACTCTTAGGAGTGAGGATGCCCCTTTATTGGGAAAAGGGCTTTGGGATAGACTTGGGGGATTTTGTGTTCCAAGTCTTACGCCAAAAGACAATGCTCAAACCTGGTTTAGCAGTTAAAGCCTGGGTAAAGCACAGAAGTGCTCTACATTTTGAAGAGGTAAAAGTCTCTGAGGAAGGGGATTTAGGGATGGGAAAAACTTTCATTACGTGACTGATGAATCTGTCGAGTGCCTTACCAAACAGACATTCTTCTTCAAAAAGCATTGGTGTAAGGGCGTCTTTTACAGACAGTTACAGCTGGCCAGGCTTTGAGCCACAAAATTCTGCGCATGTGAGAAGATATCAGAGCCATTCTGCACACTTGTATAGCTTCTCCTAGGGTATCAACACAAAGGCACAAGGCAGAAGGTAATAGCTATAAAATGCTCTGCAAAGGTACAGTTCTGGAATACAGGATCATGTTGGTTGTTCATTGCCCTAACCCAATTTGCTGAAGTTTGACAAACAGAAATTGCAGCAATAGCTGGTTGTAGAACTGGGCTCACATTTAGAAAGAAATAATAAAAAAAAAGGATTAGAACATAAGTACAGTAAGATGTTTAAGACTTAGTTTCTACTAAAAGGGACAGTCCATTTTTGTGAACTTTTTCCACTGGATAGAGCTTGGCAATGATTCTCAGAAGGGTGAAAATCCTTGGATTGATCCAATATTCAAAGATTGTTCATGCTTTTTGTTCATGAATAGGCAATGCCTTTTTAGATGTAGCAGGGCTCTTATTACTCAAAGGGATGGAAGGTGGAAGAGAATCAGATGGAGCAATGTCAAAGCTTTCGCACACAGCAGAAGTGAGCATGTCAACATTGGCAAGTATATTGCGTGAAGCTGTAAAATTAGGTGTAAAGGAGCCTGGGGGTGAGGAATCTTCCATGGCTTCCACTATAACCACTTCAGAGAGCCCCCGCCTTCTCCCTTTGTCTACCTATTCTAGAGCAGGCATATCAGAATCTGACTAAGGTAGCGATTCTGGGGGTGTAGAAAGCCTGTCACTTTTGAGCCCTGGGCAGTGATGGCTGTATTAAAACGGTTAGTTGTCTGAGCAATTATGGCATAGGTTCAGAAAGCTATGCCTAAATCAGGTAGGCTGCAAGATGTGTGGCTGAGATAGAGCAAAGTCTGGGTGTTTTTCAGGACAGAACGAATATTCACCTAATCTTTTGCCGAAGCTCCCTTGTGCCTGGTTCCTGCCATCAGTGAGGGCATTACCCTATGGAAGGGGACTTTAAACTATGGCCCTCCAGTTGTTCAGGAACTACAATTCCCATCATGCCTAGTCATGTCTGTGAACATCAGAGTTTTACAATGCCTCATGGGATGTGTAGTTCCTTAACAGCTGTAGGGCCATAGTTTGGAGATCCTTACCCTATGGGGTACTCATGGCATAGGGTAAGGAAATAGGGTATGTTAACTGCTCTAATGCATCAGAAGTGTGGCTCTTGCTATAAATTCTGGCAGCTGCTCAGTGGAGGTCAGACACAACTATTAAAGTTAATAAACACTTGGTTCTTTCAAAACTGGAGTGCTAATTTTGGGGTTAAACCCTTCACTGCCAGGTCCGTATGTCGTACGTACCTGACATTGGGGGGTTTTAAACATATTCCAAGTGGCTGCAGTCACTGAGATTGTGTGTAAATCTGACAAGCATTCTGCCCATCTGCCCATTGCGGGCCCAGGACTGACATAGTGGGTGCCGCCAGTTAGAGAGGAGGGATCAGAGCAGGCACATGTCCCCTCTCCATTCCTTCCTGTTGAATTGGAAAATGACGCCTTTGACGTCACTTCCAGGTCTGCCTCTCGGTGTCTCCACCAGCATGGCTGGGAAAGAATGTAATGCAATATGATCCGATCTGGAGCACAGGGGAGACGCTTCTTTAAAACAGTACTATATTTGGAGTTTAACCCTTCCGCTGCCAGGTCCGTGCCTGAAAGCGTGGGGGTTTACACACGTTCTAAGTGGCTGCAGTCACTGGGATTGTGTGTAAATCATCCAGCATCATTAAAGAGAAACGGTTGCCAGAAAATCATCAATTGATAAAAAAAAAAAAAAAAAAGTAAAAGAAAAATGATTTTTTTTTAAATTGTTAAAAATTTAAAAAAAAAAAAAAAAGATATACCCAACATAAAATCCCACCTCCCAACTTTTGAGGCCCCCCCACCCAAAGACGTAAAAAAGCTGAATGCGATATGTTACATATCACCGTGCACGCCAGAGTGAGAACAATATTTCCAGCACCAGATCTCCTCCGTAATGCTAATGACCTATATGTGGACTTTTAACATGTTGCCTATGGAAAATATAGGGTACTGAAGTTTGTTACCATTTCACAGGCAAACGCAAATTTAAGGTTTGGCATGCTGGGTATCCATTTACCTGGTGCAACCTTGTCTTTTATATTTTACCAAATTTTATTATATAATACCATTTATCAATAAATTGGGCCGTTTATTCAGTTTGTGTGAAGATACTACTTGGGATAAAATCCTAGGAACAAAGAACACGGAGGAAAAATGGGTGTGCTTTACGAGCATATTAAATAAGGGTATTAGCCAGTGCATCCCAAAGAGTAACAAATTTAAAAGCGCTAATAAAAGCCCTGGGTGGCTTAACTCCAACGTAAAAATTCATATAAAAGCAAAGGAGAAGGCCTTCAAAAAATACAAGGCTGTGGGATCATCATCAGAATTCCAACTGTACAAAGAATGAAATAAGAAATGTAAGGATGTAATCAGGGCGGTTAAGACAGAACACGAAAGGCACATAGTGGAGGAGAGTGAGACAATACCCAAGAAATTCTTTAAGTACATAGTAAAAGAGGGAAGACAGATCATATTGGCCCCATAAAGAATGATGAAGGGATTCTGGTTACAATGGAAGGTAAGATGGCGAAGGTTTTGAATGAATTCTTCTCCTCAGTCTTCATGAGGGAAACGGGGGGCTTCAGCAACCAAAACTGCAATGTTTATCCTCTTGACACGTCACAGGAAGCAGCCCCATGGTTAACAGGAGGATAAAATCAGAAACAGACTTGAACAACTTTACATAAAAAAGTCACCAGGATCAGATGGCTTGCACCCGAGGGTCCTTAAGGAACTCAGCCAAGTAATTGCCAGACCGTTGTTCCAAATCTTTACGAACACTCTACTGACTGGTATGGTACCAGCTGATTGGTGCTACATTGGCTTTTCTCCAATCTTTAAAAAAGGACCAAGATATAAGCTCTTGGAAGGGATAAGGGACCATATACAATATTTTAGTAATAAAAACTGTATCATTAGCAGTAATCAGCATGGATTCATGAAAAATCGTTCTTGCCAAACAAATCTATTAACCTTCTATGAGGTGAGCTGCCATTTAGATGAAGGAAGGCCCGTAGATGTAGTGCATCTGGATTTTGCAAAGGCATTTGATACAGTTCCCCACAAACGTTTACTATACAAGCTAAGGTCTGTCGGCATGGACCAAAGGGCGAGTACCTGGATTGAAAACTGGCTACAAGGGCGAGTTCAGAGGGTAGTGATAAATGAGGAGTACTCGGAATGGTCCAATGTGGAAAGTGGGGTCCCCCAGGGTTCTGTCCTGGGACGAATCTGATTTAATTTATTCATAAATGACCTGGAGGATGGGATAAATATCTCAATCTCAGTATTTGCAGGCGATACTAAGCTAATCAGGGCAATAGCTTCTCCGCAGGATGTGGAAACCTTGCAAGAAGATCTGAATTAATGGGGTGGGCAACTACATGGCAAATGAGGTTTAATGTAGAAAATGGTAAAATAATGCATTTAGGTGGCAAAAACATGAATGCAATCCACTCACTATGGGGAATCTAGGATGGAAAAGGACCTGGGGTTCCTAGTAGATGACAGGCTCAGCAATGGCATGCAATACCAAGCTGCTGCAAGCAAAGCCAATAGAATATTGGCATGCATTAACCACTTGACATCCGCGCTATGGCCGAATGACGGCCACAGTGCGGACCTGAATTCCCGGCCTCCCCTGTGCACGCGCCCTACAAGGCGCGTGCCGAGCGCACTGTGATCACCGAGTCACCGAGACTCGGGTGATCATCGGTCCGAGTAAGGGGCCGGTCCAGGCCCCTTATGTGATCAACTGTCAGCCATTGATAGCTGATCACATGGTGTAAACAAAAGATCGGTAATAGTTTTTTTTTTCTATTCACGCAAAAAAAAGCCGATCACCGTCTCAGATGTGAGGGACATCAGTCCCGAAGTGGAAGAGGCACATCTGTCTCATCAGTGCCACCTAACAGTGCCCACAAGTGCCACCTATCAATGCCCACCAGTAGTGCCAATTAGTGTAACTGATCAGTGGCCATCACTGCCGCCTATCAGTGCCCATCACTGCCGCCTATCAGTGCCCATCACTGCCGCCTCATCAGCGTACATCAATGAAGGAGAAAAATTACCTGTTTTAAATTTTTTATAACAAAACAAAAATTTTTTGTTAAAAAAAATGTAAAAAGACTGAATTTTTAACAAAAAATAAAAACCGCAGAGGTGATCAAATACCACCAAAAGAAAGCTCTATTCGTGGGAAAAAAAAAAATATCATTTGGGTACAGTGTTGTATGACCGCGCAATTGTCATTCAACATGCGTCAGCGCTGAAAATTGGTCTGGATAGGAGGGGGGGGTTTAAGTGCCCAGTAAGTGGTTAAAAAGGGAATTACCGTATTTATCGGCTTATAACACGCACTTCTTTCCCCTTAAAATCAGGGGAAAATCGTGGGTGCGTGTTATACGCCGATCCCTGCTATTTTGTGATCTATCGGAGCGATCGGCGCCGACATTCACATAGCGTGTATTTTTAAATATGGCGCCGCGGAGTTCGGAGGGACTCGGCGGCGCTCGTTCAGCTGAACGAGCGCCGCCGAGAACACAGTGACTGGGCAGAGCCGAGATACACATAGCCGAGGGTTCTCGGCTCTTCTCGGCGCCGTTCACAGTCCCGCCATTGGACCTGTGTTATGTCCATCATAGGGACTGGGCGTGACTGTGAACAGCGCCGAGAAGAGCTATGTGTATCTCGGCTCCGCCCAGTCACTGTGTTCTCGGCGGCGCTCGTTCAGCTGAACGAGCGCCGCAGAGTCCCTCCGAACTCCGCGGCGCCATATTTAAAAATACAAACTAAACTTGTGTATGTGGGCGGCGATCATAAAATGTACACTGGGGACAAGGCTGCACTGACCACTGGGGACAAGGCTGCACTGGGGCAAAGCTGCACTGAAAATTCTGCACTGGGGCAAAGCTGCACTGACAAGGCTGCACTGGGGCAAAGCTGCACTGACAAGGCTGCACTGGGGCAAAGCTGCACTGACAAGGCTGCACTGGGGCAAAGCTGCACTGACAAGGCTGTACTGGACACTGGGGCAAGGCTGCACTGACAAGGCTGCAGATGGACACGATAACGCTGCATTGATGGGCATTTAAATGTAAGTTTTTTTCCCTTAAACTTCCCTCCTAAACTTGGGGTGCGTGTTATACGCCGATAAATATGGTAACTCTAGAGATAAAACAATAATTCTCCCACTCTACAAGACTCTGGTCCAGCCGCACCTAGTGTATGCTGTCCAGTTATGGGCACCAGTCCTCAGGAAGGATGTGCTGGAAATGGAGTGAGTACAGAGAAGGGCAACAAAGCTAATAAAAGGGACTGGAGGATCTTAGTTATGAGGAAAGATTACTAGCACTGAACTTATTCTCTGGAGAAGAGACGCTTGAGAGGGGATATGATTTAAATGTACAAATACCGTACTGGTGACCCTACAATAGGGATAAAACTTTTCTGCAAAAAGGGCATTTAACCACTTCCGGACCGCTGCACGCCAATATACGCCCTAAATTTGAAGAGGAATATCGTTATGGCAGCAGCTAGCTGCCATAACCCCGGTATCCGCTTCTTTGGCCGGCGGTTCGGTTTCCGATAATGGTGGTCTCTGCGGTGGATTCGCCACAAGATCACTTTTAGCGGCAGCGGGAGAGGGCCCCCCCTTCTGCCACGCTCCGGTGATCGAGGAGGAAGAGGTGATCGGATCCTCTTCCTTGCTGGGTATGAAGACAAGTGAGGGGAAGATGGCCCCCACCCGTCTCCATACTATTGCAGGGCAGAAGTGACGTCAAAATGTCACTCCCGCCCATAGATCTTAAAAGGCCCATTTTTTTTTTTTTTAAATGACAATTTTTTTTTCTTCTATTGCATTTTAGTGTAAATATGAGATCTGAGGTCTTTTTGATCCCCAGATCTCATATTTAAAGTGGTCCTGTCATGCTTTTTTTCTATTACAAGGGATGTTTACATTCCTTGTAATTAGGAATAAAAGACATTTTTTTTTAAAAAAGAACAGTGTAAAAATAAAAAAGGTAAAATAAATAATATTAAAAAAAAATTTCAATTAAACGTGTCCCGCTGAGCTCACGTGAGCAGCGCCCGCATATGAAAACGGTGTTCAATCCACACATGAGGTTTTGCCGTGATCAGTAGATTGAGAGCAATGATTTTAGACCGAGACCTCTGTAACTCAAAACATGCAACCTGTAGAATTTATTATTAAACATCGCCTATGTAGATTTTTAAGGGTAAGTTTGTCACCCATTCCACGAGCGGGCGCAATTTTGAAGCGTGACATGTTTGGTATCAATTTACTCGGCATAACATTAGCTTTCACAATATAAAAAAAAATTGGCTAACTTTACTGTTTTTTTTTTTTTTTTTAATTAAAAAAAGTGGACTTTTTCCAAGAAACAGCGCGCTGCGCAAATACGGTATGACAGAAAGTATTGCAATGAGCACCATTTTATTCTCTAGTGTTAGAAAAAAAATGTATAATGTTTGGGGGTTCTAAGTCATTTTCTAGCAAAAAAAAACACTGTTTTAACCCTTTCATGACTAAGCCTATTTTTGAAATTTGGTGTTTACAAGTTAAAATCTGTATCTTTTGCTAGAAAATTACTTAGAACCCCCAAACATTTTATATATATTTTTTAGCAGAGAATCTAGAGAATAAAATGGAGATTGTTGCAATATTTTATATCACACGGTATTTGTGCAGCGGTGTTTTAAACGCAAATTTTTGGGAACAGGGACACTTTCATGAATTTTAAAAAATCCATACAGTAAAGTTAGCCCAATTTTTTTGTACAATGTGAAAAATGATGTTACGCCGAGTAAATAGATACCAAACATGTCATGCTTTATAATTGCACACACTCGTGGAATGGCGAGAAACTACGGTACCTAAGAATTTCCATAGGCGACGCTTTAAATTTTTTTTACGGTTACCAGGTTAGAGTTACAGAGGAGGTCTAGTACTAGAATTATTGCTCTCGCTCTGAGGATTGCGGCGATACCTCACATGTGTGATTTGAACATCGTTTACATATGTGGGCGCGACTTCCGTATGCGTTTTCTTTGCTGCGCGAACTCGCGGAGACGGGGGCGCTTTAAATTTTTTTTTTACTTTTTTTCTCATTTATTTTATTTATTTTTATAAATTGTGTTTTTAAAAAAAAAAATTTTTGATGACTTTTATTGCTGTCACAAGGAATGTAAACATCCCTTGTGACAGTAATAGGTGGTGACAGGTACTCTGGGGTCTAAAAGACCCCCGATCCCTCCTTTGCACTTCAAAGTATTCATCTGCGTACGCTCGGCGGGAAGAGGTTAAACAACAAATCTCAAAAAGAGGCTCGGTCTAAGTGGTTAAAAAGACTTGCTGCCATTCACTAAAATTAGAGGGAAATCGATTTAACCGGAAGCTGTGTAGAGGGTTCTTTACGGTAAGAATGTGGAATTCTCTTCCACAAGCAGTAGTTTCAGCAGGGAGCATAGATAATTTAAAAAAACTATTAAATAGGCACTTAAATGACCATAACATACAGGGATATACAATGTAATATTGACATAAAAGGACACACAGGTTGGATTTGATGGACTTGTTTCTTTTTTCAACCTTACCAACTATGTGTGCCCTAAAATTTACTTTAGTGTATTTTTTACTGAAATTTTGCATTTCCTAGATCTTTGCGGTAATATCGTGTGGCATAAAAAATTTGGAACTACCACTATATTATTCTCTGGGTGTCTGCTTTGAGAAAGTGAATATATAAAACACAAAGCGCTGTGATGCTAAATAGCTGATAATTACACATAAAACCAAGTGAGGCTGCTATCAAAAGAGAGTGTTTTCAGAGTCACTTAAAAAGAATAAATAATGATATTTGAAGCGCTTCACAATGTGCATAAAAATGAGTATATATGAATAAATATAAATAAATATAAATACTCAAATAAATCCAGCGGTGAGTAAAATTCCTAAAAAATCTAGCAATCAAAAAAGTGTAAAATTATTAGTGCCACCAAATGTGTAAAAAAATCCACATAAAAACAAATATATAGGGATGTATTCAGAAGGTTCAATTATACAAGTGTAGAATCCGATTGGTATAGAGCTTTGATCCGGTCCCACTAGCAAAGCTGTTTAAAAACACTTGCTTAATTAAGGTGCTCATTGACATTTATAGTAACAATGTTTCTTTTGCTTCTGTTCACAACCAATGTGAGAATCATAAACAGATCTCATTTGACAGGCAGATAAGAGAAAAAAACAATCATTGTGCAATAGTTAGGATACCAAGGTACAGAGGCAAACTTCTATCCACTCACGTGTGCCTTATAATGATAAGGCATATGCAGGTTTTACTATAGCAGTCAGCCGCCTTAGACAGGAGCAGATTCACTGCAGTACAGTGTGATACTGCTGATCTGCACAGAGCGTCCTTGGCTCCTCCCACGCGTTGCATCACAGTCACGTGACTTTTTCAAGTCAAAACCTGCATATGCCTTATTATAAGGCACATGTGAGTGGATAGAAGTTTGCCTGTGTACCTTGGTATCCTAACTATTGCACAATGATTGGTTTTTTCTCTTATCTGCCTGTCAAATGATTTCTGTTTATGATTCTCACATTGGTTGTGAACAGAAGCAAAAGAAACATTGTTACTATAAATGTCAATGAGCACCTTAATTAAGCAAGTGTTTTTAAACAGCTTTGCTAGTGGGACCGGATCAAAGCTCTATACCAATCGGATTCGACACTTGTAAAATTGAACCTTCTGAATACATCCCTATATATTTGTTTTTATGTTGATTTTTTATGTGGATTTTTTTTACACATTTGGTGGCACTAATAATTTTACACTTTTTTGATTGCTAAATTTTTTAGGAATTTTACTCACCGCTGGATTTATTTGAGTATTTATATTTATTCATATATACTCATTTTTATGCACATTGTGAATCGCTTCAAATATCATTATTTATGCTTTGAGAAAGTATATATTATTTTTTAAGCATGTGTGCAAAAATGGAAAACAGACTCGAAAGGGTTAAAAAATGTATTAATAAATGTGCCTGGAGTTGGGCTATAAATAACAGCTCAGCATGTTTGGATGGTCACATATGTAAATGAAAACCCCTATAAAATGCCATGATTTTATGACATACATGACTTTCAGCAAACACTGCACGTTTCTATTACTGTCCAGGAGAAAGGGCAACAACGGAGCACACATCTCTATTCTGCTTTAGTTTTTAAGCATGATTGTTTGTATAATGTTTCTGACACACTTGAACCCCTGCAACACATCAGTTTCCCGATGCAAACTAACACTATCGATTGTTTTTCCATCATGTATGACAAGCATGCAACTATCTTTTTCCATGCAAAGCACACTTTTTAATAAGGTGGTCTCACATGAGAGCACATAACACTATAAATATTACATGTCGCCGGTACAGATTCAGTGAATACTGTAGGATGTATATCCAACTGTTGGTCAGCAAGTCTCACGCACCTATGCTTGAAGTCCCACCACTGCGCTCATGCAAATGCACGCTACTAGAGCTGCCACTTGAAATAGTGATAAAACGTAAACGTATTTAACCACTTGCCGACTGCGCTATAGCTGAATGTCTGCAGCGCGGTCGGATAACTCTGGGAGGGCACACTATGACGTCCTCCCAGACCCGGCACGCCCCCGAGAACATCAGTGACTGCCGGGTCCAGAGGACCCGGGGAATCACAGTAAACGGCCACTCAAATGATGGAGCGATCACTAGTAAACAAAACGACATCACGTCTGGCTCCTCTCTCCCCTCTCTGTACAGTGCGAGGGGAGAGGGGGAGAGATCAGTGGCAGCAGCGCTGTGGGTTGGATGTGTAGTGTATCCATCCATACCCAGCCATACATGCTCAGCATACCCATCCATACTCACTCACCCATCCATACCCAGCATACTCGCTCACCCATCCATCCTCAGCATACTCATCCATCCATCCATCCCCAGCATACTCATCCATCCATCCATGCTCAGTCATTCATACTCATCCATACTTGGCATACTCATCCATCCATCCTCAGCATACTAATCCATCCTCAGCATACTCATCCATCCATACTAAGCATACTCATCCATCCATCCTCAGCAATACTCATCCATCCATCCTCAGCAATACTCATCCATCCATCCTGAGCCATCCCATCCACCTCCATCCATAATTAGCCATACCCATCCATACTCATTCATGCTCAGCCATCCCCATCCATGGCTCATCCATCCCACATCCATGCCACTACAGTGCCTGAAAAAAGTGTAATAGTTACTCAAATTAGATTTAAAACTTCTGCCCCTGGAACACCTGACAGTGCTCCCTGAATGTTGGTCCTCTGTATGTGGCCACGCTGTGGAAAAGTCTCACACATGTGGTATCGCCGTACTCAGGAGGAGTAGGAGAATATATTTTGGGGGTGTAATTTTTGGTATGTGCATGCTATGTATTAGAAACATTGTGTAAATGGACAACATTGTGTAAAAAAAAAAATGCATTTTCCAAAAACTTGTAGAAAAAAAATGACATGTTCAAAAGACTCGATATGCCTCACAGATTATACACTGGGTTGTTTTCTTTCCAAAATGGGGTCTTTTTTTGGGGTTTCCATTGTCCTGGTTCTCCAGGGCCTTCAAAAGTGTAAGAGGTAGTTAAGAAATTATATGTGTAATTTATGCTCCAAGAACACCTGGTCCCTGCATGTTGGGCCTCTGTATTTTACACGGTATGTAAAAGTCTCACACATGTGGTATTGCCATACTCAGGAGGAATAGTAGAATGTGTTTTGGGGTGTAATTTGTGCTATGCATATGCTGTGTGTGAGAAATAACCTGCTAATATAACAATTTTGTGAAAAAAAAAAAGAGAAAAAAATAAAAAAAAAAAATCTTGATTTTGCAAAGAATTGTAGGAAAAAATTACACCTTCAAAAATCTCACCATGCCTCTTACTAAATACCTTGGAACCTTTCCAAAAAGGGGTCATTTGGGGGGTATTTGTACTTTCCTGGCTTGTTAGGGTCTCAAGAAATGATTGGCCATCAGTATTTCAGGTGTGATCAATTTTCAGAGATGGGCACCATAGCTTGTGGACTCTTTCACAAAGAACAAATAATATACATCGATTTGGGTTATTTTTACCAGAGATATGTAGCGGTATAAATTTTTGCCAAAATATATGAAGAAAATTTACAAATTTGCAAAATTTTATAACAGAAACAATGAAAACTATTGAACTTATTTGTTTTGGTTTCTTTGTATGTATGAATTGCATGGGTTGTTGCCTATATGTGGTGAGCACCTTTAGAAATATATTTACCTAGATAAATGGTAACGTGTTCAATACTTATTTTACCCTCTGTATATTGACAGAGCTTAGACTGTGCAAACCTCTGCGAATACATTTAGCTGATTAAACCAACTATAATTTTTCTAACCTGAACTACAGTATTGCAATATTTTTGAAATGCGCTCAAGGTTATATGAAAACAATGCATTTAGTTTAAAAAGGTCTTTGCTAGACCAATTCAACTGCACTTGAGTAGTAGGCATAAAAGTTTAATTGCTTTTTTTTTTTTTTTTATATTATGCATTACCTACTCTCGATATGCTAAGTGAATAGCTGGCAAAGCTGTGAGTTGCATAGTGCTGGATACAGAGAGAAAAACACCTATATTGCAATTCAGAAAGCCAATGGTTATTACCTGCAAAACACGTATGCAATTACTTTAAAAATATGTAGAAAAAAGCATTGCGAACAAGTCGGGCAGAAAAACTATAGTGGGTCTTTTTGCCAGATAAACATTTTAAGAGGTTAGTATTAGCATTGAATTTTTTATTCATCTATAACGTCGTTATGTGTGGTGGAGGTTTTGAATTAACATTTTTGTCCTCTACTTTCAATAATCTTATGTCCAATAAATTATACAAATTTTTGATAGCATACTGTCTGGGGTCACTTTATACCAACTGCTGGGCATCTGCCCGATTTTTTGCGATAGTGTTAGCATATGCCATATACTATATATATTCAATATCTATATCTTTATTTGCCCTAAAGGAATATTCTCTGTAACAGTGCCAGTGGCTCTGAATACATCCCTGTAGTAACATTTCAAACAGCGAGTCACCCAACATGTCAAGGACATGAAGCTTTGAAATTATACAAGCATCTAAAGTGCCACTAGCACTGTTTAAACCTGGAGGCATAAGATCTGATAAGACAAAGATAAAAACAGAACTAAAGCCCTTTAGGTTCTAAAGGGGGTGGGAATTACAATTTTAGATCATACCTTTATATTTAACCCTTTCACTGCCACTGATAAATGTCACACACAGGCACATTGTAAAGCAGCCCAGAACATAAATAAATATGACATGGTGACTTGTCAGCTGTCAAACGGAAGCAACCGCTTCCATACACCCATGGGATATTTTCAGCCCTCCCTATTATAATAATAGGGTCATTATTCACGGTTAACTACAAACTGATGACCTGTAGAGGCTTTTGAAGTATCGCCTATAGAAAATTTAGGGTACAAAAGCTTGTTGCTGTTTCACAGGCATGCACAAATTTTCCGGTATGACATATGGGGTATCCAATTACTCAGAGCAACCACATCTTTTACATCTTACCATAAAAGATTTGTGATAAATTGCCATTTTATGCCATAAAATTAACTTAAAGTGATACTAAAGTCTCTTTTTTTTCACATAACCACTTGCTGACCGCCTCACGCAGATATACTGTGGCAGAATGGCACGGGAAGGCAGAGTAGCGTATGGGTAAGTTACTCCCCACCCGCAGTAACCCCGATTGCCCCCTAGTTAACTCTTTCACCAGTGATCACTGTATAAGTGTTACGGGTGATGCTGGTTAGTTTGTTTTTTATACCCACCGTTTATTACCCAATAAAGGGTTAACCCCTGATCTCCCGGTGGGTGATATCAGTTAGGTTTTAGGTTCAGTTAGGGTCTGCGTCACCCCAGGCAGCGTCAGATTAGTTCCAGTTGCGCTAACACCCATGAACGGGGCATACACCTCCCTTCGTGGTATAGTATCTGAACGGATCTGATCTATACTAGCGTCCCCAGCAGTTTAGGGTTCCCAAAAACGCAGTGTTAGCGGGATCAGCCCAGATACCTGTTAGAACCTGCGTTTTGCCCCTTCGCCCAGCCCACCCAAGTACAGTATCGATCGATCACTGTTACTTACAAAACACTAAACACACATAACTGCAGCATTCGCAGAGTCAGGCCTGATCCCTGTGATCGCTAACAGTTTTTTTTTGGTAACGTTTGAATCAGTAGCTACCAGTCAGGAGCTTTTTTACCTGTGAGTCTCACTAGTGTACCAGTAAATTTAGAGCCCAAAATGGCAAATCGAAGGTACACTAGTGAAGAGGCCTACACGTTTCTGAGCATGACAGATAGTGAAGAGGAAGTCACTCATCTGTCAGATTCAGGCTCAGAATACGATCCTGTAGACGACAGCGGCTCCATGACAGATAGCTCTGATGACGGAGTTGTGGTCCCTGCCAAGGTCAGGCGTACCAGACCCCGATCTTCTTCTGCTGTTGAGGTGCAAGAACCGCAGGGCTCTCATATGGAGCAGAGGAGTACTAGTGCCGCTCATCCTTCTGGTGAACTGGCAAGCACCAGCGGCCTAGTACACCCTGGTCGTAGTCAAACCAGCACTGCAGTAACACATGGCGAGTCCCATAACTGCAGTTCTAGTTGGTGAGGTGGCAAGCAAAAACAGTGTTCAGCTGCCACCAAGAAGACAAAGACAGGCCCGTTGAGCCCATAGTGCCCTTCCTGCTGCATTTGCCAATCCTAATTGGGAACCCACCACTTCTGCAGCACCCGTACTTCCCCCATTCACTGGCCAACCCGGCATTCAGGTGGAAACAGTTGATTTTTACGTCACTTGATTTCTATTCGCTGTTTTTCACCGAAGATCTCTATAGCTCTATTGTGGACCAAAGTAATTTGTATGCTGGTCAATACATCGCCGCTAATCCCCAGTCCTCCCTTGCCAGAGATTGGAAACCAATTACGCTTTCCGAACTTAAGCCCTTTCTGGGCCTATCCCTCGACATGGGCATAGTTAAAATGAGTATGTTGCGGTCATACTGGTCCACTGACCCAATTTACCATATGCCCGTGTTCTCTGCCTCTATGACCAGGGCACGATACGAGCAGACCTTGTGGTTCATGCATTTCAACAACAATGAACTCTGTCGTCCTCGTGGAGACCCTGGATATGATCGGCTCTACAAAATTCGGCCCCTAGTAAACCACTTCAACCAACGTTTTGCAGACTTATTTACTCCCCATCAAGTTGTCTGCATTGATGAGTCCCTGATTAAGTTTTCTGGCCGCTTGTCTTTCAAACAGTATCTTCCCAGCAAGCGTGCCAGATACGGGGTCAAGATGTATAAGCTCTGTGACAGGGCCACAGGCTATACCTGTAGTTTTATGGTTTACGAGGGAAAAGATAGCCACGCAGAGCTGGAGAACTGGCAAGATTGTTATCTGGACAATTATTACACAAGCGTGCCACTTTTTAGTCACTTGTTTGATCATCAGATTGGAGCATGGCACCGTGCGACCTAATCGCCGGGGCTTTCCCCAGCGGCTTGTAGATTCTGTCTTAGGCTGGGGGAGAGAGCCTTTCCGAATTTAAGGCTTCAAGTGTAATAATTTGCTTGTTGTGAAGTGGAGGAATAATAAGAATGTTTTCGTTCTTAACTCCCTTCATGCAGACACAACGGTCCAAATGCCTACGGCGACTGGTGTTGTGGAGAAACCTCCCTGTACCCATGAATATAACTAAAATATGGGAGGGGTGGACCTCAACGACCAGTTGTTGGCGCTGTACCTAGCTGCCCGTAAGGCCAGATGCTGGTACAAAAAAGTGTCTGTTTATTTCAATTGGCTTTGCTGAATGCTCATGTGCTATACAGAGCTTCAGGACGGACTGGATCCTTCCTTAAATTCCAGGAAGAGATAGTCAGAGCCCTTCTGTTTCCAGATGGTGCTCCACCTCACCTTCCCAATCCAAATGGCTGCATGAGAGGCATTTTCCGTATGTCCTCCCAAGTACCCCTACCCAACGAGCCCTCCAAAGAAGATGTAGTGTCTGCAGCAAGCGCGTGACACCCGCTATTATTGTCCCTCCTGTCCTGACAATCCTGGTCTTTGCATTGGTGAATGTTTTGAATGCTACCATACACTAGTTGAGCATTAGCGTAGGGTACAGCACTTCACAGACTAGGACACACATTCACAAGGTCTCCCAAGATGCCATCGCATTTTGAGAGACCCGAACATGGAGCCGTTACAGTTACAAAAAAAAAATAAAATAAAATATATATATATATATATATATATATATATATATATATATCTCTATAGATATAGAGATATATATATATATATAAAAAAAATACAAAAAAATAGTTTTAGTTTTATTGTTCTCTCTCTATTGTTCTGCTCTTTTTTACTGTATTCTATTCTGCAATGTTTTATTGTTATTATGTTTTATCATGTTTGCTTTTCAGGTATGTCTTTTTTTTATACTTTACTGTTTACTGTGTTTTATTGTTAACCATTCAGGTAGGCCATTCAGCTGCAGCGCGGATTTATCTTGCCAGCAACAGCGTTTGCTCCCACGATACATAAAGCCGTGGCTCCAGCGATGTAGGAGGTGATTTCACCACCACAGTTAAAAAAAAAAAAAAAAAAAAAAAAAGAGCATATTTGCCGAAGCATGGGGGCACCAGGGGTGGGGGAGCGATTTGCTCCTAACTTTTGCGGGTGGATGCCCCCATGCTTCAGTATATATATATTTTAGGCACAGATTGCGTTAAAAAATGTTTTATTTTTTACTATTTTTTTTTTTTTTTGTTATTTGCTTTGCAGGTATGGTATGTCTTACTGTAATGTTACTTTGTTTTATTAACCATCATTTGCTTAGCAGGTACGCCATTCAGTTGCAACGCGGATTTACTTATCTTGACAGCAACAGCGTTTGCTCCCACGATACATAAAGCCATGACTCCAGCGCTGTAGGAGGTGATTTTACCACCACAGTGTAAATTTTTGATTTCACTCGTCACTGCCTATCACAGTTTCGGAGGCCATGGAATGCCCAGATGGCACAACCCCCCCCCCAAATGACCCCATTATGGAAAGTAGACACCAAAAGCTATTTGCTGAGAGGTATGGTGAGTATTTTGCAAACCTCACTTTTTGTCACAAAGTTTTAAAAATTGAAAAAAAAAAGTTTTCTTAATTTTCAAAAACAAATGAGAGCTGCAAAATACTCACCATGCCTCTCAGCAAATAGCTTGGGGTGTCTAATTTCCAAAATGGGGTCATTTGGGGGGGGGGGGGGGGGGGGTTTGTGCCATCTTGGCATTTAATGGCCTTCAAAACTGTGATAGGTAGTGAGGAGTGAAATCAAAAATGTACGCCCTTCGAAATCCTGAAGGCGGTGCTTGGTTTTCGGGGCCCCGTACGCGGCTAGGCTCCCAAAAAGTCCCACACCTGTGGTATCCCTGTACTCAGGAGAAGCAGCAAAATGTATTTTGGGGTGTAATTCCACATATAACCATGGCATGTGTGAGCAATATATCATTTAGTGACAACTTTTTGTAATTTTTTTTTTTTTGTCATTATTCCACCACTTGGGACAAAAAAATGAAATATTCAAGGGCTCAACATGCCTCTCAGCAATTTCCTTGGGGTGTCTACTTTCCAAAATGGGGTCATTTGCCAATTTAGAGAGATAGGCAGTCAAACTAAAAGCTGTGTAAATTCCAGAAAATGTACCCTCGTTTGTAGACGCTATAACTTTTGCGCAATCCCATAAACGCTCATTGACTTTTTTTTTTTACCAAAGACATGCGGCTGAATACATTTTGGCCTAAATGTATGACTGAAATGGGAGTTTATTGGATTTTTCTTATAACAAAAAGTAGAAAATATAATTTTTTTTTTCAACATTTTCGGTCTTTTTTCGTTTATATTGCAAAAAATAAAATATCGCAGAGGCAATCAAATACCATCAAAAGAAAGCTCTATTTGTGGGAAAAAAAGGACGCAAATTTCGTTTGGGTACAAAATTGCATGACCGCGCAATTACCAGTTAAAGCAGCGCAGTGCCAAATTGTAAAAAGTCCTCTTTAGGGAGCCAAAAGTTCCAGGGCTTAAGTGGTTAAAAATAACAAACATGTTATACTTACCTGCTCTGTGCAGTGATTTTGCACAGAGCAGCCCAGATCCTCCTCTTATCGGAGTACCTCACCAGCACTCCTGGCCCCTCCCTCTTGCCCCCACAGCAAGCAGCTTGCTATGGGGGCAGCCGAGCCACTGCTCTTTCTCTATTCAGACCCCGAGCCAGGGTTTTGCCCGTCCCCTCTCCCCACTCATTGGCTCATTGACTATGATCAACAGCAGCGGGAGTCGATGGCACCCTGCTGCTGTCTCAGCCAACGAGGGGGGATAACTCTCGTGCAACATCGCAATCGAGATGGGGCTCAGGTAAGTATTAGGGGGGAGCTGCACACAGGTGTTTTTTTTATCGTAATGCATAGATGCATTAAGATAAAATAAAAACTTCTGTCTTTAGAACCAAGTTTATTTTTAAAGAAATGTTACACTGTTAATATCGTGTGACCTGGAACTACCAGCATTTTACTGTCCAGGGTCTTTCCTTTCAAAAAGTATTATATGGTTTTATGTAATCTTAATCCTAAAATGATTTAAGCATGCACAAAAAAATGCAAACGACTCTGGCAAAACTCCCAAACAAGAGGCCCTAGAGAATATGTTTTGTCTCATGATACTAGCACAATGGTTTCTCAAACTCATTGTTTCAGTAAAAAAGTGGCTCTGTCAAATCACTAACAAACACGTTAAGCATTAAAATTGTGCGTTCCAGTGATACAGCGACAAGCCTCAGTACACAAAGTTGCCCATAGGCGACTCTTTGTGCCTTTACAGTTCATCCGTTTTGAATTAACTGTGAATGAGTGCTTTCATTTTGACATGCGTAGCATTATGTATTAAGTGCATTTACATGGGGTAGGGATTTTAAACATGTTTGTTTTTTGTTTTTTTTTATGAATTGCGTGTTACACCCACAGTGTCACATACTGGGGGAACAATTTGAGCAATATCATGTACAAAGGCTTTAAAGCAGAGTTCCAACTATAATTTTTTTTTTTTTGTACAAATATATTATTTAAAATACTATTATTTATATGACTCACTGTTTAGCGATCGAAGTCTGCTCGATTGCAGATTTAGATCGAACGATGTCTGATTTTTTTTTTTGTTTACCCCTGGCATGTTCTATTTTGCTTGTGAAGCACCATCTTCCTGGTTATGGTGCTGCTGCTGGACCAGCATGCACCACCCCGTTCTCGCGCATGCACAGTAATGCGCCGTAGCGGCGCTGTAAAGTATACAGGTTGCCATAACAACGGGCGTCGACGTCGGAAGTGCCCACCCTGTTATGGCAACCTATGGCAGCTCACTGACTCTTGGGATATGATGACACACATCTCCCAGGAGCAGTAGCAAGCGGAGGCGCCGAGGAAAGTGACGTCAGGAGCCGAGGTGATGAAGGAGGCAGATTTCGAGGGACCACATAGCAACAGGCATAAAAGGTACGTAAAAAAATTTTCTCCAAATGTTTTTTTTTTTATTTCATGCACATTAATGACATTTTTTTTTTTTTTTTTTTTGGGTGGAACGCCTTTAACTAAGGAGTGATACGTGAGTGGCGTTTTAGAGAACTGCCAGGGTTGTGGTCTTCCCCTTGATGGTACTCAAGGCTTATTACTGATCCAGACAGATTGAAATAAAAGCTGGGAATCATCGTATGGAGTACTTCTGGGATGGTCGTGCTTCGCACTGAGAATTATACCTTTCAAGTGCGATGGTACACCTTATGTCGGAGAAGGAAAAACTGAAGTAGATAGGTCCCTATCCTTCAAGACCTGGGCTCCAAAAGCCAGTTCCTTTAAGTCAGCAACAAAGTCTCTTGTACCAAGAGCAAGACTGCTTCCCCTGGTATTCATTATAAGGACTTTTCAGTGGTGGAGCAGAAAGGGCTTCCCTAATTCCAGAACCAGATTTGTGACCCAACAAGCAAGAGCAAGCCAGTTACAGTTGAATGAATTGGTCCAGAGGCCAAATTTTCCTGCAACAGACTGGAGTGAATTTGGAAGTAAGAGACTGCCTCAAAGAAGGCTACCTTAAAGTCTAAAACCCTAATGCAGAAATGGGAGGTTTGGTTGGCTCCTGCACTGAAACGTCTGAACCTGAGAGTAAAAGGTTTGTAACATGTACTGCCGAAGAAAAATCTTAGGCAGAGATGCGTCCAGAAGTAGATTACGATATTCCAAGCAATGAGTTGGTTGTGTCTATTTACATTAACAGACACAGCCGGAGCCCTCTGTTTCAGTAGGAGAAGGGGATGCCCCAAGCACAAAGCAGGGCAAGGGCAGAGGCCAGAACCTTGGTGAAAACTCAATGTGCATTATACAGGCCAAAGGTAAGAGCAATGAACTGCTAATACCTACTGCAAAACACAGGAAGCGCTTGTTTGACAATGACATGCAAGTAGGCATCCTTAATATCTACTGAGGCCCGAAAATCCACCTGATGTAGGCCATCAATGACTGCCCTGGAAGAATACAGAACTTTTAATATTGCAATAATAAAATAATAGTTTTTACTATAAATCCTCAAGTTCATGGTACTTTAAATGCTCCCATCCTACTCCACTTGATGTCTTGTACATTAATCCAGTATGAGGTGCAGTGATTAATTCTTCTATCCTCAGCATTCAGGCTCTTTTTTCTATTCTATTAATGATATTGCAGGATTATTGCACCATATTTTCCGGTGTATAAAGCGACCGGGGCTTATAAGACGACCCCCTAATTTTACAGTTTAAGTTTTTGCCTATACTCACCGTATAAGACGACCCCCCTTCTGAGGCTTCATATTTCCCTTCTTGTTGGAGCTATATTGCGCTGAGCCAATCACGGCAATCCATGTATTCTATTAATGAATACAAAGCTTGCTTGGATTGGCAGAGGCTATAACATCAGCCCGCGGCTCTCTGACTCTCAAAGCCAATCCGAGCAGGCTACTGTATGTAGCCTGCTTGGATTGGCAGATGTTGTTACTCCAATCCGAGCAGGCTCTGTATTCATTAATAGAATACATTGCTCACTGGGATTGCCTCAGTAGTATATACTGTATGTAGCCGAAGCTACATACAGTATTTCCGCACATCCGACAGGGTGATATCCAGCGGGCGGCATTTTATACCGGGTGTATAAGACGACCCACGCTTTTTGGCCTTTTTTTTAAAGTGTAAAAGGTCATCCTATACGCCGGAAAATACGGTATCTCTCGCTCTCTCTAGATATGATATATATATATATATATATATATATATATATATATATATATATATATATATATATATATACATACATACACACACACATACATACACACACACACACAGACACACAGACACAGTGGGGAAAATAAATTGAGCTCCCTGCAGATTTTGTAAGTTTGCCCATTTGCAAAGAAATTAAGGGTCTACAATTTTTATCATAGGTGTATTTTAAATGATAGAGACAGAATATCAACCAAAAACCACATGATACAAATGTTATAAAATTGAGTTGCAGTTCAGCGAGTAAATAAGTATTTGATTCCCAAGCAAAACAGGACTTAATACTTGGTGGAAAAACCCTTATTGGCAAGCAGAGGTAAGAGGTTTCTTGTAGTTGATCAGGTCTGCACAGTGGTGTAGTGGGTAGCACTCCTGCCTAGCAGTAAAAAGGGTAACATTCATGTACGCAACAGTAATACTACATTCGAGATTTGACAGAAATGGTGAGAATCCCACTGCATAAATGATGATAATCCATGAGTGAGAGTCCAACGCGTTTCAAAATATATGAATACAATCTTCATCAGGGACAATTTTGCCATTTATGTCAAGAAAGCATCATTGGAAATTCCTCCATACCATCAGTCACCCAAAAAGCCTATGTTAGCCTTTCATCATGCAAAAGAACCCAAGGATATGAATATCCAACAAGGGTGTCAAAAAAGAAAAACCTAAATACGGATAAGGAACAGTTTTGTATGGTCCAAAAGAGGGCCCAGGGAAATGATAGCCCTAATAGAATGGTCCAACCCATGTATGGGACAAAAAACGATTTTTTGATGTATATTCACGATCCCCCAAAGGAAAAAGATGGGGTAACAACCAAATATGAGTAATGAATGGTCCCAGCGTAGGAATCCAACAGCCGTATCGTCTGCCCAAGTGGGTGGGACAAAGCGTGCTCCCCTCCCTGGGAGAAACCAACTGATGCAAAGAAAATGAAGCTACTGTGGCATGGAAAGGAAATGCCCCAAAGCATAATGTTTCCACCTCTGTGCTTGACTGTAGGGATGGTGTTCTTTGGGCCATAGTCAGCATTTTTCTTCCTCCAAACACGGCGAGTCAAGTTAATGCCAAAGAGCTAAATTTTTGTCTCATCTGACCACAGCCCTTTCTCCCAATCCTTCTCTGAATCATTTAGATGCTCATTGGCAAACTTCAGACAGGCCTGTATATGTGCGTTCCTGAGGAGGGGGACCTTGTGGGTGCTGCGGGATTTCAATTCATGGCAGCGTATTGTATTACCAATGGTTTGTTTGGTGACTGTGGTCCCAATTGCCTTGAGACTACTCACAAGCTCCTCCCTTGTAGTTCTGGGCTGATGGCTCACTTTTCTCATGATCATCCTTACCTCAGCCCTCAAAAATTTCACTCACCTGCTCGCATTTTGCGAGTGGATTTTGAGGGCTGGCGAGCTTTGGCTGCCTGGGAGCGGGAGGGTGGGTGGGTGACGGGCGAGCACCCCCGGCAGCCTGGGTTAAGGGGGTGTACTACTCCCAGCAAACGCGGAGGGGAAGAGAAAGGACAGCTGCCCAGATGATCAGAGCAAAGTAAACACAGCGCTAACAGCTTTCATTTCACATTGCTGTGTTCCCCGCAGCATGCAGTTACATACAGCCCCCTGCTCCTAGTCCTGGGACTGTGATAGACAGTTCACCCATCCAATCCCGGGCAATCTGTCAAAGTTCCCCGGCCAGGGGGCATGGCTGTATGTGACGTTGAGTGTCGGGAACACAGCAATTGAAATGAAAGCTGTTAATCGCTGTGTTCCCTGCGCTCTGATCATCAGGCCGAATCTCCTGTTCCTCTCCTCCCCTGAACAGGTAGGCTGCATGGTAGGTACAGGCTGAACGGTGGGCACAAGCAGGCTGCATTGGTGGACACAGACAGGCTGCATTGGTGGACACGGATAAAGTTGTTAATGTTTATTTTTATAACTTAATTCTGCAAAAAACATTTAGGTGTCATTTCAGAGGTACATAGTAGGTGAGGTTGAAAAAAGACACACGTCCAACCTATGTGTGTGGTTATGTGTCAGTATTACATTGTATATCCCTGTATGTTGTGGTCGTTCAGGTGCTTATCTAATAGTTTTTTTAAAACTATTGATGCTCCCCGCGAAAACCACCGCCTGTGGAAGGGAATTTCACATCCTTGCCGTTCTTACAGTAAAGAACCCTCTACATAGTTTAAGGTTAAACCTCTTTTCTTCCAATTTTAATGAGTGGCCACGTGTCTGGTTAAGCTCCCTTCTGCAAAAAAGTTATATCCCTATTGTGGGCTCACCAGTACGGTATCTGTAAATTGAAATCATATCCCCTCTCAAGCGTCTCTTCTCCAGAGAGAATAAGTTCAGTGCTCGCAACCTTTCCGCATGACTAAAATCCTCCAGACCCTTTATTAGCTTTGTTGCCCTTCTTTGTACTTGCTCCATTTCCAGTACATCCTTCCTGAGGACTGGTGCCCAGAACTGGACAGCATACTCTAGGGTGCGGCTGCACCAAAGTCTTGTAGAGTGGGAAAATGATCATTTTATCTCTGGAGTTGATCCCTTTTTAATGCATGCCAATATTCTGTTTGCTTTGTTAGCAGCAGCTTGGCATTGCATGAGCCTATCATCTACTAGGACCTTTTTCATCCTAGATTCCCCTAGATCTTCATGAGATCATTTATGAGGGTGTGTTTAGGGGTGGATTTAGGGGCGGGGCAACTGATGGTGAGTAGCCCTTGAGGCCTGTCTAGTAGCTCAGGACTTGAAATTTTGAAGCCCTGCCTTAACCCATGAGGCAAATTATTGCATGGAGCCCCAGACCGAGAACAATTGATGGTTATTTTATATTTCTTCCATTTGCAAATAATCGATCCAACAGTTGTCTCTTTCTTATCAAGCTTCTTGCTGATAGTCTTGTAGCCCATTCCAGCCTTGTGCAGGTCTACACTCTTGTCCGACATCCTTTGACAGCTCTTTGGTCTTGTCCATGATGGTGAGGTTTGAATGGAAGAAACATTCTGTGGACAGGTCTCTTTTATACACATAACGAGGAGTTGTTAAGAGCACCCTCTCAAATTGACACTACTAATCTGTGTATTACATGAGCACATACTGTAGCTAGTCTGGGAGAGCCAGAATTATTGTTGTTTTATAGGGGATCAAATACTCATTTTACTCACTGAACTGCAACTCAATTTATATCATTTGTATCATGTGTTTTTTTCTGGATTTTGGTTGATATTCTGTCTCCATCATTCAATCTGCAGGGTATCAAATAATTAATTTTCCCCACTGTAACATTTACATTTTAGACTGGATATTTTGCATACTTTTAAAGGCTGCTGCAACTGAAAGGTTTCAGAAGCAGCACCTTAGAGGGTACGCTGCAAGTTGCATGGGAACAGTTCTATTTTCATAGTATACAGTTTCATTTTTATAGCATAACTATTGTTCTAGTATTACAAATGGTTTTTTGGCAATCCAATAAAAGCCTACTTGAAAACACGCGATTGTGGTCTGCCATTTTTTTCTACAACTTCCTGGATGCCTGCAGCTTTGACTCAAATTCCTTTGGTTTACTTTTAAATTGCAAGGACTACACAGCCCATGGTACCTTGCTGCCTGCAAACCATTTCCTGTACTGACGCTTCCTTCTGAAACTCCTCCTGTCAGCACCTCCCATAGGAAACCAGGTTTTGTGATAGCAGTGCCTGTTCCCAGGACATAGTGAATAGGTTTCACAGAATTCAAGAAAGTAAATGAATGTGTGGGGTCCTTAAAGTTTACAAACTTCAAGTGCAAAAAAAGAATTGGGTCTTACCTCTAAAATCAGTATCTTGGAGTACAGTACTGGACACAAACAGAATCACCTGAAAGTACAAGTTATAGGGTCGTGCTTTCAGGTGATTTGACACTGGCAAAGTTTTCAAAGACATGCCCCCAGGCCTTTCCCCCCTATAAGGGTGGCCTGTGCCCCCTACTATAATGCAGATATTTACAGGCAAGACCAAATTCCTCTTCCCTTAATCATACAGCACAGGACAGATGCAAAGTATTCATAGAGCCTAGGAAGTTGCCAAGCAATGAATGAAAAGAGCGCGCAACAACTAGGTAAAGAGAACTGTGCCAACAGGCCCAACAAGGGTCACAACCAACTTTGCGGCCAAAAGCTGCATCTGCAGAATATTGGACATCCACCTGGTAGATCCTTCGAAAGGTATGAACAAAGGGCCAGGTGGCGGGGTTACACAGCTTGGCTACAGAGGTCTTGTGCCAGAATATCCAGGAAACGCTCATTGATGGTGGACATGGAAGCCAAGTGTCCATGTGAGGTCCTGAGGACACAACAAATAGAGGATCTGTGATCAAAGATGTTGCTTTCAGTCCAGCCAATGTAAAGAGATTTCTTTGGATGCTTTGAAGCAGGGCATAAAGATGGTAGAACTATGTCCTTATTGAGGTAGAAGACTGATACCAAATTAGGAAGAAAGGATGGTCTTGAGCATAAGACCATCATATTATCGTAAAGAATGAAGCATGGCTCAATACAAAGGAAAGGAATATCGATGATGGGTTCAAAGGGTGGTTTCTGCAGGGAAGAGAACCAAGCTGAGATCTCACAGAAGCCCAGGATGCTGCAACGGGAGCTTGATGTGAAATACACCTTGATCTTTTTTTTTTTTTTTTTTTTTTTTTTTTTAAACAGGGGAAAAGGGAAGCTAGATGTGTTTAAAAAAATAATGGATAAAGTCCAAAACCTGTCATTTCAGAGTGCATAAGGCCAAGTTCTGGTTAAGACCTAATTGTAGAAAGGCCAGAATGCGAGACAGAGTAATCTCTGGGGTTGGATTGCCTATGTTCACACCAGACAAGAAAAAAAAGGATTTCCAGAAGATTTTTCTGGAAGTGGCTTTTCTTGTTTTCAGCAAAGTAGTTATATAACAGACTCCGAAATTGCTCAGTCTCTTAAGAACTGGGCTTCAACAGCCATGCCGTTAAAGTCAGGGACTTAAAAAGGCATAGTAGATTAGTCTGAACTGAGACTAGGAAATTGTCAAGGCATCTGAAACCATTGTTATAGGATCCCTGACAAAGACAATGGTACAAAAATGTAGTTTGTGGTTTAATTTGGAGGCTAGAATGTCTACAGTCCCCCATTTCTGGTAATAAAGGTAAAGAGTACAAATGGATTATGTGGTGAAACTGAATGGGCTTAAAAAGGGACAAACGCCAAGTGTTCATAACATGATTAAAGTGGATGTAAACCCGAAAATTGTTTTTGTTTTATATCATACTGTAGAGTATAAGATTTCCTATCATTTGAGCCCAGTCTTGCCACAAAGAGTTAATCCATCTCTGAGCAATCCTCTTTTATTGTTCAGTGAGATAAATCTTGACAAACTGAGAAAAACTTTGTCAAATCCTCCCCCTTGCTGTGACAGGTGATTTACATATCTCGTGCACTAGCCTATTCCTACCTATTCCCTCCCACTCCTTTCTTCAGCAGCTCTGCAAGGATTGGCTGTTCCACACCTCACCATGATTTGGCATGCTTAAGTCATGTGGTTACTTTCCTGTTTTTTCACTGGATATTAGAGATCATAGCAGAAGTTCAGTGTAAGAAATACACAGGAGAAATGCATATTGACAAGGGGAGTGTAGAGTTGGGCATCTGACATCACGACTCCACCCACCGAGCTCCAGACAACAGACCCACCTACAGAATCTGCAGTTTTTCGGGTCTAATAACAGACAGGGGGGAGACATTTGACAGGTAAAGATACATGCAGGAGGCATGTATATCCTTATAGATAACCCCTATGGCAGTAGTTTAGAAAGGATGACATTGGGTTTACATCCACTTTAAGACATCAAAAAATGAATAGGTGATGAGACAATATGTGAAGGCGAGTAGTCCACCACCGATAGGATGAAGGCTTACCAGATGGTTTGAACTCAAAAGGACATATGTCCTATGAGTCAAACAGGCTTGTATTGGCAAGTGCCAAAGTTGAAGACATCAGACCCGGAGACCTTCAACACATAAGCCAAATTCTCATACAGTCATTGAGGTAATGATCTCCAAAGAAGGCATTTCCATACAAATGGATGGTTTCTCCCATATATTCACATGTATATCAAAGAAAGGAGAACAAAAGGCCACATAGGGTGATTCTGAAATTTAATGAGGTTAAAAGACTGACATTCGAGTCCCCCATTTCTGACATAACAGATTGAAAATGTCTGGTTGAAGGGACCATTCTTCTTGATCCAAGTAGTGGAAGCTGAGGTGATCTACATTATCCACTCCGTGGATGTGGGCAGCAGAGATTGCTGGAAAATTTGTCCATGAGATTATCAGGCTTGTTTCCTCTAACGCTGCATGACCCCTGGTGCCCCTTGATGACTGAGGTTTGCTACAGCCATGGATTTGTCCAACTGTCCCGTTTGGCATCCTCACAGAAGGGGGTCCGGTGTTGCAGAGCTATTCCTATTTCCCCTGGACTGACAGCATCAGGAACACTCCTCCCCAGCCTGAAAGAGTGGCACATATTATCATTTTTGGATTCAGGTCTATGTCTTGGGGGGTACATGGACCTGAATCCAAAGTAACACCACCTTAAGGGTCCCCAGGCATACAACTCACAAAGAGCACTATTCCCCCCAAATCCACACTCTGGTAACCCTGTATATGCCATATTAGAAATAATGACTGATTCATGCTGTTGGGGCCCATACTGTTAGAAGATGCTGATGTCATCAACTCCAGCCACCTGTCTGCTATAAATATATATAAGTATGTAAATAAGTCTCTTATGGCTTCTAAGAGTCTTTCACCCATTCTTGTTTGCGATAATTAACCCTGCTTTGTATGAAGGAGCTCTGTGTTGATATGTATGATTATGTATATTGTAGTCAGTGAGCTAGAAGACGGCAAGTCTACCCTGAAAGGTCATATCTCTGAGTCACCTATTCTGGGTAAATGATTAGATAACTAGCTCATGTTAATTAGGTTTCTGGTTACAGTTTGGATTGTCAGCCTGCTGTATATATTTGCGTGTCATCTCAAATAAATCAAACCAAATGAGTATTGCCTTGTTTGTAGCGTTTGGAATATCTGATATCTATATTCAGATTGGGAGGAAGCAGTATATGATGAAAGCACTCCTCAAAATGTTTTTATTGAAATTTTATAAGTCAGGGAACAGGTTCAAAAGCAATACAGGAATATACAATAGTAAGGTACAGTATAAAATTATAATATGACAAAAGATAACGTTGTCTCTTACTTTAATCAAAAAAATTGTCAACTCAGAGACATTTCCTATAGTGTTAAGAAAGCAAAAATGTTGAAACATAGACTATGATAGAGTAATGGAATCTCAAAATTATAATTTGAGAAGATCTAAACTTTTTAATAAAAGAAGCATTAAGGAATTATCGCTCTCATATTTCAAGTAAGAGGAAGTTCCAATGGTTAATAACGTCATAGAAACATGAAATATAATTAAAAGTGACACTATATGAACCTAATGAAGTGAAAGGAAAAAGAAAGGTAGGATAGCGAAAGAGCTGGAAAAGAAAGGAAAGAGGAAAGGAAATGAAAGGGAAGGGATCTCCGAGGTAAGGTGTGTTTTCAACCCTGTATTAAATATGAGAAAATAAAAATGCACAAGAAATTTACCCAGGTATGAATAAGGTTGCATCGAAATTAGAAGGCAGGAAATGTGTCGTCCAAGGAAGCCATATATTCTTGAATTTAGGAATTTTGTCATGCGTTATAGCCTCTGTTTTGGCATGAACCATGGCTTGATTAATTCTATAATTAGTTTCAGTTAATATCAGGGTACGAGTTTTCCAGGCTTTAGAGATTGTTTTGCGGCTGTAGTAATCTGCAGCATTAGCTTGAACTGATTATTAGAGAGAATTGTCGGTTTTAAATTCAAAAGCGCAATCAAGGGATCAGGAAGGATGGACATTGCAAATAATGTTGAGATCATGCGGAATATGTTTTCCCAAAACCTTTTGACAATTGGACAGGTCCACCAAATATCCAAACGTGATACAGGTTCAGTACAGCCTCGAAAGCAAGAGAAGGAGTAACTGGGGGCAAATTTCGCAATTCTGGTAGGAACTAAGTACCAACGTGTAAGTACTTTGTAGTTCGTTTCTAAAGCAGTTATATTTTGAGAGGAAGATTTTGTAGTAGTCCAAATCTTATCCCATATTGTTGTTTCCAATGAGAATCCAAGATCAGATTCCCACTTAGCTACATATGAGGGGGGAATAGAATCCGATTTAGAATGGAGTTGGGCATAAATGTTCTAAATAAGTCCTTTTGTATGGGGGTCATGTTTGCATATGTTTTCAAATGATGAAAGCACTCAAGCGGAGTGTGGGACGTTTCGTTTGGCTGGACAGGAGCATTGGTAGGTTGAGAGAAGGAGCACAATTGTTCTGGAAGCCTAGAACTCTCATGGAAAATCTCATTGTGGGATGTCTCCTTGATTTAAAATTTCGAGTGTGGACTCTTTTCTGGAATGAAAGCTTTTGCTTGGGATGTGTACAGGACTGGACCCAAGTATTCCAGGTGAAGAGAAGGCTGTAGAGCAGGTTTTTGGAAGTTCATCACCTCACTGAAGGCCTGGAGCATCTGAATTGTCCTGTGGACGTTTACACAGAGCTGTAATGGAGATAAAACCTTAAAGCGGAGTTCCACCCAAAAGTGGAACTTCCGCTTATATGCTCACCCCCCCCCTCCAGTGCCATGCACCTTTCAGGGGGAGGGGGGAACCGGGACCTGTTTTGACAGGTCCCCTTTCCCACCTCCGGAGACGGGGTAGTGGCCCGATCTCCCGGCAGTTCGGCCCTGCCTCCTCCTTCCCCCGCGCCAATTCGCGCATGCGCAGTAGGGAATGAGCTGTGAATCAGAAAGGCTTCACTGCCAGGTTCCCTTACAAGGAATGGCGGCGGCAGCACCCAGGAGTCGATCCAAAATCAACTGGGGTGCCGACACCGCGGGCTCCCTGGACATGGTAAGTGCCCTAATATTACAAGTCAGCAGCTACAGTATTTGTAACTGCTGACATTTAAATTTTTTCACCCAGGCTGGACCTCCTCTTCAAAAAGAAGCTCTTCTAGATAACCTGTGATCAGGATGTCCCTTGTTCTAAGAAGGGCAAGAAGAGGTGCTACTACCTTTGTGAATACTCGGGGAGGATACAAAGGGCAGTGTAACAAACTGAAAATGGTTGTATGCCACTGCAAAACAGCTTATGAGGTTGATAATAGGGAATTGTACTTATAGGCATTTTGGATGTCAACAGATGCCAGGTATTCCCTGTCTTAGGGAGGCAATTACCATTTGAAATTTTAGAATTTGAAGGTGCTTGTCTTATTCTGGACTTTAGATCCCTCAGCAAACGCCAGTTAGATTTTGATACCACAAAGAGGTTTGAATATAATCCTTTGAACCTCTCGTGTGGGTACTGCCACAACAGCTCCCTGGCACAAGAGATGGTTCAGGGCATTCTGCGAACTAACTGTTCTTGGGCAGTTTTTGGTTGATTTTAAAGAAGAAAGTGGTGAGGGGGTTGAGTTTTGAACTATATTGTGTACCCCTAGAATGTGTCAAACAGCTGATAAATTAATGTTCCACTATATGTATTCGCTTGGGGAATGGAAAGATGCACTTTCGCTTATTCATGTCCATGGTTACATCACAGGTATTCAGGGCCATTATATGGTCAAGTTGACTTTTTTTCCCAATTCTACCCTAGCAGATCTATTAAATGGTGTAATTTCCAGTGCCTTCATTCATGGCTTTTGTTTCTTTAATGATCCATATTTTACATGATGATTGCTAGCAATATTCTTACATGGAAATGACAGAAAACTTTTTACCTGTCAAAAAGCTAAAGTTCAAGTGAAGTCTCACACCTTTTATTTTCTTTATAGTCCTGTACCATTATTTTTTCGCTTCTTAATGAAAGCAGGATTACTTTCAAATTCACACTGTAGTACTCGGTGTTGGCAGCCACATATCCCTGTAGCACAAGCTTCCTCGCAGACTTTTATTGTAAAGAGCGTTGTTTCTGATCAGGGGGGTGTTACTCTGGTGCCTACTGAGCTCCACAGTCAGTGGTTGTTAGCTTACAGTCTTTTTGACTGTATATTGAATTCTTTGACTTCAAATTCAGCTTGTCTGTACAGGTAAGTGCAATTGGTTAAGATACCTTATTAGCTGTGCAGCTTAGTGAGGTGGATGGCTATCTATACATGCTAATTTTACAACATAACCAGTTCCCGACCGGCTCACGCAGATATACTGCGGCACAATGGCTCTTCTGGGCGAAACCCCATACGGCTTTCCCTTTAGAGGCCGCCGGAGGCGGGGGACCCTATGTGTGTGGCCGGCGGGCACGATCACCACCGGGCATGCATGAGAGCCAGCACAGGGAAGGGTGTGTGTAAACACACAAATCCCTGTTCTGTCAGGGGAGAGGAGACATTTTAAGTAGGACCAACGATATGTCTCCTTCCCCAATCAGTCCTATCCCCATATAGTTAGAACACACATTTAACCCCTTGATCGCCCCCTAGTGTTAACCCCTTCCCTACCAGTGACATTTACACAATCAGTGCATGTGTATAGCACTGATCGCTATATAAATGTCAATGGTCCCAAAAATGCGCCAAAAGTGTCCGATCTGTCGCAATACCGCTAAAAAACTGCCATTACTAGTCAAAAAAAAAAAAAAAAAAATGCCATAAATCTTTCCCATAGTTTGCAGACGATAAAAAATTTGCGCAAACCAATCAATATACGCTTATTGTGATTTTTTTTTTCCCCCGAAAATATGTAGAATATATATTGGCCTAAACTGATGAAGAAATTTGTTTTTTAAAAACATTTTTTGGGGATATTTATTATAGCAAAAAATCGTTTTTTTCCCCTAAAATTGTCTTTTTTGTTTATAGCGCAAAAAATGAAAACTCGCAGAGGTGATCAAATACCACCGAAAGCTCTATTTGTAGGAAAAAAGTACGCAAATCTTCCGGGGCTGAAGTGGTTAAATGAGAATATCATACTTCTGAAAAAAGTGGCGAAACATTGCCCAAACTTCCTTTCAGTAACAAACAAATCAGTAAATATTGCAAATGCTTACCTCACATATAAGGATCGTTTCTGGCTTGTACGAAGTGAACCAGATCCGGAGCTGATACTACTGTTCATCATCTGTTCCCTCAGATCATGAATCTTGGCCTCAAAACGACTATATTCTGCAGGAAATATGTAACAATGTTAGTTTTACATTTCCACATGAACAGCATATATTCTTGATTGTAATCAACACATTTAAGAAACCTTATGTAGGGTTTACTTAATTACCAAAAGTCTCCCTAGCAGTAGAACAGCTACTGACACCTCTAGTGTCCCTATTATGGCAACTGTAAAGTTTTTGTGTGCCTAAACTGCACCAGCTGTGGAGAATGAGTATGCTGCAATTTTTTTTTCCTGCAGGCACAAAAAACAAAACAAAAAAAACAAAAAACGATACAGTTGCATCATATTTTAACCCAATCCAGAACATTAAAGTGACACTAAACTAATTTTTTAATAACATGTACTATGTTTAACCTGTTCCCGTCTAGACGCCACAGTTGTACTGTGGCAGGTTGGCTCTCCTGCGCGAATCGCCATCATTGTACGTCGGGCACGTACACTGCGATCTGTGGGCACATGCGCGTGCCCATTCGCTAGTTAGAGAGCCAATTAGCGGGTCCGGCAGACTATGTCCGCCAGAAACCTGTGATCGCTCCACAGAGAGGCAGAACGGGGATCTGCCAGTGTAAACAAAGCAGATCCCCATTCTGTCAGGGGAGTAGAGCGAGATTGTCTTTTCTTAGCGATTAGGAACAGCAATCTCTCTACTTCCTGTCAGTCCCCCCCCCCCACAGTAAGAAAGCCCCAGGTGTTAACCCCTTCCCTGCCAGTGTCATTTATACAGTAAATCAGTGAATTTTTAGAACACTGATCGCTGTATAAATGTCACTGGTCCCAAAAAAAGTGTCAAAAGTGTCCGATCTGTCCTCCACAAAAAAAAAAAAAAAAAAAAAAAAAAAAAAAAAAAAAAAAAATCGCAGATCACCGCCATTCTAAGTATAAAAAAAAGTATATAATAAAAATGCCATAAATCTATCCCCTATTTTGTAGATGCGATAACTTTTGCGCAAATCAAAATAAGCAAAATATGTAGAAGAATACATATTGGCCTAAACTGAAGAAGAAATTTGTTGTTTTCTTACATTTTTTTTTATTTGGATATTTATTATAACAAAACGTAAAAAAATAGGATTTTTATACCAGCTTACCTGTAAAATCCTTTTCTTGGCATACATTACGGGACACAGAGTAATAACTGTATGGGTATATAGGGCACCTTCAGGTGATGGACACTGACACACCCAAGACAGGAAGGTCACTACCTATATAAGGGAGTATCTCAGCTTTGTAGCAAAGCAATATACCTAAACCTCAGAAAGAGGGGAGGGTCCTCTGTGTCCTGTGATGTACTCCAAGAAAAGGATTTTACAGGTAAGCTGTTATAAAAATCCTATTTTCTTTATCGTACATCACGGGACACAGAGCCATATTAATAACTATATGGGACGGCCCATAGCAATGCTATTTAAGGGGAGGGAGACACAACCAGCGGGGTGCCAACAGACTTGAGGACCTATACCGCTGCCTGCAGCACACTGCACCCATAGGCGATATCCTCATGCCTTTTCACATCCACCTGATAAAATCTGGTGAATGTATGTACTGAAGACCAAGTTGCGGCCTTACAGATCTGAGCCATGGAGGCCTGGTGATGCACTGCCCAAGAAGCACTAAAGGCTCTGGTAGAGTGCGCTTTGACTTGAAAAGGAGGAACCTTATCTTTTAAACCATAGGCCTGGATTATAACTTGCCGAATCCACTTAGAAATAGTGGATTTCAACACTGCCTGTCCTTTCCTAGGACCTTCTGGCATCACAAATAAGACATCAGTCTTCCAAATCTGAGCAGTCGTCTCTAAATAGACTTTGACTGATCTCACCACATCAAAACAATGTAGCGATTTCTCTTCCTTAGAACATGGTTTTGGAAAAAACGATGGTAGGACAATATCTTGGTTCAGGTGAAAGCCTGAGACCACCTTAGGCAGAAAACCTGGACGAGGACGCAACACGACCCTGTCCTCATGAATAATTACATATGGCTCTTTACAGGAAAGAGCAGCAAATTCTGAAACCCTCCTTGCTGAGGATATAGCAACCAAGAACACTAATTTCCTTGTCAGAATGACTAAAGGAGTATGCTGTATCGGTTCAAAGGCCCGTTTTTGCAATGCTGACAAAAAAGTTCAATTCCCAAGGGTTCAAAGGTGGTCTAATTGGCAGATTAATCCGCATCACCCTTTGCATAAAAACCCGAACCAAAGAATGCGAAGCAAGCGGTCTTTGAAATAAGACCGAAAAAGCGAAGATTTGGCCCTTAATAGTACTCAAGGGCCAGCTTCATCTCTACCCTACGAGTGGATCCCTTGTCCTGGACACAAAGTTGACCAGCTTCAGTTTGAACCTGGATGCCAAAAGATCTACGTCCGTGGTTCCCCATCTTTGGCAAATAGTCAGAAAAATGTCGGGGTGAAGGGACCATTCCCCTGGGCACAACTGATGGTGGCTCAAATAGTCTGCCAGCCAATTCTCTACTCCCGGAATAAAGATTGCCGATAGGCAAGGAACATTTCTTTCTGCCCAAGCTAGAATATGGTTCACCTCCTTCTGAGCTGGAGACTCTTGGTGCCCCCCTTAGTGATTGATATAAGCCACAGCTGTGGCATTGTCAGTTTGGATCCTGACAGGACAACACTGTTACCTGAATGTCATGGCCTTCAGAGCCAGACGCGCTACCCAAATCTCTAGGATGTTGATGGGCAAGGTTCTTTCGATTCTTGACCACTGTCCCTGGACAGTTGTCTTTTCTAGTACCGCTCCCCAGCCGGAAAGGCAGGCATCTTTTGTTACCACTTTCCAGATAACTGATATGAAGGATTTTCCCTTCAGCAGATTCTGAGTTACCAACCACCAATTGAGGCTCTGGGACACCTTTGGGGACAGCCGCATTGGCAAATCTAGAGCTTGGACCCTTTTGTTCCAAGCAGACAGGATACTGTTTTTCAACAGTCTCAAATGGAACTGGGCATAGGGAACTGCTTTGAATGAAGCCACCATCTTCCCTAACAACCTCATGCAAAGGCGAATGGAGGGATCTCTCTTCGACCTGACCATCTGCACAAACTCTTACGGCGCTGATCTTTGCCTGAGACAAAAACACCATTCTCTGAGCTGTGTCTATGATCATACCCAAGTACCCCAGCCTTTTATGTGGCCCTAAGGAAGACTTCTCTAGGTTGAGAACCCACCCTTGGCTTTCCAGATATTTGGCTGTATTGCGTACGCTTTGCTCCAAGCGGACAACCAACCGACCTATGAACAAAAGATCGTCCAGGTATGCCAGGACTGTTATGCCCTGTGCTCTTGGTGGAGCCAGAACCTTTCTAAGTTCTGAGAACTGCAAAAGTCTTCCCCCTACTCTGATGAGCGGGGACGCCGCTTCATAATAAAGCTTTAGCATTCTGTTTTGCAGGTTTCCGCTCCCAGGACTTCTTTTGCACTTGGGGCTGATCCTGAGGCTTTCCTCTAGACCCTGAAGGCGGAGGCCGTTGTGACTGCCGCTGGCCCTGGAGAAGAGGCCCATTTAGATGATGGACGTTTACTCCTTCTTTTGACTAGCAAGGGGGTACTTTTCCCACTTGAAATTTTTTGGATGTAATTGTCCAAATCATCCCCAAATAGCCAATCCCCATGAAGAGGAAAACCAGTCAGGAGCCTTTTGCATGGTGCTTCGGCTGACCAATTCTTCAACCACAGGATCCTACGCATATGCACAAGCATAAGCGCAAGGCGAGATGCCTGGTGACTAGAATCCTTAATGGCGTCAATGGCAAAAACGAATGCCCTTGGCAGTTCGGCCAAGTCCTGGGCCTGTTGCACAGGAATCTCCTTAAGGACTTGTTTAAACTGGTCCTTCAAGGATTGATAGATACTTATTGTAGCAAATGCAGGCTGAGTAACTGCACCTGCCAAAGAAAAAAAAAAGAGGATTTTAACAGGAATTCCAATCTTTTATCTGTTGTGTCTCTAAGCATTTGAGCATTGTTTACCGGACAAGTTAGACTTTTATTCACACTGGATATAGCAGCGTCAACTGCTGGTACATTCCATCTTTTGGTGAATTTCTCCTCCATGGGATAAGCACTTAAAACCTTTTTAGAGGGAGAAAATGCTTATCCGGATGATCCCATTCAGCATAAATAAGTTGTTCTAGTAATGCATGGAAAGCAAACGCATGCAAAGTCTGCCAAGGTTTTAAGGAACCCAAAGAAGAGACTGACTCAGTTAGGGGCAGCTTGAAAGCAGAACGAACCATTTCCCTAAGAGACAGTGCCAGCAAATTTTCCGATTGCGAGGCTGAAAAGGGTTCATCGACTGTTGATTCCTCCAAAGAGGAGTCATTGGATTTTCTTTCCTTCTGATCCCCTGAGGGTAAAACCTCATCCTCTACCCTGTTCCCTTGATAAAGGGTCTGAAGTGGGGCAGGGGGATCTACCACGCTTCCTATCCCTTTGGATGAAAGATGCGATTAAAGCTGTTAGTCTTTCCTCTAGCTCCAACAGAGCGGAGGAAAAGGCATCTTCAGTCACGTATACAGGGGCTGAGATGTTAGAAGCAGCTGCAACACCCACTGGTTCCAATGGCTCACCCTGGCTAGCCACTTCTGGTATTTCAGGAGAAGATGACAACGTGGAAACATGACTAGAGTCCTCAGTGCTTGGGGGTGATGCATTAGGTACCTTTTTGGAGGTGTTTGCACTGGCCTTTTTGGGAGGCATAGTCCTAAGCACAAAAGCAGAGGTACTAAGTAAATGCACTACTTGCTGAACTATAGTCTAGCAATAGAATGCCGCTGATAAAAGTTCAGCCTGGTTTTGAGTAAAATGTGTTTTCCTCTAAACCGGGAATGCCTCCATGCAGCACCTTACGTGCCCCCACCGCTCCTATGTCCTGTGTAATTAACAGCTGTACTTTCTAGCTCTGAGGAGAGTCTGCTTTCTGGACTCGGCTTCCCCCGCGGCATGTGCCCTCGTGGACGCTACGTCCCGCACACGGCGTGGCGCCTAGTCCACGCCCCCTACGTTTGTCACCCACACCCCTTCTGTTTAACTTTCAAACAGTTCCCACGCGTGTGGCATTTCGGTCTGTCAAACGGCAGACCCAGCAAGAGGGGAGGAGAGACAAGCCTAATGGTGCTTACTTGAGCAGTGTGGGGGAATAAAAAACAAGAGCTAACCCCTTAGTCCCTCCAGAGGGGAGAAGTGCAGTATAGGCAAATCTTTTTCCTGTATGAGGAATCCCCCCTGAGAATGCTGCTGGCCGAGCCCACACACATGCGGTGACACTGAGCTGAACTGAGAGACAACGTATTAAGGTATGTGCATTTACTCCCTCTGGTGGAGACTTTAAGGCATGACAGCATTTTACCCAAGGAAGAAAAACCATAGGTGGACTTTTTACAGTTCTTAGGCTTCTTCCCTTACCCTCGCCACAGGTTACTGCTAACAGACAGATCCAATCTTCACCCATCACGGCGGGCTGTGTTTAGCAAACTTTCAAGTATTGGGTCCCTTTTTATCAGGGTTCCACTCCCTTGGACCTGTATAGCACCCTGCCAGGAAAACTTTATGGTAATGCGAGCATGACCAAAAGCACTGGGTTCTGGGGTCCAACCCTCCAAGGAGAGGCGTTACAGGCAAAACCTCCTCCTTATATGAGGCCCGGGTACCATCCACTTTGGCCTCAGTGGCACTTTGGATGGATCCGGTCTGTAGAAGCTGGTTCTAATCCAGTAAAGGATCCTTCCAGCGGAGCTCCATAGAGCATATTTTTCAACGTGACCAACACCTAAGACACTGGCAAAAAAACTGAGGTACTCCCAGTAAAAGGAAAGGGGTTATATAGGGAGTGAACTTCTTGTCTTGGGTGTGCCAGTGTCCATCATCTGAAGGTGCCCTATATACCCATATAGTTATTACTATGGCTCTGTGTCCCGTGATGAATGATAAAAGATTGCCGCAGAGGTGATCAAATACCACCAAAAGAAAGCTCTATTTGTGGGGAAAAAAAAGGACATCAATTTAATTTGGGTACGTCGCACGACCACGCAATTGTCAGTTAAAGGGACACAGTGCCGTATCGCAAAAAACGGCCTGGTCAGGAAGTGGGCAAATCCTTCTGGGACTGGAGTGGTTAAATTTAAAGTAGAATGTACTTTCTCTCGCTCCGTTTAATCTCTCAAAAGAAAGCTTTTTACTACTGTTCACAGACTTTGTTCAAGGGCCGCTACATTTGTTCTTCCTGTTCCTCTTCTGTATGTGAATTTAAAATACCCTTTCTTACATTGCCCCTAATATGGACTACATATCTATGTGCTGTAAATATAGGAATTGTAGCACACAGAACTGAGCATGTGACCAGAAATAACAGGCACTGCTCAGTCTACACTGGTAGTAGTAAGGTGCATCAATAGAGGATCGGGAGAGAACACATTGCATTAAAGACGCCTGAAAAACAATGCTAAGAGACTATTGTATAATAAAAAAAAACAAACAGTAAAAAAAGGTGTTTAGTGTGACTTTAAAGGACATTTCAGCTAAACGTATTTTTAAAACACAGGCATTTACAAAAATATAACAAGACTTAACCCAAACCAGGGTTTTAGTAAACATGTGGCAAATGCTAAACCTAAAGTTAAAAGGACCTTGTGGCACTCGCATGTTGCTTCTTATGTCTAATTTAGAGGTCTTGGAACCATAAAAAACCTTGGGGATTGGAAGGCCATTCGAAACCAGCAGCCCCTGCACACTACTTACATGCACATTTTGACAGATAACTCCTAAAGTGGTAATACAGGCCTATTTCTAAAATTGTCCTACAAGTAAGCTTATAATAAGTTTTACCTTTAAGTGCTGTGAATATTTCCTAAACTTGCTTAGTTTATAAGATATTCACATTCTCTAGCCGATGACCCTCACTGCGCATGTGCAGGAGTGAAGTCATTGTGGCCTAGCCAATTAAAAGGTGGAGAATATGATCCCTGGAAGGAAGACCAGGCAAAGATGGAAGCACAAGCCGCGGTGACGGCTCAGCACTGGAGGGCCTTGTTTGAAATGAAAGTATGTCAAATAAATATCAGGTGACATTTGGCCACCTGTATAAAGATATCCCCTGAGTTCTCCCCCCCCCCCCCCCTTTCTTCTCCCTTTTTCTTCTCCCTTTTCTTCCCCTCCTTGTTCCAAGCCAAGCTTCCCCAACATTGTTTGTTCTCTCCCATCTTGCCACCCTCTTTCATCCCCCAATCCAATTCCAATTATAACTATGTCTGCACCCCATCACTGTCTTATTTGTTTACCCCACCACCCAATGTGTAACAAAATGTACTCCTGCTGAGCCCTCAAGTTTTGGGAGACCATACTCAAACGTCTTTGGATTTAATAAGCAGAACGTGCTTTTAATGTTGCTGGAATGCACTGGATCCTGCTGTAGGTACGTCCCGTGATATGTAGTGCAATGCATGAAGCTATCCATAGGGTGCTTTAGACCCCATTCACACTTGTGCCTCTTGTAATGCGACTTTGATGTCCAAAGTCATATGACAAGTAGCACAAGTGTGAATAGGGGCTAAAGCACCCTGTGGATAGCTTCATGCA